>NC_073404.1:3159824-3459824 GCF_028641065.1 Leucoraja erinaceus | reverse complement strand
AAGGATTTGAGTATAGGAGCAGGGAGGTTCTACTGCAGTTGTACAGGGTCTTGGTGAGACCACACCTGGAGTATTGCGTACAGTTTTGGTCTCCAAATCTGAGGAAGGACATTATTGCCATAGAGGGAGTGCAAAGAAGGTTCACCAAACTGATTCCTGGGATGTCAGGACTGTCTTATGAAGAAAGACTGGATAGACTTGGTTTATACTCTCTAGAATTTAGGAGATTGAGAGGGGATCTTATAGAAACTTACAAAATTCTTAAGGGGTTGGACAGGCTAGATGCAGGAAGATTGTTCCTGATGTTGGGGAAGTCCAGGACAAGGACAAGGACAGCTTAAGGATAACGGGGAAATCCTTTAAAACCGAGATGAGAATAACTTTTTTCACACAGAGAGTGGTGAATCTCTGGAACTCTCTGCCACAGAGGGTAGTTGAGGCCAGTTCATTGGCTATATTTAAGAGGGAGTTAGATGTGGCCCTTCTGGCTAAGGGGATCAGGGGGTATGGAGAGAAGGCAGGTACGGGATACTGAGTTGGATGATCAGCCATGATCATATTGAATGGCGGTGCAGGCTCGAAGGGCCGAATGGCCTACTCCTGCACCTAATTTCTATGTTTCTATGTTTCTATGACTGCCGCGGGACACCAGAACTAATGGCCCAGCTACCAAGGGAGTGAGTGGCAAGGAGGCACAGCGGTAAGAGTTGCTGCCTGACAGCGCCAGAGACTGACTGCGGGCGTTGTTTGTACAGAGATTGCAAGTTCTCTCCGTGACCTATGTGGGTTTTCTCCGGGTGCACCGGTTTTCTCCCACACTCCAAAGACGTACAGGTTTGTAAACTAATTGACTTGGCTAAATTGTAAATTGCCATACAGTCACAGTGATAAAGTGTGGAAACAGGCTCTTCAGCCCAACTTGCCCACACCGGCCAACATGTCCCAGCTACACTAGTCCCATCTGCCCACATTTGGTCCATAGCCCTCCAAACCTATCCTATTGATGTACTTGTCTTACTGTTTCTTAAATATAGGGATAGTTCCTGCCTCAACTACCTCCGCTGGTATCCCTAGTGTGTGTGGGATAATGCTAGTGTACGGGGATCTCTGGTCGGCACGGACTTGGTGGGCCACATGGCCTGTTTCTGCGCTGTATCTCTAAACTAAACTAAACTAAACTAAACTAAACAAGAGCTAACTGCCCTGCTACCAAGGGACTGGTGAACTGTTGGTGATCCAACCTTTAGCTTGGTCATTCTGTTTAGAGTGGACATACGAGATCTCTAAACCTGCTAGTTTAAAGATGAGTGGAGTGGACCAATCTTCCATTCCCGCTGACAGTGCACAAGACATTTTGTCTCTCGATTATATCCTGTTTGTGGGAGCATGTGTGTGCAAATCAGCTGCTGTATTTCCTACATGACGTCAATGACCACACTTCAGAAGTATTGCACTGGCTGCACAACTAACCAGGACTACCTGAACTAATGAAAAGAAAAGTTTGTTTCTCTATTAGTCTCTACAGCCATTAGGCTAGTAAACACTAAAAACCTCCAAACATGCTGAGAACTATATAGACTTGGAGGCATTGGTTTTGTTTTTTTGCCTTATTATTATTTTTGTTTGTTTTTGTGTGCGCGTGTGTTTATGTGCGTATGTTTGTGTGTGTGTTTCTGTACACGTGTGCGTGTGTTTATGTGCG
This sequence comes from Leucoraja erinaceus, assembly GCF_028641065.1. Classification (NCBI taxonomy): domain Eukaryota; kingdom Metazoa; phylum Chordata; class Chondrichthyes; order Rajiformes; family Rajidae; genus Leucoraja; species Leucoraja erinaceus. The sequence goes on along the minus strand of NC_073404.1, from coordinate 3,458,122 downwards.
CGTTTGTGTGCATGTTTCTGTGCGTGTGTGCGTGTTTGTGCGCGCATGTGTTCGTGTGCGTGTGTTGTGTGGATGTGTTTGTGTGCATGTGTTTGCGTATTTTTGTGCGTGTTTTATGCATGTGTTTGAGCACTTGTGCGTGTGTATGTTAGTGTGTGCGTGTATGTTACTGCGTGTATATGTTAGTGTGTGTATGCGTGTATTAGTGTGTGTGTGTGTGGGTTTTTGTGTGGTGTGTGTGCGCGTGTGTGTCTAGAACCTATTTTTCCCCTTCATTATACTGTTTACAGAGTGCTATGTTCACATACTCTGTTGTGCTGCTGTAAGTAAGAATTTCATTGTTCTGTCTGGGACAAATGACAATAAAACACTCTTGACTCGTTCCTCTAAATATAGATAATGGCAGCAGCAAATAAAATGGAATTTTCAAAGACAGAAGTCTCATATATAATTGGCCTTGCTAACGGCCTACAATCAGATGTGTAACAAGGGAACGTGAAGTTACAAGGAGACAAGGCCAATTCCACTCATGCGTTTTGAAGTTTCCTCTCAAGCAGCTCGCAAATGGTCAGACACCACATGGAACCTCAATAACCATGGAATGTGGATAGGGAGTCCAAACCTGTAAAAGTACAAAATGTTCCATCTAATATAGGCTCAGGACTATCACAACAACACAGGCATCACATGATGCAAAAAGGGTCGTACTTTCAAATTCATGGAGGCAAAGTTTCCCTTAAAAAAGGGAAAAACAAACAGAAAATATTAGAGTCATAGTCTTAGTGTGGAAACAGGCTCTTCGGCCCAACTTACCCTCACTGACCAACAAGTCCCATCTACACATCCCACTGCTAGCATTTGGCCCATATCCCTCTTAACCTATCCTGTCTAAGTGTTTCTTAAACACTGCAATAGTCCCTCCTCAACTACCTCCTCTGGCAGCTTGTTCCACACAACCACTCTTTGCGTGAAAAAGTTACCCCTCAGATTCCTATTAAATCTTTCCCCTCTCACCTTAAACCTATGTCCTCTGGTTCTTGATTTCCCCCACTCTGAACAGTCGTTCAATAAGTTAAGGGTAGTCCAATTCACCCCTGACCCATTGTGGACATTGGACTTTGTCCATGGAACTGGTGGGGTAAAATGCTGAGAACTATATTCTGCACTCTGCATTTTTCCCTTTCCCTTTCCCTTTGGACTTTAGTTTGACAATTGGATATATGTATATACAATATTACCTGATATGATTGAATAGCATGCAAAAGAAAACATTTCACTGTACCTCGGTATAGGTGACAATAATAAATCTAAACCTAGACCTACGTGCTGAATGAAACTTGATAAAGTTACCCTGTATGAGGAAGGGGACACAAAGTGAATCACCATGGAAACGAAGCTTAGGAGACTACTGGCAAAAGCCAAAGATAAATTGAAAGGCCTCCAGATTTATTCCCAGCACACAGAAAGAAAGTGGAAGCTAACATACTAACTAAATAGACTTCAAGAAGTAATTCATTTCCGTTAGAGTACTTTAAATCCCGATGAGTTAGAATCAAAATAACAGAAACTTGCAGCTCAAGCTTGAATGCACTGTCTATTATGGATGCAGAATCTTTTACGCATGGGAGGGGAATCAAGAACCAGAGGACATAGGTTCGAGATGTGAGGGGAAAGATTTAATAGGCACCTGAGGGTATCACACAGGGTGCTGAGTATATGGAATGAGCTGCCAGAGGGGGTAGTTGAGGCACGTACTATGCCAACATTTAGTTTAGTTTAATTGAGAGATACAGCTCAGAAACAGGCTCTTTGACCGTTGACCATCAATCAAAGGTAGACAACAAAATGCTGGAGTAACTCAGCGGGACAGGCAGCATCTATGGAGAGAAGGAATGGGTGACGTTTCGGGTCGAGACCCTTCTTCAGACTGATGTCAGGGGAGGGGGCGGGATAAAGATAGAATGTGGTCAGTCTGAAGAAGAGTCTCGACCGGAAACGTCACCTATTCCTTCGCACCATAGATGCTGCCTCACCCGCTGAGTTTCTCCAGCTTTTTTGTCTACCTACGATTTTTACAGCATTCTGAAACATGTAGTTGGAGACAGTAAAACTAGTGGGAGAACTGGGAAGGGAGAGGGGAAGGAGAGAGAGAACAAGGGCTATCTGAAGTTAGAGAAGTCAATGTTCAGACCACTGGGATGTAAACTACCCAAGCAAAATATGAGGTGCTGTTCATCCAATTTGCACTGGGCCTCACTCTGAAGTTGGATGAGGCCCAGGACAGAAAGATCATATTGGGAATGGGAGGGGGGGTTGAAGTGCTGGGCCACCGGGAGATCAGAGAGGTTAAGACGGACTGAGCGTAGGTGTTCAGCGAAATGATCGCCGAGCCTACGCTTGGTCTCGCCGATGTAGAGAAGTTGACACCTGGTTTTGGTCTCCAAATCTGAGGAAGGACATTATTGCCATAGAGGGAGTGCAGAGACGGTTCACCAGACTGATTCCTGGGATGTCAGGACTGTCTTATGAAGAAAGACTGGATAGACTTGGTTTATACTCTCTAGAATTTAGGAGATTAAGAGGGGATCTTATAGAAACTTACAAATTTCGTTAATGCATTTCGTTGTCTCTGTACTGTACACTGACAATGACAATTAAAATTAAATTGAATCTGAAAATTCTTAAGGGGTTGGACAGGCTAGATGCAGGAAGATTGTTCCCGATGTTGGGGAAGTCCAGGACAAGGGGTCACAGCTTAAGGATAAGGGGGAAATCCTTTAAAACTGAGATGAGAAGAACTTTTTTCACACAGAGAGTGGTGAATCTCTGGAACTCTCTGACACAGAGGGTAGTTGAGGCCAGTTCATTGGCTATATTTAAGAGGGAGTTAGATGTGGCCCTTGTGGCTAAGGGGATCAGGGGGTATGGAGAGAAGGCAGGTACGGGATACTGAGTTGGATGATCAGCCATGATCATATTGAATGGCGGTGCAGGCTCGAAGGGCCGAATGGCCTACTCCTGCACCTAATTTCTATGTTTTTATGAACAGCGGATACAATAGATAGCAATCAATCACTTGACCATCAATCACCCGTTCACACTAGTTCTTGTTATCCCACTTTCTCATCCACGCCCTGCACACTGGGGGTAATTTACAGGGGGCCAGTTAACCTACAAACCTGCATATCTTTGGTATGTGGGAGAAATCCAGAGCACCTGGAGGAAACCCATATTGTCACATGGAGAACATGCAAACTCCACACAGACAGCACCCAAGGTCAGGATCGAACCTGGATCTCTGTCATTGTGAGGAAGCGGCTTTACCAGCTCCGTCACTGTGGTGCCAAAGACATTTAGACAGGAAAGGTTTAGAAGTATATGGGCCAAACTCAGGCAGGAGGGCTAGCATGGATGAGGCATCGTGATTGGCATGGTCAAGTTGGGCTGAAGAGCCTGTTTCCGCGTGGGACGACTCTATGGCTCTAAAGAAAAGTATCTGTACATCATGTCCTTGCTGGCGGTGCTTTGATTAACTTCTGAGCAATGATATGTAGCGTCTCACAGATTTTAATATTCCAAACAACAGCATCTGCCACCAAGGAGGACAATGGAAACACAAGGAGCCGCAGATGCTGGAATCCTGTGGACAATATCAATTTTACCAAAGCCAATTAACCTACAAACCTGCACGTCTTTGGAGTGGGGAAGGAACCCAGAGCACACAACCTACATGGTCACACAGAGAGTGGTGAATCTCTGGAATTCTCTGCCGCAGAAGGTAGTTGAGGCCAGTTCATTGGCTATATTTAAGAGGGAGTTAGATGTGGCCCTTGTGGCTAAAGGGATCAGGGGGTATGGAGAGAAGGCAGGAACAGGATACTGAGTTGGATGATCAGCCATGATCATATTGAATGGCGGTGCAGGCTCGAAGGGCCGAATGGCCTACTCCTGCACCTATTTTCTATGTTTCTATGTCACCTGGAGAATGTACAAGCACCCCTAGGCAGGATCGAACCCGGAACTCTGGCACCTGTAAAGGGCCTGTCCCACTTGGCCATCATTTACACGACAGGCCGGTAGTGACTGATGCGCGACAAGCTCGCGTCTTCATGCGTCCACACAGCCGTCTGGAGCGCGTGACGTCATTTGAATAACCAGTCTATGATATTTGCCCAGTTTATGATATTTATGGTGATTTTCTAAAATGTTCCAGTTTCTTGAGTTGTGCTAGCAATTGGAAAAACTGCAGATGTAATGCCCCTATTCAAAACAAGAGGTGAATGAAAAGTAGCAAGCTGCAGACCAAATTAATCTGTGGGAAGGAACTGCAGATGCAGGTTTAAACTGAAGAGAGACACAAAATGCAGGAGTAACTCAGCGGGACCGGCAGCATCTCTGGAGAGAAGGAATGGATGATGTTTCAGTCTGAAGAAGGGACTCGACCCGAAACGTCAACCTGTCCCACTTGGCGGTTATTTACACGACAGGCTGGTGGCGGGCGAAGATTTCGTACGGGACGAAATCCTGGCGGGCTGCACGATACCGCGCGCAACTCCACACTCCTCCACGCCACTCCATGCGCCCGTCCCGCGCTACCCACACGCTACCAGATGGCGTAAATGTCACGCAAATGACGGCCAAGTCACGTGGAGAACAGGCCCATCAGGCTGCAACTCTACCGCTGCACCACCGTGCTGCCGCTAAATTGGCAGGCTACACATTTTCTAGCACAGAGTTTATTTGAGAAAAAACGTGGATAACACAACACCATTGTGTTTTTGTGATTTTTTGTGTGACTTTCATTTCAAGACAAGGAAAAACTGGCAAACCAGCCAGTGGTGAAAGAGTTAATCTTTACAAACAGCAGCTTGGCCACAGAGACGTTTGCTTTCCACCCACTCCCATACTGAAATCTGCCAGCCACATATGGGATTTATCTGTGCTGAGTACATCAATGAATGTGGTACTTTGCAGGGGAACGAGCTACAGAGGCGGTCAGTTCAAACGCTTAGCTTGTTTTGGGGGGGGGGGGGGGGGGGGGGGGGGGGGGGGGGGGGGGGGAGGTGGATATAAAGCAGTAGGGCTGGGGTGGGAAATGGGTGTGTGGAGGAAAAATAGAGACAGTCTGAATTGCAAGATATTGAACCCCCAGCATCAGCAAGCTTGTGGTAGTCTCTGTAGTGGCAAGTCTTTATTCTCTTGAGTTCAAAGAATAAAAGTTGAATGGGTGGAAAACACACACTCTTTATTAGCACGAAGACAGTGGAATTGTGCAGCTGGTGGAGCACATGCCTCACGGCGCCAGAGACCCGGGTTCGATCCTGACTTTGGGTGCTGTCCGTGTGGAGTTTGCCTGTTTTCCTTGTGACTGCGTGGGTTTCCTCCAGTTTGGTTTCATTGTCCTAGAGTTAAACAGCGTGGAAACGGGCCCTTTGCTCCAACATTCTCCCATATCCCAAAGACACGCGCAGGTCTGTAGGTAAATCGGCCCCTCTGGAAATTGCCCCCAGGGTGTAGGAAGTGGATGAAAAAGTGGGATAACATAGAACTGGTGTGAACGGGTAATCGATGGTCGCCGTGGACTCGGTAGGTGGAAGGACCCGTTTCCACGCTGCTTCTCGAAACTAAACTACTCCAACAAGAGACTCCGAACTCTAGGGAAAAATTGCGTTCTGGCGACTGCATTCTAAAGACTAGAAAATCACATCCCAAATAAGTCAACAGGCAAAAATAAGTCGGTCTCTATGTATTCCAGGCCAAAACAGCTTTTTGTCTGTTTTACACAAGGCAACATGGAGCTGGAAGAATGAGAGGTGATAGCATCCTGCAGGGGCCTGACAGAGTGGATGCCAAGAGACTATTTCCTCTAGCAAAGAACCTAGAAGTAGGGGAAATGCCTCGGGATAAGGAACTGGTCTTTTAAAGCAACGTTGAGAAGAATTTTCTTCTCCCAGAAGCTTTTGAATCTTTTAATCCTTTACTCCAGAGGCAGAGTCGTTGAGTGTATTTCACGATCATGATAGATTTTTAAACTATCTAAACTGTGGTAGGGCTTTACAGGGAAGAAGGGTTGGGACAACAACCTTATGGGCCTATCCCACTTAGGCCACTTTTTAGGCGACTGCAGGAGACTACGCAGTCGCCACATGTTCGCGGGTGGTTGCCGGGGAGTTGCCTTCATGGTCTTGAGGAGTTCCCGCATTCTGGAAACTAGTCGCGGCCTCATTATGGTCGCCGAGAATTTTTCAACACGTTGAAAGAGGAGTAGTTTTCAGCATGTTGAAAAATTAACGGCGACCAGAATGAAGCCGCCATGGAGAGTAGCGAGAATTCTCGAACCAAAGGTGGGTCACCAGGAGGTCCTAGTGGGTCGCCAGGAGGTCGAAGGTTCTCGTAAGTTCTCGTAAGTTGTAGCCGGTGCTGACCGGTGAATTTCATTGGCTCATTGGGGGAAAAAAAACATTAAAAAATAAAAACATAGTCGTTTTCAGAACCAAGGATAACCTTGATCTCTGGCTTGTGTTGTCTCCACTCCTTTTCCCCCCTTCTCCCCCCTCTCTCCCTACTTCTTTTAAAGGACTTACATGACCCTTCCCGTACACTGTGCTTTCACCATCTTAATTACAGCGCCAACCTTCCTGTTCATCGCGGTGTGTGTCTGCATCACATTGGCTTTGAACCGTGTGAATTTCACTCGGACAGCGCTACCCCCGCTTGCCCTGTCCCCCGCCTGCAATAACGGGCTGGTGAAGGAAGGTGTGTGTGTGTGTGTGTGTGTGTGTGTGTGTGTGTGTGTGTGTGTGTGTGCGCGCGTGTGCGTGTGTGCACGCGTGTGCGTGTGCATGTTGACAGTCGCCGGCAGTCGCCTGAAAAATCGCCTAAGTGGGACAGGCCCATTACTCCTCTCAAGAGTCAAAAATTAAATTTTAGCCCACTCTCAGTGCATCTCGTTCAAGATCAGGATCAGTAATGAAGTTTTAATGCAAAATATCTCTTTGTTTACATTAGTGCACTTTGCAACTAACTGGAGAAGTATCTGTAGGAAAAATATCTTAACAAATTTTAAGAAAAGTGACTCCATTTTAAGAAGAAACTTTTAGATTTGATGAAGTTTTTATAAACTGGAACATAATCGAGGTATACAGTCACTGACTCGAAGTGAATAGGAAGGCCTATGTTAGAGAGCTGAGTTTAAGAGGGAACTGCAGATGCTGGAGAATCGAAGGTTACACAAAAAAGCTGGAGAAACTCAGCGGGTGCAGCAGCATCTATGGAGCGAAGGAAATAGGCAACGTTTCGGGACGAAACCCTTGGTTTCGGCCCGAAACGTTGCCTATTTCCTTCGCTCCATAGATGCTGCTGCACCCGCTGAGTTTCTCCAGCTTTTTTGTGTAACCTTAGAGAGCTGAGGATGCATTAAGGGATATCAGCCACATGCACACTCACTGAAATGGGCATGGCTATGGTGAGTCAAAATTAAAATTAAGAAAATTCTCTCCAAGAAACATTAGAGAAAAATAAACTATGCGGCACAATGACGCAACGGTGGAGTTGCTGCCTCACAGCGCCAGAGACCAGGGTTCGATCCTGACTACAGGTGCTGTCTGTACGGAGTCTGCACGTTCTCCCTGTGACCGCGTGCGCTTTCTCCGGGTGCTCTGGGTTCTTTCCACACTCCAAAAATGTGCAAGATTGTAGGTTAATTGGTAAGTTGTAAAATTGTCCCTAATGTGTAGGATAGAGTTAGGGTATAGGATGATCACTGGTCTGTGCGGACTTGGTGGGCCGAAGGGCCCGTTTCCACGCCGTATCTCTCAAGCCTAAAGTCTAACACTTTTAAACTAGATGCCAGAGGGTGTATAAGAACATGAATGGCCCCATAGCAGAAGTGTCCACGTCGCGAGACTGGAAACTGGAGGTATCCTGAGCTAATTCTGCTACCACCATCATCTATTGCGACAAGTGATGGCTCCCACTGATTGTCGCCGGAAGCTGGCGTCCTTTTCAGGACGGACGATGACAGCGAGGCCAACATATAACCATATGGCAATTACAGCACGGAAACAGGCCATCTCGGCCCTTCAAGTCCGTGCCGAACAATTAATATTATTTATTTTTTTCCCCTAGTCCCATCTACCTGCACTCAGACCATAACCCTCCATTCCTTTCCCGTCCATATACCTATCCAATTTATTTTTAAATGATAAAATCGATCCTGCCTCCACTTCCACTGGAAACTCATTCCACACAACTACCACTCTCTGAGTAAAAATGTTTCCCCTAATGTTACCCCTAAACTTCTGTCCCTTAATTCTCAAGTCATGCCCTCTTGTTTAAATCTTCCCTACTCTCAGTGGGAAAAGCTTATCACTCTCAGTGGGAAAAGCTTATCCACGTCAACTCTGTCTATCCCTCTCATCATTTTAAAGACCTCTATCAAGTCCCCCCTTAACCTTCTGCGCTCCAAAGAATAAAGACCTAACTTGTTCAACCTTTCTCTGTAACTTCGTTGCTGAAACCCAGGCAACATTCTAGTAAATCTCCTCTGTACTCTCTCTATTTTGTTGACATCCTTCCTATAATTAGGCGACCAAAATTGTACACCATACTCCAAAATTGGCCTCACCAATGCCTTGTACAATTTTAACATTACATCCCAATTTGTAACAAGATGGACATGAAAAGAAGAAGAAGAAGAACATGAATGGAATAGTTAGGGTGAATGCACAGTATTTTACCCAGAGTAGAGGAATAAAGCAGGGGACATTGGTTTAAGGTGCGGGGAAAAAGATTTAATAACAACTTGAGAGGCTACATTTTTCACACAGAGGGTGGTAGGTAAACGGAGTGAGCTGCTGGAGGAGGTAGTTGAGGCAGGTTGCATCACAATGTTTGTACAAGTACATGGATAGGACAGGTTTAGTGAGATATGGGCCAAACGCAGGCAGGTGGGACTAGTAGATGGGGCACGTTGGTCGGCGTGGGCAAGGTGGGCCGAAGGACTTATTTCCATGCTGTATGACTCTCTGCGAATGGTCAGCAGTGAGCTGGATTACAAAATACGCTTCAAATGGCTCCATGACAAATCGAGAATCATTCCAATGTTCCCTTGTGTCAGGAAAGGCATTGGCAGATGTCAGAACTATTAGAGACTGTTGCTGAATCGGGGGGGGGGGGGGGGGGGGGGGGTTAACAAAAAATTGAGGGGCGAGTATTAAAATAATGAAAAAAAGGAAAAAAAGAATAAGAGAACGGAGAACAGATCATGAGAGGAATAGAATTCGAGAATGATCCCAGGAATTAATTGGTTAACTTGTGATGAGCGTTTGACGGCACTGGGCCTGTACTCGCTGGAGTTTAGAAGAATGAGGGGGGAGGTGGGGGGGAACCTCATTGAAACTTTACCGAACAGTGAAAGGCTTGTATAGAGTGGATGTGGAGAGGATGTTTCCACTAGTGGGAGAGTCTAGGACCAGAGGCCATGGCCTCAATATTAAAGGACGCTCCTTTAGGAAGGAGATGAGGAGGATATTTTTTTAGTCAGTGGGTGGTGAATCTGTGGAATTCTTTGGCACAGAATTCTGTGGAGGCCAAGTCAATGGATATTTTGAAAGCAGAGATAGATAGATTCCTGAGTAGTACGGGTGTCAGGGGTTATGGGGAGAAGGCAGGAGAATGGGGTAAGGAGGGAGAGAGATAGATCAGCCATGATTGAATGGCAGAGTAGACTTGATGGGCAGAATGTCAATGGGCAGAATGTAAAAATTGGAAAGAATCATGGTTTTCAAGGGAAATTGGACACGGTTCGGAAAAAGAGAGAGATCTACAATAATTATAGGCAGCATGGAGTAAATGAGGTGCCTGAGGAGTATAAAGAATGTAAAAAGAATCTTAAGAAATAAATTAAAAAAGCTAAAAGAAGATATGAGGTTGCTTTGGCAAGTAAGGTGAAAGTAAATCCAAAGGGTTTCTACAGCTATATTAATAGCAAAAGGATAACGAGGGATAAAATTGGTCTCTTTAGAGAGTCAGAGTGGACAGCTATCTGCAGAGCCAAAAGAGATGGGGGAGATATTGAACAATTTATTTTCTTCAGTATTCACCAAGGAGAAGGATATTGAATTATGTGAGGTAAGGGAAACAAGTAGAGTAGCTATGGAAACTATGAGATTCAAAGAAGTGGAAGTACTGACACTTTTGAGAAATATAAAAGTGGATAAGTCTCCAGGTCCGGACAGGATATTCCCTAGGACATTGAGGGAAGTTAGTGTAGAAATAGCAGGGGCTATGGCAGAAATATTTCAAATGTCATTAGAAACGGGAATAGTACCGGAGGATTGGCGTACTACTCATGTTGTTCCATTGTTTAAAAAGGGGTCTAAGAGTAAACCTAGCAATTATAGACCTGTTAGTTTGACGTCAGTGGTGGGCAAATTAATGGAAAGGATACTTAGAGATAATATATATAAGCATCTGGATAAACAGGGTCTGATTAGGAACAGTCAACATGGATTTGTGCCTGGAAGGTCATGTTTGACTAATCTTCTTGAATTTTTTGAAGAGGTTACTCGTGAAATTGATGAGGGTAAAGCAGTGGATGTTGTATATAGGGACTTCAGTAAGGCCTTTGACAAGGTTCCTCATGGAAGGTTGGTTAAGAAGGTTCAATGGTTGGGTATTAATGGTGGAGTAGCAAGATGGATTCAACAGTGGCTGAATGGGAGATGCCAGAGAGTAATGGTGGATGGTTGGTTGTCAGGTTGGAGGCCAGTGACTAGTGGGGTGCCACAGGGATCTGTGTTGGGTCCACTGTTGTTTGTCATGTACATCAATGATCTGGATGATGGTGTGGTAAATTGGATTAGTAAGTATGCAGATGATACTAAGATAGGTGGGGTTGTGGATAATGAAGTAGATTTTCAAAGTCTACAGAGAGATTTATGCCAGTTGAAAGAGTGGGCTGAAAGATGGCAGATGGAGTTTAATGCTGATAAGTGTGAGGTGCTACATCTTGGCAGGACAAATCAAAATAGGACGTACATGGTAAAATGGTAGGGAATTGAAGAATTCAGGTGAACAGAGGGATCTGGGAATAACTGTGCACAGTTCCCTAGGGTGGTAAAGAAAGCTTTTGATGTGCTGGCCTTTATAAATCAGAGCATTGAGTATAGAAGTTGGGATGTAATGTTAAAATTGTACAAGGCATTGGTGAGGCCAATTCTGGAATATGGTGTACAATTTTGGTCGCCCAATTATAGGAAGGATGTCAACAAAATAGAGAGAGTACAGAGGAGATTTACTAGAATGTTGCCTGGGTTTCAACAACTACGTTACAGAGATAGGTTGAATAAGTTAGGTCTTTATTCTCTGGAGCGCAGAAGGTTAAGGGGGGGACTTGATAGAGGTCTTTAAAATGATGAGAGGGATAGACAGAGTTGACGTGGATAAGCTTTTCCCACTGAGAGTAGGGTAGATTCAAACAAGGGGACATGACTTGAGAATGAAGGGACTGAAGTTTAGGGGTAACATGAGGGGGAACTTCTTTACTCAGAGAGTGGTGGCTGTGTAGAATGAGCTTCCAGTGAAGGTGGTGGAGGCAGGTTCGTTTTTATCATTTAAAAATAAATTGGATAGTTATATGGACGGGAAAGGAATGGAGGGTTATGGTCTGAGCGCAGGTATATGGGACTAGGGGAGAATACGTGTTTGGCACGGACCAGAAGGGTCGAGATGGCCTGTTTCCGTGCTGTATTGTTATATGGTTATATGGTTATATGTCCTTATTCTGCTCCTATTACTTATGACCTTATGACTTTATGAGGACGACTAAATACACAGTATTTTACCCAGAGCAGGGGAATTAAGAATAAAGTGGGGTGAGACAGCCAAAGAGAAAAAATAAAGGTAGAGGAAAGGAAATAAAGATAGGCAGAGAGAATAATGGGAGAGTGTATTTATATAGGAGCCAGGAAATCAAAGCCAAACACTTGAAAAGTAATTTTACAACTTAAGTATATTTACCAGATAGAGATTATCTCCTTACCTGCAGGAAATTAAAATCTTGTTGATTAAGGTTTAAATGGTTAGCTGACATACTGAAGAAACACAGAGAGAGATTTATTGAAAATGTCAGGTGATGAGACAAAGATCTACAGTCTAGAAATTCAAAAACATTTTGCATATTTGTGGCAAAACTGATATGGGAGCGGATTTCTTCATGAAGTGTAAAGACAAAATGACACACATAACATTGCGGTGGCTGCCAAGACTAACATTCCAGACCTTGATCTCCGTGAGGTAACGCTGCCTCAACACTTCTGATTCTTTACATGACTATCACCAAGCTCTTTTGAAGCTCTACCCACGATAATCGGACCAAATAATAAATAAAATAACCAAAGAACCTTAAGCACCGATGAGGTAACGCACTGGGGAAAGACAGCGTTGGATTCAATTATAATTAATGAGGAGGAAATAATAAGTCAAGTTGGATTATGCAGGCATCTGCTGTTTAATAATCATATTATAGTCACTTTTACGGTGGAAATGAGAATGGAACAGATGATATAATCTGTTAAAACTGGGTTTCAAGGGAAGAAAGGAGGGGGATGGGACTGATAAATGAAAGAGAAAAGATAGCAAGAACTAGACAAAGGCAAAATGAGAAAATGTGTAGGAAGGAACTGCCGGTTTATACAGGAGATAGACACAAATAGCTGGAGTAACTCAGCGGGTCAGGCAGCGTCTCTGGCGAAAAGGAGTACAAGTTCAAGTTCAAGTGAGTTTATTGTCATGTGTCCCTGATAGGACAATGAAATTCTTGTTTTGCTTCAGCACACAGAACATAGTAGGCATTGGCTACAAAGTAGGTGGCCTTTCGGGTCGGAACCCTTCTTCAGACCCAGTGCCAGATGAGATAGTTGAGGCAGGTGAGGCAACAGGAGAAAACGTTGCCATCGTGAATCAACATACGGGACAAAAGAGACCATGTAAAGGGCCTGTCCCACAGACGCGATTTGTTCGGCCGCTTGCCGGCACCCGTCATAGTCGCAGCAGCTCTCCGAAAATTTTCGACATTGTGAAAATCCAGCGGCGACCAGAAAAAGGTACGACTCTTTGGGCGACTACTCGTGACCATACACGCGCCACCCCGCGACATCACGTACGTGGGACAGGTCCTTAAAACAGGAGGGATATAGAAGTGGCAGAGAAAATCCCCACAGAGACACAAGTAGGGCGCATTATATTAAACAGTATTAAAAGAACGTAGCATCAGGCACAAAGCGGTAAATATATCGGTACAACATAGGACTACATGAGAGTCTTTGACAATTATATTAGAACACAACATGTACTACATTGTCTGTTTCAGTGGGAAAATATATGGCTTGTTAGTATATCTTTTAATAGCAGTACTATTGAATAACAAACTTGCTAATGTTAGTTGAAGAAGGAATAATGTCCAATACAACAGGCTAAATCAATGTCTGACAAAAATTGAAAATGATTCATTCTATTTGTACACATTCAAATTCAGGACTACTTTACACAGTACAGAATACTTTCAACAAATTGAATGTCTATGACTACTGCCATCAGCAATGTGCCATTGGTAAACAAGGACGTTGAAGCGTCTGCAATGCCCTGGGCTGCCAGAGGTAGCTCAAGTAGTGAACACTGCCCGGTCCATCACAGGTACTGACCTCCCCACCATCGAACGGATCTCCAGGAGTCGCTGCCTCAAAAAGGCAGTCAGCATCATCAGAGACCCACACCAACCTGACCACGCTCTCATTTCATTCCTGCCATCGGGAAGAAGGTACAGGAGCCTGAAAACTGTAATGTCCAGGTTCAGGTGCGGCTTCCTCCCTACAGCCATCAGGCCCCTGTTCACTGCCGTGTTTTGTTCATTATTGGCCATGACCCAAGTATGCTCAGGGGTGGCATCGAACAGGTTAAACACTACCACCTCCAAATAGGCTGCAAATTATACACACAGCCACATTATTTTGCACTTTGCACTATTATTGTTGATGTATTTGACTGTTTTATAATAGGTGCAGGAGTAGGCCATTTGGCCCTTCGAGTAGGCCTTGGCCCTGTTTATATATATATATATATATACTGAAGTTATTTTTATTATAGTTTTTACAGAGAACTACGTTTACATGCCTGTTGTGCTGCTGCGAGTAAGAATTTTGTTGCTGCATTACGGGACATGACAATATAGTGTGGGAGCTTTCACATTATTAATGGAATTAGCGCCTTGAAGAGAATGGATTGAAGTTTATTATGATTGCAATCGTGGAGCGGAGACGTTATTCTGTGGGGCTTGGTACAAGGTGCAACTCTCAGGGTTGTTTCTAATAAGATAAGGGGCTGTAAAAGCTGAGTCTCAATGAATTGAGTACAAAGACATTTCTAGTGTAGCTGTGAACAGTGAGATGTCAGCAGGCGGCACAGCAATTTAACCCTTGCCGTTCTCATTCTGGATAGCTGTATTCAAAGGGCATCAGTCACCCTATATAGATAAGGAAGCTTTGTTTTTCGGCAGTGTATTCTGTGTAAAATGCGTAGGGAAGAACTGATGGTTTACACCGAAGATAGACACACGGTGCTGGGGGAACCCAGAGGAACAGGCAGCATCTCTGGAGAGAAAGATTGGGTGACGTTTCAGGTTGACACCCTTTCTTCAGACTGTGAGTCAGGGGAGAGGGAGACCAGAGATATGGAAGGGTAAGCGGTGAAAGCGGCAGATCAAAGCAGACGAGAGTCAGGGGTGAGGGAGGCACAGAGATAAGGAAGTATAAGGTGTGAAAATCAAACAAAATGTAAAATCATTCATTTGTTAGCTAGGAGAAGGTGAGAAGGAAGCAGAGCGAGATACAATTCAATCAAGGGGGACAGTCAGACTGGTTGGAGAACTAAGGTGGGGGAGGGATGGAGAGAGAGGGAAAGCTTGAATTTAGAGAAGTCAATATTTATACCGCTGAGGTGTAAGCTGCCCAAGCAAAATATAGGGTCTGTTACTCCAATTTGCACTAGGCCTCACTCTGATAATGGAGGAGGCCCAGGACACAAATGTCAGTGGGGAGTTAAAATATTTAACAACTGGAAAATCAGGTAGGTTTAGGCGGGCTGAAGAGAGGTAAGAGTTGTGTGTGAATGTCCAGTGTCATGTGTCTAGTCATGTTCAGTCTTCAGTCCTATAGTTGCAGTTCCATAGTTTCTTTGGTTTGTTAGTTATGATGTGTTCAGTTGTCAGTTAAGGTCTGCAGATATTTTAATGCTTTGCTCTGATGCCGCATAACCATTGTGTTTGAATGAAAAAGTTTAAAAATGCCACGACTGGTCATTGAGAATTCCGTGATCCAACAAACACTTTTGACACTCTCTTGTCGGAACTGTATAGGTGGATTAGTATAACTAACCGCTCTGTAAACCACGTTTAGTTCCGGGTTTGAGCCGTGAGCTTTAGTTTAGCTTAGAGATACAACGTGGAAACAGGCCCTTTTGGCCCACCGAGTCCACACCAACCAGCTTTCCCCGCACTCCATCCTACACACATTAGGGACAATTTACGATTTCACCAAGCTAATTAACCTGCAAACCTCTACGTCTTTGGAATGTTGGAGGAAACCAGAGCACCTGGGGAAAACCCAGGTAGGTCAATAGACAATAGGTGCAGGAGTAGGCCATTTGGCCTTTCGAGCCAGCACCGCCATTCAATGTGATCATGGCTGATCATCCACAATCAGTACCCCGCTCCTGCCTTCTCCCCATATCCCTTGACTCCGCTATTTTTAAGAGAGGTCACGGGGAGAACGCACAAATTCCATACAGACAGCACCGGTAGTCAGGATCAAACCCGGGTTTTCTCTGGCGCTGTAAGGCAGCAACTCTACTGCTGCGCCCCTTTGCAACAGTGGCTCTGTTCTATTGGTATCCTCATCAACAATTGCTGCATAATAACAATCGGCAAAAACATTTTAATCTTCCATTCACCTCACTGATATCTACAAGACATTGATTTGTAGAAGTTAGATAGCAATAGCCAACAAAACAACCTAGATTACACTTCAAAGTAGTTTACTGTGTGTGTTCAAACTTCCTGAGAGGCGATTAAGGGCTAAATATGTTCATGTTCGTCCTTTCTTCCTTCAGTAACCATTCAAAATGTGCATCATTCTGGCCTGAGCTTAACATTAAAGGGAATACAATTCCTTATCTACGCTGCAAGAGCCCTGACATTTAAAGACTACTGTTATCACTACGCACATATTGAAGCATCCGAGCCAGACAAGGGGAAATATCAGAATTTAAACAGTCATAAAGGAAGTCGTGTGCGATAACACAGAAATAGAACAAATTTCAAAGGGGGTCATGTGTGCCATATCTCAAATCCTTTCTTGTGACGCCAATCTATCAAATATACAGAAAGCCAAACATCTTCCATAATTTGGATTTGGGAATTAGTTACAAGAATAGGTTTAAATCTCACCCAAGGTCAATACTCTTAAAGAGGCTCAAGAAGGAACTGCAGATGCTGGAAAATCGAAGGTAGACAAAAGTGCTGGAGAAACTCAGCGGGTGCGGCAGCATCTATGGAGCGAAGGAAATAGGCAACGTTTCGGCCTCAAAAGTTGCCTATTTCCTTTGCTCCATAGATGCTGCCGCACCCGCTGAGTTTCTCCAGCAATTTGGTCTACTCTTGGAGAGGCTTTTCTTTTCTGGTTTTAGATTCCTTATGTTGAGTGGGAGGCAACTTTTTACTAAACCACTCAAGGCTGTTGAATATCCAGTCTATGTATAAACACAGCTGTAATTTCTACATGGTGAAACCAAAATGTATAAAAATGGCCTTTACTAAAATCTGACTATGTGCACTTTAACCACACGTGATATTTTCTATTACAAATCTCAAATTGTGGAGTAAAGAGGCAAATAAATAGATGGGTTTTTGTCCAAAACATTATGGAGGGCACTGTAGGTGTACAGAGAGCTGGGCTGGGGACTGAGCACACAACCTTGAGAGGCACTAGTGTGCAGGTTTAGGGTGGAGTCAGAAATACATATAGCGTGGAAAGGTGCTTTGAGAGGGGGGGACATTCCCCCCCCCCCGTTTTGTAATCTGGACTTTATCAGACGCTAAGGACTGAATTGGTGTGTTCGCGGGGCCTTTCAGAGCCCGGCGTGGCTTAAAATCAAACTGCTGCGTCAAAGAGATCGAGGCTCCCAATATTGAATCCCCCGCCGGCCGATTCAAGCTCCATTCGGGGCGGACAAAGCTACTCTTGCTGCAGTTCGGAGTCGGTCACCAACCAGGTCAGCTTCCGATGTTACCGTCCACAGGGCCCACGGCCGAAGCCTCGCGTGTGCGTGTGTGAGCATGCACGGGCTTGGCCGCCAAGAAATTGTGTCCCTCCCCCATATTTTGATAGCGATTTCCGTGCCTGTTAACATGGGTGTTGTTACTGTCAAGGTGTTCCGAAATTGAATGTATGAATGCAAAATGGCGCAAGTTGCTATGGATCTAGACTCTTCTGGAGACTGGCTGATGTGGGCCATTACCAATCTTTCAAAGTACTTCATTATGGTTGATGTTAGAACTCCTGGGTGGGAGTTATAGGGACAGGTTACTTAGGGACTGGAAAGATCCAGGTTTCCTGGAAGCAGTTGGGGACTGGAGTCACAAAGCGGGAGGCCGAAGAGGTCCGCAGAGACCTTGGCCAGCTGATTGGTGCGCAATTTTAATATCGTCCATGATCGTCCAAGGAACAGTGGGCTGTGGCCCCTAGAGGGAGCCGTTGAGCCCAACTCCTTCTCGTCCCCCGAGGATGGAGGGAGCTGGCAATGGAGGCCGCAAGGACAAATGGCCGCTACGAGAGTGAGCTGGGTTTTGGCTCGACAGGTTGGCAGAAAGGCAGGTGCGTCCCCGAGGAGTGGGACACACGGTTCGCTGGACAAGACATGTGAAGGTAGCCGCAGCAGTCCAGGACAGGACGAGCGAGTGCAGTCTCAGTGGGGACGTAACGGAGATTTCGTAAAACCTGACTCCGGACAATCTTGGAAAGCATCTTGTCCGGGAACGGTTCGGAATTGACCAAGGACAAGAAGGGTAGTGCGTTAGGCCGAACGCAGCACCCCCCTGCAGGTCCAGGGTGCAACTCCGCAAAATCATGGAGACCCTCTTCCACCCCTGCAACGGACTGTTCCAGCCCAGGAGGCCATGCATGAGAAGGGAGGTTGGACTTTTCCCAAAATCGGGACGCCAAAACCTGGCGACTCTTTCTATTATTTATTATGTAAAAGAATATGTGTGTTATGATTGTGTTTATAATTTGTTTGGTTGTTTTGTTGTTTGTCTTTTGCACAATAAGTCCGCGAGCATTGCCACTTTCATTTCACTGCACATCTCGTATGTGTATGTGACAAATAAACTTGACTTGACTTGACTGAACTGTAGGCAAAAAAAGGATTTCACTGTAGCCTGTACATGTGATAATAAAGAATCTTTGACCATTGACAGCCAACGTCAAAAGAATGGAGACTCAAGATGCTGCAGATGCTGGAATCTGGAGCAAAAACAAGCTGCTGCAGGAACTCGGTGGCTCTTGTTCGAGATCCTGTTAATCCACTTGACTCCACAGATGCTGTTGAGACCTGTTGAGCTCTTCGAGCAGCTTGCTTTTAACATCAAAATAAGTTTATTGTATCAAAGTCCATCTGCCAACTTAAAATAATGGGGGCATTGACCCCGTGAAATACCTTGACCCAGGTAAATGATTCACTTAAAAAGTCCTGAAGAAGGGTCCTGACCCAAAACGTCATTTGTCCATTTTCTCCAGGCGTTATCTGATCTGCTGAGTTACTCCAGCATTTTGTGTCTATAAATGATTCCCTTATTTCAATGTATTTATTCATTTGTAATAATTTAATCAGTTAATTTGTTGTCAATATTCTTTGACAGCACAGTGGCGCAGCAGTAGAGTTATTGCCCTACAACGCCAGAGGCCCCGATTCAATCCTGACCACGTGTGCTGACTGCGTGGAGTTTGCAAGTTCTCCTTGTGACCTTGCCGGTTTCTCTGGGTGCTCCGGTTTCCTCCCACATCCCTTTATCATGTATCTGTGCACAGTGGACGGCTCGATTGTAATGATGTGTTGTCTTTTGCTGTGTGGTTAGCACGCAACAAAAGCTTTTTACTGTACCTCGACACACATGACAACAAACTAAACTAAACATCTGTAAAACGTGCAGATTGGAGGTTAATTGGCCTCTGTAAATTATCCATAGTGTGTAGGATAGAACTATTGTACGGTGATCGTTGATCGGCGCGGACTCGATGGGCCACACGGTCAGTTTCGCTTAACTAAACTACCCATCAGATACTAATCTACCAAAGCTAACAGAATGTTCCACCAAATTTGCTTACACCATTTATCCTTTTGAAATAGTGGTATAAGGGGATTATAGATGTCGTCAATTTTAACGGAAATAAACTTAACTAAATGCATAAATTATGCTTGCTTGCAAATTACAGGGAACTCATGTGAATTTGGATGAGGGGAGTAACTAATTTTTTTTTAAGAAATAAAGACAGATTTGTTTTGCTTCTATAATGAAACCACTTAAAAGACGACCTCGAGCTAAACAGAAGCTTTGATACTTTACCTTTCAGAGAGCTGGCGGATCTGCGGAATTCCCATATACTTGTGGAAGTGCTCCAGCACGTTCACCACCCCTTGCATGAGGTTAGCTACTTCTCCATACTGTCTGCGGCGAGTCATCGCCCTGTCGAAATAAAGAACGCGCTCAGAGTCACCAACGCTACATTTATTAACAGCGAAAAGGCAATGAAACCCCCCAACTAACCCTTAGCAATCCGGATTTTAATAAAATAAAAAAATAATGATTTATGAGTTCAGACTTATGCTGGTGATTAGGATTTCACAATATGGCATTAAGTGTGTTTCTTTTTGGTTTATGACCAGCATAAATTTATTGTCTAGAAAATAATTCAATTATTTCCCTAAATAAACATTGGTGCTATTCCAAATGTATGAGGACTAATAGATTCATATGACAGTTATTTCAAGAGAGTGCATCCGTGATTAAAACCAAACAACTATTTCCATTTTGTTGAGCATTAATGAGCAACGACAATGTTGTTCAACAAAAGAATCATTGAGTCCTAAACACGGCGCTCATGTTTCAGCTGTAATACAGTCAAGTCAAGTCAAGTCACTTTTATTTCTATAGCACATTTAAAAAACAACTCTCGTTGACCAAAGTGCTTTACATTGGTGGAGGTACTAACGTTATACAACATTGGTTCATAGATTAAGTACATACATAAATACATACATATAGCCCTCACTCAGAGGACGTCAAGAAAGGCTTGAGAGTAAAGATGAGTTTTAAGTCTCGACTTAAAGGAGTCGATGGAGGGGGCAGTTCTGATGGGAAGAGGGATGCTGTTCCACAGTCTAGGAGCTGCAACCGCAAAGGCGCGGTCGCCCCTGAGCTTATGCCTAGACCGCGGGATGTTCAGTAACCCCAAGTCGGCTGATCTGAGGGACCTGGAGCAATAATATAGCAATATAAATCTGGGGCGGCACGGTGGCGCAGCGGTAGAGTTGCTGCCTTGCAGCGCCAGAGACCCGGGTTCAATCTTGACTACGGGCGCTGTCTGTACGGACTTTGTACGTACTCCCTGTGACCACGTAGGTTTTCTCTGGGTACTCCGGTTTCCTCCCACATCCCAAAGATGCACATGTTTGTAGATTAATTGGCTTTGGTAAGAATTATAAATTGTCCCTAGTGTGTAGGATAATGCTGGTGTACGGGGTGATCATTGGTCAGCGTGGACTCGGTGGGCCGAAGGGCCTGTTTCCGCGCAGTATCTCTAAATTACTCTAAACTAAATCCCTCTGACTGCTGCACCACTTAAACACCAGGTAAGTGAAGGAAGTGCCTTTTTGAAGTGTTTAGGAAGAAGGAACTGCAGATGCTGGAAAATCGAAGGTAGACAAAAGTGCTGGAGAAACTCAGCGGGTGCAGCAGCATCTATGGAGCCAAGGAAATAGGCAACGTTTCGAGCCGAAACCCTTTAGGGTTTCGGCCCAAAACGTTGCCTATTTCCTTGGCTCCATAGATACCGCTGCACCC
Organism: Leucoraja erinaceus; assembly: GCF_028641065.1. Classification (NCBI taxonomy): domain Eukaryota; kingdom Metazoa; phylum Chordata; class Chondrichthyes; order Rajiformes; family Rajidae; genus Leucoraja; species Leucoraja erinaceus. The sequence goes on along the minus strand of NC_073404.1, from coordinate 3,436,950 downwards.
GCTGAGTTTCTCCAGCACTTTTGTCTACCTTTGTCTTTTGAAGTGCTGGTGTACAGAAACCAATAGGACCATTGTGCATTCTCAGCTGAACTCAATGATCTCTGCCAAGACAGGATTAAGGGAACTACAGTTAGCCTCACAACCCTTGGCAAGGGAAGATGATAATCTATAACATGAAAATCATGCAATGTATGAAGGCCTTATGCAAAAGAGTTGAGCCTGACCAAACGGATTAGTGAAGTTGAATAAACTGCCAATACTCAGCATCTAGATGCTAAACTGCCAGAGGGTGAAGAATCCAAGACTGCAAAATACAATAGTGGAAGGAATCACCGCCTAAGAAAGGTAGGGAGCAGTGCAGATTCACACTGGGATGCAAGCAGAAGCCTCCACGTGGCACACCCCGGGCAATGCTGACGACAGAAACTGTACCACAGTGACAGTGACTGAAGTAGCCAATTCTGCAACCACCGACCGTCAACCGTCACTGACCGACCGGGAAGACGTGATATAGAAGATGGCTGGACACGAGGAAGAAGAAGAAGATTCATACTCTACATTGATTATAAAATGTACGTCAAATTTAGTAAATACTCTTCTAGGACATTGAAAGAAAAATAAGGAGCTAAAAACCTTTGCACATAAGACCCATACAACTTGTTTATATTGATATCATTTTATTATTTTATAACTGTTTACTGAAATAAAATTATTTCCAGTTTCTATTAAGCACCACCTTTTCTTTATGATGTAATAAAATGGACCTGCAGATGCTGGTTTATACCAAAGACAAAAAAAAAATTGTTGTCGTAACTCAGCGGGTCAGGCTGATCTACTCATCTACTGCAATCGGTGTTCCTGATGTGGCCTCTCGTACGTCGGCGAGACTAAGCGCACACCCGGCGACCATTTTGGTGAAGACTTGCGCGCTCGGTCCTCCAAGGCCTATTGCTAAGCAGTCCCAGTTGCTACCCACTTTAACTCCCCTTCCCATTCCCACACTGGCCTTTCTGTCCTGGGCCAGAGAGAGGCCACACGCAAACTGGAGAAACAGCACCTCATATTTTGCTTGGGTAGCTGACAACCCAATGGTATGAACGTTGAATTTTCTAATTTTAGGCAACTTCTACAAACACCTCTCTCCCCACTCTTTAGACGTTAGAGATATTGAACGGGAACAGGCTCGTTCAGCACACCAAGAGATTGTCCCGTACACTAACACTGTTCCTGCACACTATGGACAATTTACAAACTCCGGACAGACGGTACTCATAGTCAGGATGGAACCCGGGTCTCTGGTGTTGTATTGGCAGCAACTCTCCTCGCTGCGTCACCCCCCCACCTCACCCCTCCCCCCCCCCCCCCCCCCACCTTCCTCCGCTAAAAGTCTGTTAACTTCACAACTATGTATCTCTCTTGGGCTCACACATAGCCAACAAGCAGCCTATCAGGTAACCCCCTTGCCTGAGGCCATCTGTTGCCAGCCTTGATTTGTCCTGTCTTTTTCTTTGCTTCCAGTTTTCTCCCCCACTGTCAATTTGAAGAAGGGTCCTGGTCCAAAACGTCACCTATCCATTTTCTCCAGAGATGCTGCCTGACCCGCTGAGTTACTCCAGCATTGTTCTGTCCACCTTTTCTTTGTCTGGAGACTGCTTTGAACGCGTTATTGGTCAGCTGCCTTATTGTACGTTTCCACTGTGATTATGAGTCAGCCACATCTTTTCCATTCCAAAATCAATTATTTGATTTTGGGCAATCCCGGCGTACCGCGGCCCGTCCCAACGACAGGCCTGGCTCGGCCGCCACCGTACCCGAGATGCGCCACGCACCGGCAGCAGGCTGCCGCGGTGCGCCACGGGGCCGAACAATCCAACGTGCAAGCGCGCCGAGAGCAGAGAGCGACCCCCGCTGCCGTGGGTGAGGATGGCCGTCGAGAGCATTGGGGATCCGGCAGGTGGGCAAGGGTGGGGGTCCCGCTGCCACGCACAGCGGCAGGCTTGGTTCGCCACTGCGAGAAGATAAGGACTGTTGGATTAACTTTTCGTAACTTTGTTGGCGACTCTTTGTCTACTGCCCAGTGAGGACTGCTGTATGATTTCTGAATAAGGGTTTCGGCCCAAAACGTTGCCTATTTTCTTCATACATTGCATGATTTTCATGTTATAGATTATCATCTTCCCTTGCCAAGGGTTGTGAGGCTCACTGTAGTTCCCTTAATCCTGTCTTGGCAGAGATCATTGAGTTCAGCTGAGAATGCACAATGGTCCTATTGGTTTCTGTACACCAGCACTTCAAAAGACAAAGGTAGACAAAAGTGCTGGAGAAACTCAGCGGGTGCAGCGGCATCTATGGAGCCAAGGAAATAGGCAACGTTTCGGGCCGAAACCCTTTAGGGTTTCGGCCCAAAACGTTGCCTATTTCCTTGGCTCCATAGATGCCGCTGCACCCGCTGAGTTTCTCCAGCATTTTTGTCTACCTTCGATTTTCCAGCATCTGCAGTTCCTTTTTAAACACTGCTGTATGATTTCACCGGGTTGTACGCAAAACAAAGAATTTCACCGTACACAGTATACCGTGTATAAAATCATTAGAGGAATAGTTCGGGTAGATGCACAGGATCTCTTGCCCAGAGTAAGGGAATCGAGGACCAGAGGACATAGGTTCAAGGTGAAGGGGAAAAGATTTAATAGGAATCTGAGGGGTAGCTTTTCCACACAAAGGGTGGTGGGTGTATGGAACAAGCTGCCAGAGGAGGTAGTTGAGGCTGGGACTATCCCAACGTTTAAGAAACAGTTAGACAGGTACATAGATAGGACAGGTTTGGAGGGATATGGACTAAGCGCAGGCAGGTGGGACTAGTGTAGCTGGGACATGTTGGCCGGTGTGGGCAAGTTGGGCTGAGGGGCCTGTTGTCACACTGTATCACTCTAGGTACATGTGACTGTAAAGCATAATTGAATTGTCCGATACCAGTAGGAGTGAATGCACGCTTAAATCTAGCTGCATTAGAAACCATATCACACATCTGTTACAAATGACTACTTACTCCAAGGAGTCGACACCTCCCGCAAGCATGTGCAGGTGATTGAGCGTGGTGATGGAAGTTGTGAGGTGGCGTTTGGCATGATCAAGCTGTTTAATGTCCTGGGTGATTTCTTTGACCTAAAGGACACAGTTTGAAAAGGTCACTTCAGCCAGAGCAGAATTCCTAACTGCAATCATTACACTCTTACATAGACTGACTCACATTGTTATCCATTGCAATACGAATCCTTAAAGTTAACAAAGATGGCAAACACAAACATTTTGTAGTAGGAATATTATACCTGCTTACACATACATGTAAGCTGTTTGCTTGCAGGATACTGGGTACACCATGAAGAAATTCAGAGACACAGGGAACTGCAGATGGTGGAGTCGTGAGCAGAACGCAAAGTGCTGGAGTGACTCAGTGAGCCAGGCAGCATCTGTGGTGGGAATTGAGAGGCAACGTTTCCGGTCGGGACCCTTCAAAACACTGATTGTAGCAGGGGAGAAAGCTGCAAAAGAGAGGTGGGGGCAGGACAAAGCATTGCGAGTGATAGGTGGGTACATGTGAGAAGGGTTTGTTTGGTGGATTTAGTGACAAAGGCCTGGGATGAAAAGGTGATTAAAGGGTGTCAGATAAAGTGAGGAGGAGAGAAATGTGAAGCCAAAGGTAGGGGATGGGGAGGAGGAGGGGATGGGGAGGGGGAGGAATGAGGGACTGGATAGTGGGAGAAGTGGGTTACATTGAGATGGGGGTAAGTCACAGGAGGTAGGGAGGTATTACTTAAAATTGGAGAATTCAATGTTCATACCATTGGGTTGTCAGCCACCCAAGCGGAATATGAGGTGCTGTTCCTCTAGTTTGTGTGTGGCCTCACTCTGGCAATGGAGGAGGCCCAGCAGAAAGTTACAATTGGAATGGGAAGTGGAGTTAGAATGGTTAGCAACCAGGAGGTCCAGTAGATGATGTTTGGAGGTACATATAAACCTCTGGTGGGGCTTGAGTAACTCAGCCGGTCAGGCAGCATCGCTGGAAAACATGGATGGATGTTGTTTTGGGGGGGGGTCCCTTCTTCAGACTGATTGTTGAGGGGGGGGGGGGGGGGGGGGGGGGAGGGGGGGTTGGGTAGGGTTAGGAAGAGAGCAGGGGCTGGACAATGCCTGGCAGGTAATATGGGTGATACAGGTGAGGGAGGGTTTTGATAGGCAGACAGTTGGACAAAGACCAGGGACAAAAAGAATGAATATGTGAGACAAAAGGATTGAGGAGCTGCAAGTTGTAAAACCAGAGGAAGGAATGTAAGTGGGGGGGTGGGGGGGGGGGGGGGGGTGAAATAGGTGTATGTCAGCTGCCATGTCGCCTTCGTATCGGGGAGCGCCCACGGGAGCGGGTTCCTCTGCGTTTGGATATTACGGGGACCTGTGTTTTGTCGCACGTGGTGGGGCAGAGAGGGAGGAGGGGGGGTGTACGAGAAGAAGGAGGAGGGCTAGGCGGTTGTAGTTACCTAAATTTAGAGAATTCAACTTTGATACCATTGGGTTGTAGGCTACCCAAGCAGAATAATAAGAGGTGGTGCTCCTCCAATTTGAATGTAGCCTCAATCAATGGATGAGGACCAGGACAGAAAAGTCAGTATGGGAGTTATCTAAATTTGGGGAATTCAATGTTCATTTAATTCAGAGACAGCTAGATAGGGCTCTTAAAGATAGCGGAGTCAAGGGATATGGGGAGAAGACAGGAACAGGGTACTGATTGGGGATGATCAGCCATGATCACATTGAATGGCGGTGCTGGCTCGAAGGGCCAAATGGCCTACTCCTGCACCTATTGTCCATTGTCTATACCTTTTGGTATGTCAGTGATAGCTGACTTGAAGTTTCTGCACTTCAACAAAATATGCTGCATCTGTACAAAATAATGACTCTGTACAAAACGCACAGAGTTTCTTGCCCATAGTAGGGGAATCGAGAACCAGATGAGATAGGGTGAGGAGGAAAATAATTAATCAGAACCTGTGTGGTGACTTTTGTTTTTATACGAAAGGCAGGTACTTTCGTAATGTTTAATAACCATTTGGACGGGTACATGGATGGAACAGGTTTAGAGGGATCATTTCACTGGTCAGTGGCTACCATAGGGAGAGGTCCCGGAAAGTCCCAGTAACATCCCAAGCAGTTGCAAGCTTTCCACGCACCTGCTGTTGGGAAATTTGTAACTGTATATGTCACTGTGTATGTAGACCAGAATACGTAACAGTAACTGTATATGTAAAGGTTCAGGGTTTTGGCCCGAAACGTTGCCTATTTCCTTCACTCCATAGATGCTGCTGCACCCGCTGAATTTCTCCAGCACTTTGGTCTACCTTCGATGATCCAGCATCTGCAGTTCCTTCTTAAACACTGTATATGCAAATGTATATGTTGGAAAACATTTAGTTTCTGTCGAAGCAAGAGATACAATACAGCTGTTTCCAAAGTATTTATTGTCCATTCGGGCAATTGCTTAGAGGAGGCTGGGATTAGTGTGGCATTACTTGTTTTGTTGTACCTAAATGGATCCAATTTTCAATTACGTCTAATTGGAGTCATACATCACGGAAACTGGCAATTCGACTCAACTTGTCCATGCCCCATCTAAGCTAGCCCTATTTGCCCCCGTATCCCTCTAGATCTTTTAATAGTACCTGCCTTAACTACCTTCTCTGGCAGCTCGTTCCATATACCCACCACTTTCTGAGTAAAAAAGTTACCCCTCAGATTCCTATTCAATTTTTCTCCCCTCACCGTAAACCTATGTCCTCTGGTTCTTGATTCTATGGTGTCTATTCCCCTCATGATTTTATACCCATCTATAAGACCAACCCTCAGCCTTCTAGGTTCCAAGGAATGAAGACATGATTTATCAAGACATTTTTCTTCCACACCTTCGGGGGCTGCAAGGCGTAGAACGGCCCCCCCAAACGGCACCAACTGAAGGACAGGAGGATAGTGCTGAAGACCGCCAGGCAGGATGTCCATAAGCAGCCATCTCCTCATTACTACCACCCATCTGACATTTTTTCCATATGCACATACTCTCATTTGCCCAGCAACCCTAATCATGGAGGTCTTTACTGGCTTCCACTATACATTCAATATCCTTCCCTTGTCTCCCACATCTGCATAAAATGCTCCATTGCTCAGTGTCACCCTACTTTGCTGGTCTCACCATTCCACACCTAGCGGGCTGCTAACTCTTCTCCATTTTAGTCATTCTTGACTCCATCCTTTACAGCTCCATCCTTAAATATGTATCTGTTATCTCTCTCCACAATTTACAAACCCCCTCCTTAAATCATCTCATTCGCTATCTTTAGTTACCGTTACAAAATCCTCCGTGGCTCAGATATCAAATATCACAGTGGTGCTGTCTGTGTGGAGTTTACACGGTCTCCCTGTTACCGCGTGGGTTTCCTCCGGGTTACTTTGGTTTAGTTTTGAGATACAGCACGGAAGCAGGCCCTTCGGCCCACCAAGTCCGCACTGACCAGTGATCCCTGTACACAAGCTCTATCCTACACACAAGGGACAATTAACCAAAGCCAATTAACCTACATACCTGTGTATCTTTGGAGTGTGGGAGGAAACCAGAGCACCCGGAAGAAACCTACTCGGACACGGGGAGAACGTACAAATTCCCCACAGACAGCATCCGAAGTCAGGATTGAACCCTGGTCTCTGGCGCTGTACGACAGCAACTTTATTATTGCGCCACCGTGCCACCCAGTTTCCCCCCACATCCCAAAGACATGCAGTTTTATAGGTTAAACAGACATCGTATCTTGCAATGAGTGTATAGGGAGTGGATGGGAAAGTGGGATAACATAGAACTAGTGTGAATGGCTGATCGATGCTCAGCAGCATTCGGTATCTCTAAATTAGATATAACGCTAGTACAAACAGGTCGACATGAACGCGGTGGGCCAAAGGGCCTGTTTCCATGCTGTTTCTCTACACTAAAGAAAACCCAATCCATTTTAAATCTCTCGCCTCAGGGGTGAAAAATTGCCCTTAGTGTGTGAGAAGTGGATGGGAAAGTGGAATAACATGGGACTAGTGTGGATGGGGAGATGTGAGGTTTGTGGGCTGAAGGGCCTGTTTCCATGCTGTATCTACAAACTCAACCACAACTACACAATCCCATCAGTGTCAAACTTACCATCTGCTCCGATTTCTCTGCTTTGTCCTTAATGTCCTTAATCTTGGCAAAAAGCTGTTGAATGGCTTTCTGCGCTTCCTCCAAAGCCTGTAAAAGAATAATAGGAAAGGTTTAGGACACTGGCATTGAACAGAGATGGAGACAACTCAGGCAGGGATAAGTCTGAAGAAGGGTCCCGACCTGAAACGTCACGCCACCCTTTTCTCCAGAGTTGCTGTCTGACCCGCTGAGTTACTCCAGCTTTTTGTGTCTACCTTAAGGGCCTGTCCCACTTGGACGACCTAATACACGAGTATAGAAGACCCTTAACGAGTTGAAAAAAATGTCACGGTTGTGATGACTCGCCAAAGTAAAAGACCTCCTACGACCTCATACGACTATGTCTACGACCTCCTACGACCCCCTTCGACCTCAGTCTTCCACACCTAAGACCAACTACGACTAGCTACGAGTGGAAAATTATCACATGATAAAATGATGTTGTGTTTGCATTGTTTTTTTCTCCGGCCACTTACCAACCTGCGACTACCTACGACTACCATCGCGGCCTACTACGACCTACCTATTAGTAAAAAGTATCAATTTTTTCCATGCTGACCTTTTTTTTTTTTACTCGTGGACATTTTTTATCAGGCTGGAAAAAAACGCCGCGACCTACTTGAGGCCACGAGTATGCGGAGACCGCTCACGAGCATGAGGAAGAGTTACGAAGACCTCCTATGACCTCGTGGCGACCATCCTGCGAGTATGAGTCAAGGGCAAACTTGGCAGAGGTCGCCAATTAAGTTGTGAAAGTGAGACAGGGGCTTTAGGGATAAGACACAATGCTTTCTCTTCTAACTGTGTTTACAGCCACCCAACAGGCTAAGCATCAAAAATACAGAAATGGGTAATTCAATATTTAAGATTGTAGGTCTGCATTTATAATTTTGCTTCAAATTGAAGATCGATTAATGAACAAAATAATATTTTCCCTAAAGTTATCAGGACCGACGAGAGGTTTATGATTATTTATTTGCTTGCTTGAATATTTTTTATAGCTACAGACTACGGCCTTTCACGAGTGTGTTTTCAGAGGAATCAGACGATTTCATGTTCCCTGGGAGTACAAACCAAATAAGAGCTGGCACGCAATGTGGTTCATCCTTCGTTAAAATCTCATGGACCATCACTTTTTGCAGAAACCACTTCAACAACACTCAAACCTCTACAGTGTGGTAGTTTAAAACTCTAACCGCTCTATGTAACATTATAATAATACATTTGGAGCCCAAATTCCAACAGACTCAAGAACACCAATTTATACAGAGAGCGCCATATAATAGAAACTGATTAAAGTCTTTGGCCTGCAGTTACAGAAAAAATAAATCTTACAGTTAGAGTCATGGAGTCATAGGCCCTTCGGCCCATCTTACCCATACTGACCAACATGCTCGATCTACACTAGTCCCACCTGCCTGCGTTTGACCCATATCCCTCTAAACCTGTCCTATCCATGTGCCTGTCTAGGTGTTTATTAATGCTGTCTAAATCCTTCTATACAAACTGAACTGAATTAAATTGAATGTTACAGCGTGAAAACAGGACCTTTGAACATCATCGTATCTTTAAAAAACTGAAAGTGAAAGCATTTTATTAAAATAAATTTCAATTGAGCTAACAGTCCTGTTATCACTGGCATGTTTAGTGGATGGAGCTAATTAAGATGAGTGTGTGTGTAGTTTAGAGATACAGCATGGAAATAGGCCCTTCAGCCCACTGAGTCCATGCCGGCCATCTATCGCACTAGTTCTATGTTATGCCACTTTCTCATCCACTCCTTACACACTTGGGGCAATTTACAGATGCCAATTAACCTATAAACACGCACATCTTTGGGATGTGGGTGGGAACCGGAGTACCCGGAGGAAACCCACGCGGTCACAGGGAGAACGTGCAAACTCCACACAGTCGGCACCCAGGGTCAGGATCTAAATGGGGTCTCTGGCAGTGTGAGGCAGCAGCACTACTGGACGTGCCACTGCCTTTCACAATCTTTAGATACCCCAAAGTAGATTAAACCTAATGAAATTCTTCTTGAAGATTGGTGATTGCAGTAACACAGCACCAATTGTACGTGGAATATTCAGACCAATGAACTGAATAAATGTGTAAAAAGGCCAGATGATCTTCCTTTTAAATGAAAGTGATTGAGGCTTAACTATTGGTCAGAACCCCAAGGACCCCATGAGTGGAATAGATCAAGTAGACGCACAGAGTCTCTTGCCTAAGTTTAAGGTGAGGGGTTAAGATTGAATAGGAATATGGGAGGTAACAATAGACAATAGACAATAGGTGCAGGAATAGGCCATTTGGCCCTTCGAGCCAGCACCGCCATTCAATGTGATCATGGCTGATCATCCACAATCAGTACCTCGTTCCTGCCTTCTCCCAATATCCCCTGACTCCGCTATTTTTAAGAGCCCTATCTAGCTCTCTCTTGAAAGCATCCAGAGAACCTGCCTCCACCGCCCTCTTAGAGGCAGAGAATTCCACAGACTCACCACTCTCTGTGAGAAAAAGTGTTTCCTCGTCTCCGTTCTAAATGGCTTACTCCTTATTCTTAAACTGTGGCCCCTGGTTCTGGACTCGCCCAACATCGGGAACATGTTTCCTGCCTCTAGTGTGTCCAAGCCCTTAACAATCTTATATGTTTCAACGAGATCCCCTCTCATCCTTCTAAACTCCAGAGTGTACAAGCCCAGGTGCTCCATTCTCTCAGCATATGACAGTCCTGCCATCCCGGGAATTAACCTTGTAAACCTACCCTGCACTTCTTCAATAGCAAACCTTTTTACACAAAGGGTGATGGGTGTATGGAAGGAGCTGCCTGAGAAGGTAATTGAGGCAGGTACTATAGACGCATTCAATAAACAGTTAGACAGGTACATGGATAGGGTAGGTTTAGAGGGATATGCAGGCAGGTGGGACTAGTGTAGCTGGGGCATGTTGGCCGGTGTGGGCAAGTTGGGTGTAACAGCCTGTTTCATCGCTGTAAAACTACGACTATGATAACGAACGTTCCCACTCTTCTTCAAAGCAGCGCCATGAGTTCTTTGGCTTTCACCTGAAATCCTATCATGTGAAACCCTGCACCGCTGCTAACGCAGAGCTCTGTCATCACGCCGGTCGACTGCTAATCTGAACTTTGAAGGTTCTGAAGTGGGATCGCATCTGTCAAAGGAGCTATGGCTGACATAATTCATCAAGGGATTAATTCCAATAAATTCCGGGAAGCGCAAGAACTATTTTTAATTAGATGGAATTTAAAGATGAAAGGCATCAAAACATTGACATGCTTTTTTTTGACGTTACTGCAAAAAAAATGAATGAATTTCTGCACTGACAACTTTGTTTCCCTGAGGTCAAGGATGATGAAATCCACTCCAGTTCCAAGGAATATGTATGCATGAATTATTTGATCTCATCTGTCCTTCTCATATACTCCCCTTTCACTTACCTATTTGTCTACTCTCTCCCCCCTTCAAATCACTATTGCCCTCTCAGCTACCTTCCACTTCAGTCACCCCCTCTACTCACTCCCACCCTCTAGGCTCAATGTCCAGTCCCCATCCCCAGTTCACCCAAAGTCAGGCCTATTGAGGCCACCGCTATTGCCTCTATGGAGGCCCGATGTTCCTGGCCGTTCTGGCCGGGTGGTGTTGCCCCGGCGTCGGGAGAGTCCTCACAGCGGCTGGGCCACCTGGAACGGCCGCTTCCTAGCTGGGGACCGCGGCTTCCGAAGCCGACAAGGCCGCGCCGGGTTGGAGCTCCCAGGCTCCCGATGTTTGAGTCGGCGCCGCCCGCTCCGCTCCGCAGACCCGCAGCCCGGAGGTGTTGATCTCGGCGGTCACAGCTCACCGGAGCTCCAGCGCGTCGATCCAGCGCGGCGACCCAGGCAAGGCATCGCCCGCTCCGCTCCGCGATAGCGCTCCAGCGCTGTGCCGCCAACGAAGCCGAGGTGCTGGGCGGTCCCCGCCAGGAAACGGCGCTCCACGCCCGCTGGTAGGCCACGAGGACGGGTCGACGGGGCAGCCCGGAGAAAAAGCTGCCTCACCGACCAGGTAGGGACCTAGAAGTATAATTACCCCCTTTCCCCCACATTAAAAAGTCCATTTCTCCAACAGACGAAGAACAAGACTTACTAAAAACTTCCCAAAAAAAAATGAATTAAACGACGGCTGCTAGTTAGCAGCCGTTCCCCAAGATGGCTCCTCCACATGCTCACAATACTCCAAATGTGGTCTGACCAGCGCCTTATAAAGCTTTAGCATTACATCCCTGTTTTTGTATTCTAATCCATTCTAAATAAATGCATTAGTCTTCCTTACTACTGATTCGACTTGCACATTATTTTAGCTTAGTTTAGTTTAGAGATGCAGCGCAGAAACAGGCCCTTCGGCCCACCTAGTCCACACTGACCAATGATCCTGGTACATTAACACTATCCTACATACACTGGGGACAATTTACTCTTATATCAAGCGTATCAACCAACAAACCTGTACGTCTTTGGAGCGTGGGAGGAAACCAAAACTTTCGGGGAAAACCCACGTGGTCATGGGGAGAAAGTACAAACTCCGTACAGACAGCACCCGTAGTCGGGATCAAACCCGGGTCTCCAGCGCTGTAAGGCAGTGACTCTGCCACTCACTACCGTTCCGCCATTTCATTATTCGGTACGTTTCAATGAGGTCCCCGGAGAAACTCAGCGTATGCAGCAGCATCTATGGAGCGAAGGAAATAGGCAATGTTTCGGGCCGAAACCCAAAGGAAATAGGCAACGTTTCGGGTCGAAACGTTGCCTATTTCCTTCGCTCCATAGATGTTGCTGCACCCGCTGAGTTTCTCCAGCACTTTTGTCTCCCTTCGATTTTCCAGCATCTGCACTTCCTTCTTAAACTCAATGAGGTCCCCCCCTCATCCTTCCAACTCCAGCGAGTACAAGCCCAGTGCCGTCAAACGCTCATCATATGTTAACCCACTCATTCCTGGGATCATTCTCGTAAACTTCCTCTGAATTCTCTCCAGCACCATTAACTAAATTAACTTTTTGGGGAAATCCTGCACCAGCACTCCCAAGTCCCTTTGCCCCTCTGATTTCTGAATTCTCTCCGCCTTTATTCCTACTACCAAAATGCATGACTCCACACTGTATTCCATCTGCCACTTCCCTGCCCACTCTCCCAACCTGTCCTAGTACGTCTGCACTTGGCCCATATCCCCACTGCTTTCAACTGTGGAAAAGCCATCTGTAAATCACACTTCATGTGTAGGGAATGAATGCAAAAACGGAACAACATAGAACTTGTGTGAATGGATGATCCGACTCGGTGGGTCTGTTTCCATGCTGTATCTTCCAAACAATCTCCCAAACTCCATCATTTATCCTCTCCTGCCCTGGCCCTGCTCTGGGATCACAATTTATATTTGAGAGGAACGTACATGTTGAAACCATACACATACTTCCTTTATCAAAGTCACAAGCCTCAGAATAAAAGGTTATGCCTTTTGAATGGAGACGAGGAAGAATTTCTTTAGCCAGAGGATGGTGAATTTGTGGAATTCATTGCCACGGACGGCGGCAGAGATGAATAGGTTCTTGATGAGTAAGGGGGTCAAAGATTATGGGGAGAAGGTAGGAGAATGGGATCATAGAACATGGAAACAGGCCCATCGGCCCCACTTGTCCACGCTGACCAACATGCCCCCATCGACTTTAGTCCCATCTGCCTGCATTTGGCTCATATCCATGTACCTGTCTGAATGTTTATTAAACGTTATGATAATACCTGCCTCAATTATCTCCTCCAGCAGATCGTTCCATATACCTACCAACATTTCTGTAAAAGAAAGTTGCCCCTCAGGTTCCTATTAAATCTTTCTTGCCCTCAGCTTAGAGGGAAAAATAAATCAACTACTAATCGAATGGCGGAGCAGACTCAATGGGCCGAATGGCCTCAATCTGCTCCTATATCTAATGATCTAACTAAGTGTGCAAAACTTACAGTTCCCTTCTTTAAAAAAAAAATCACCGTTACTAAGTTACAAGAGGATGATGAAACAACACAGCATGAGTAAATGTCGTGCATGTTCAATCTTTGTAGTCTTTGCTAGTGACAATAACACGAGGAAGTCACTTCTGACACAGAAAACTGCTTTATGAAAACATGTCCGTTCCACCGGATTGATCTAAAAACTGCAGCAGCGAGGGTAATGAGATAAGTAATGGAACTATTCTGAATCTCAAGCCAAGCATAATCAAACTGTGCCAGGTAAAGTGAAAAGCAAAGCGCTGGAGGAATTCAGCAGGTCAGGCAGTATCTGCAACGAGAATGAATGCTGCCTGACCCAGTGAGGCCCTCCAGCACTTTGTTTTTTTGCTCAGAATTTCAGCATCTGCGGTCTTGTGTGCCAATGAAGCGATGTGTTGCAGAGAAAAATAAAAATGTCCACCCAGGGATAAGTCCAACTTCTCTGGAGTCAAGAGTGCTTTATTGTCATGTGTCCCAGATAGAACAATGAAATTCTTACTTCTTGCAGCACAACAGAATATGTGTACACACTGAACACAGGAAACAATATAATGAACAAGAGGGAAAAAAAGTTCAGTGTGTGTATACAGTATATACATGCACGCACACGCGTACACACATACACGTACGCACGCACGCACACACACACAATAGTGCAAAAAGACAAATCCAAAGAGGGTTTCGGCCCGAAACGTTGCCTATTTCCTTCGCTCCATGGATGCTGAGATTCTCCAGCATTTTTGTCTGCCCCCAAGTCAATGTAGTTCAGAGCTTATTTGGAGGCTGTAGTGTTCATAACATGAACCATCTACTCCCACCACAACAGTTACCAATAATAATGGGAACTCTCACAAGGTATATTTATCACAACTCTCACTAGGAACTGCAGATGCTGGAAAATCGAAGGTAGACTTTTGTCTACCTACCATTTATCAGGATCAATCACACTGAAGACAAAATGTTTATTAGCAGGCATCTCAGACTTTTGGCAGACGATATGGCACAGGAATATTTATGTATACAGCTGAATATTCAGAGTTAATATTTGATTTAATAAAAAGAAACATTTCAAATTTGTTATTTTGTATAAATTGTGACATCTTTCAAAATATGTGTAACTGCAGATGTCGGTTTATACCAAAGATACACACAAAGTTCTGGAGTAACTCAATGGGCTAAAAGCTTTCACTGTACCTCGGTACATGTGATAATAAACTAAACTGAACTGAACTGGGTCAGGCTGCATCTCTGGAGGAGAAGGATGGGTGACGTTTTGGGTCGGTGAAGAAGGGTCCAGATCTGAATGGTAATCAACCCTTGTTCTCCAGACATGCTGCATGACCCGCTGAGTTACTCCCGCACTTTTGTTCCTACCTTTCAAAATATGTGTTTGGAAATTCAGCACTCTCATGGTTAACACAATTGTTTGATTTTCCAATTTCTTCTTGCTCAACTGATTTGAGTCTGCAATAAATAAAAATCCTGTGGCTTCGCTTCAAGTGCCTGTTGTTCATTAGCTGTAATGATTTTTATTTGATCTTATTTGCATTCAGCTGCTGTGGTCTAATTACTGACAGTCCAGCTTCCGATGCTGTCTGAACCTGGAGAGAACAGCGAGGAGAGGCCTCATTCGAGCAAATGAGGCAGAAATGGTGAAGGGCGGGGACGGATGGCGCGCTCTTCCAGGCTAAACAATGTCTATTCTTAATGTCAGACTCCCGCTGTTTTCTAGACTTGGGGAAACTAAATTCTCTTTCTTTATGACGATTTTGCCAGGATTCAAGGGCCTGAGCTATTGCGAGAGATTGGGAAAACTAGGACATAGAAAACATAGAAAATAGGTGCAGGAGTAGGCCATTCGGCCCTTCGAGCCTGCACCGTCATTCAATATGATCGTGGATGATCATCCAACTCAGTATCCTGAACCTGCCTTATCTTCATACTCCCTGATCCCTCTAGATGGCGGACAGCGGGGGTGATGCGCCGTTGTGTATGGCCGCTCCTCCTGCTGTCCATCCTTTCACCCTTATTTATTTTTATTTTTAGTCCTGTTCATATCAGGTGTTTATTGGAGGTCTTCTTTTATGTGGTGGGTGGGGGAGGGGAAGGGGGAAATTATTTTTAACCCCAGTCCTACCTGGTCGGAGATGCGGTTTTTCTCCGAACCGCATCTTCGTCCTCTCTGTGCGGCCTAGTCGAACTGGAGCAGCGCTGAGCGGCGTTTCCTGCGGGGACTGCAGCTTCGACGGCGGTGTAGATGCTGGGACATCTACAAGGAGCGGGCGATGCCTTACCGGGTCGCCTTGCGGTAATCTCCGGGGCACTGTGACCGTTGACGGCACCGCGGAGCCTGGGATCCGAGATCCGAGATCGCCAGTGTCGGGGGTTCGGCCGGCGCGGCCTGTGAACTTTGGCCCGTTTTTCTTCGCGTCGGGAAGCCCGCTTCAGTCCTGGCCGCTGATGGATGTTCACCAACGCCGATGATCCAGCTTCACGGCAAGAGGGCCTGAAGACACCGGTCTGGCTGAGGAGGCCAGATATAGGCCCCGACCTCGGGTGGACTATGAGGGGGAGAACTGGATATTTTTGGTGCCTTCCCTCACAGTGAATTCTGCTGTGGGGGGACGTTTCATGTTGATTTCTATAGTGTACTGTTTCTGTGTCTTTTTTCTTTTTCTCTTTTTTTGATTTGTATGGATTTATTGCATTGATCTGTTCAATTAATTTAATCAATCTCTGTAAAGCACTTTGGTTCAAATACTGGTTTTGTTGAAAAGTGCTATATAAATAAATATTATTATTATTATTATTATTTAGCCACATGGGCCACATCTAACTCCCTCTTAAATATAGCCAATGAACTGGCCTCATTCCTTTATTCCAAGGACTTTATTCCTTGGAGAGCAGGAGGCTGAGGGGTGATTGTATAGAGGTGTGTAAAATCATGAGGGGAATAGATAGAGTAAATGCACAAAATATTTTACCCAGAGTTGGGGAATCAAGATAGATACAAAGTTCTGGAGTAACTCAGCGGGTCAGGAGAAAAGGAATATGTGACGTTTCAGTTCGAGACCCTTCTTCAAACCCAGAGGGAAATCAACAACCAGATAACATAGTTGAAGGTGGGACTATAGTCTTTTTGCTGACTGGATAGTGTGCAACAAAAACACTTTTCACTGTACCTCAGCACACGTGACAATAATAAACTAAACTACTTTTTGTGGGTGCATGATATGACCTGCCAGAGGAGGTAGCTGGGCCATATACTGTAACAGCATTTAAAAGGCATTCGGACAAGTACATGGATAGGAAAGATTTAAAGGGACATGGACCAAATGAAACTAGCTTAGATGGGGCATCTTGGTCAGCATAGACAAGTAACACTGAAGGGCACGTTTCCCTGTTGCATGACTCTATGACTCCTGTCGCTCATTCATAGAATGCAATCCCAGAACTGTCATGTTGGGGGAGTCCAGAACCAGGGGCTACAGTTTAAGAATAAGGAGTCAGCCATTTAGAACGGAGACGAGGAAACACTTTTTCTCACAGAGAGGGGTGAGTCTGTGGAATTCTCTGCTCAGAGGGCGGTGGAGGCAGGTTCTCTGGATGCTTTCAAGAGAGAGCTAGATAGGGCTCTTAAAAATAGCCACGAGTCAGGAGATATGGGGAGAAGGCAGGAATGGGGTACTGATGACTCTGACATCGGGGGGGGGGAGAGTGCAGTGGAGAGATAAGTTTTTTTTGGCCTTCCATCACAGCAATGTGATGGATGTTTATGTAAAATGTAAATTATGTTGTGTCTGGGGTCTATTTGTCTGTAATGTATGGCTGCAGAAACGGCATTTCGTTTGGACCTCAAGGGGTCCAAATGACAATTAAATTGACTCTTGACTTGACTCTTGACTCTTGACTCTTGATTGGGGATGATCAGCCATGATCACATTGAATGGCTCGAGGGGCCAAATGGCCTACTCCTGCGCCTATTGTCTATTGTCTAAGACAATTCTACGTCACAATCCAAAACACATTCAGTATCATAAGCAAAACACGAAATACTGGAGGAACTCAATGGGTCAGGCCGCCTCTTGGGAGGGAATGGATGGGCAATATTTCAGGCCAGGACTGTTTTTCAGTCCGATATGAATGGTATCCAGTACCAGGGTCGTTAGAGTCATACAGCACGGAAACAGGCCCTTCGGCATAACTTGCCCGTGCCGACCAAGATGCCAACATCCTCCTCTGGCAGCTCGTTCCAAACACCCACCACCCTGAGTGAAAAAGGGTGGTCAGAGATAATAGATTTTTTATTCCGGAAAAATGTACCGCTCATAAACATTTTACAGGACAGAAGCCAGAAATTGCATACTATTTTAAAGACAACATATCATATTCCATTGCTATTCGCTGTAGTTTGATAGCCTTTCCCATGGAAACACTCTGATAAAGTTAAAAGCGCTTTTGCTACGAAACAGGAAGTCAATTATTTTACGGATTTAACCATACCCAACGTGGACACTTAGAACAGTGATCTGCAATGTCAACAGCCAAGGGCAATAGGCCGTGGAATTCGGCAAATTTACAAGATCACAAACCCAGATGGCTGTCATTCAAAATACAAACAGTGCCTTTGTGTCTTGAACGTTTGACAGGTGCTGTTTATTGAAGGATTCCAGAGAAAATGGCACGCTTGATATCCAAATCCACATTCATCCAAGTCTGATGCAGAATTAAGCCAGCGGATGATAAGGAAACAAACACAAACCAAATCTCATTCCAACAATAGTGGATACATTTAAACAGCTATCCATTCATCCATTTAATATTTTCCGGCCCTAATCAAGATTTCATGTATAAATGACTATAATGCACTATAATATTAATGCACCGAAACACAATAATATTTGAAGGAAGCATGCGAGGCTCCAAGTATTTCAAACACGTTTTGAAAAACCACCACTGTTTTAGAAGTCATGCTCTCAAATCAATATAGTTTAATTTTTTAGTTAGCGTGGAAACAGACTCTTCGGACCACCAAGTCGGCGCCGACCAGCGATCCCCGCACGTTAACACTGTCCCACACACTAGGGACAATTTGCAATTTTACTGAAGCAAATTTACCTACAAACCCGCAAGTCTTTTGTGTTTGGGAGAGAACACAGTCACAGGGAGAACGTGCAAACTCCGTACAGACAGCACCCGAGGTCTGGATTGAACCTGGGTCTCTGGCGCTGTGAGGCAGCAACTCTGCCGCTGCGCCACTGTGCCGCCATTCATTATAGTTCATGAACAAAATGTATGTATTTATGCAAGTGTTCAGCCCTGTTGCTTGAAGTAGCAGCCAGGTAAAAGCATTGATTGAATATAAATAGGCATCTGATTTAAGCACCACCAGGATTGTGCAAATTCACCTTTGAATTACATTGAATGCACAGCACAAGAATAGGCTATTTGCTCGACCTGTTCAACTTTGGTCACAACATCACACAATCCTCCTAATGCCTTTCAGATTCAGATTCAGATTCAGATTCAATTTTAATTGTCATTGTCAGTGTACAGTACAGAGACAACGAAATGCATTTAGCATCTCCCTTGAAGAGCGACATAGCAAATGATTTGAATAAAAAAATAATAATAATAAGTGTCCGGGGGGGGGGACAAACTTATCAACAAACTATCCCTATCAACAAACTTCAAATCTCTGCTCAAAATCTTCTGTAGCCTTCAATTACATGGCTCATCCACTATATTCACTATTATCTACATGGCCACAACATGGGGAGCAAGGTGGCGCAGCAGTAGAGCTGCTGCCTCATAGCGCCAGAGACCCGGGTTCAATCCTGATCACAGAGTTTGAATGTTCTCCCTGTGACTGCATGGGTTTTCTTTGAGTGCTCAGGTTTCCTCCCACATCCCAAAGATGTGCAGGCAAGTAGGTTAAGCGGTTTCGGTGATAGTGTCGGGGGTGATCGCTGGTCGGCGGGTACTCAGTGGGGCGAAAGGCCTGCTTCCGCGCTGTATCTCTAAAATCTAAAGTAAAGTCTAAAGCCTAAACAAAGTAGGCAATGTTAAATGTTAAACTACCCAGTGCCTGAGATCAGATAGCACCCATCTTATCCACCGAGCCCTCTCAGTGTTTTGCCTTTCAGGTAAAAAATGGATTTAGGTGTCCCTACCAATCAAATCGTTATAAACTGGAACACAGATACAAAAGGTAACCCAAAGAGCAAATGGAACGTTGGCATTTCCATTTTTAGACTTTAGCGATAGTGTGGAAACAGGCCCTTTGGCCTACTGAGTCTGCACTGACCAGCGATCAGCCCGTCCATTATCCTACACACTCGGGACAATTTACAATTTACAGAAGCCAAATAACCTGCAAACCTGTGCGTCTTTGGAGTGTGGGAGGAAACCGGAGCACCCGGAGAAAACCCACTCGGTCACAGGGAGAACGTACAAACTCCCTACTGACAACACCCGCGGTCAGGATCGAACCCGGGTCTTTGGCGCTGTCAGACAGCAACTCTACCGCTGCGCCACTGTGTTGCCCAGGTTTCTCTCAAGTTTCTTGGTCATAGGCACTCGTCCATTGCAGACAGACCCGATTAGATCCGACTGACAGTACCTTGTTGTATTATATATGTTCAATTAGAGTTGAATTTAGATGAGAGGCAAATCAATCTAGGGTCTTCATTTTTTTTTTTAAATACAGCAAATACAGGGATGTTATCTCATCTGGTAGGGTCAAAGTACAAGACACAAAGAACTGCAGATGTTAAGTTTACAAAAAAGTGCAAAGTGCTGGAGTAATTCAGCAGATCAGGCAACAACTTTGGAGAACATGGATAGGTGACGTTTCAAGTCGGGACTCTTCTCAAGAATGATTTGGGTCGGGGATCCTTCTTCAGACTGATCTTCGGGTCTGGATCCTTCCTCACACTGGAGTTAAGGTGAGAAGGATGCATTTCCACTATGCAAAGGTGAACATTTGGAGTTTATCCCTAAAGAACATGGATGCTAGGTAAAAATAAATGTATACACCAAGATCAAGTGATTTTTATTTGGCAAGAACAAAGCAGGCATATATGGCCAAGCCACCTCATATTCCGCTTGGGCGGCTTACAACCAAGTGGTATGATATTGATTTCTCTAACTTCAAGTAACCTCTGCATTCCCTCATTCTCCATCCCTCCCCCACCCTAGTTGCACTGCTAGTTTCACTGTCGTTTTGCGTAGTTCCACTGTTTCACTTGTCACTTTCACTCGATAACACCTCCTCCACAGCCAACATTGGACCATTGTTGGCTCCACCTTTTCTTGAGCATCGTTGCTGGCTTTGATTTGTCCTTTTGCATACCATTCATTCATTTGTTCTTTTTATCTTTTCATATCTTTAGTTTCCCTCTCCCCTGACTCAGTCTGAATAAGGGTCACAATCTGAAACATCATTTTCTATGTTTAAGAAGGAACTACAGATGCTGGAAAATCAAAGGTGGACAAAAATGCTGGAGAAACTCAGCGGGTGAGGCAGCATCTATGGAGGGAAGGAAATAGGTGACGTTTCAGGCCGAAACGCTGCCTATTGCCTTCGCTCCATAGATGCTGCCTCACCCGCTGAGTTTCTCCAGCATTTTTGTCTACCATCATTTTCTATTCCTTTTCTCCTGAGATGCTACCTGACCTGCTGAATTACTCCAGCATTTTGTGCCTATCTTCGGTGTAAACCAGCGTCTACAGTTCTTTCTGACACACATTAGAAATTTTGTTTGAACTTCATACTTGAGGTTCAAATGACAATAAATAAATTGTATAATTGTATAATTGAATGGTTTTGAAGAGCTGACAGACATAATTCCATGTCCATTTTATCACAATTAACATAATCAAGACAGGCTGGCAAATGCAAACAATTAGAGCTCCCACTATCTATAAATAATAAAAACTAACATAAACACAAAATGCTGCAGTAACTCAGCGGGTCAGGCACCATCTCTGGAGAGAAGGAATGAGTGATGTTTCGGGTCGAGATTCTTCTTCAGACTGATGTCAGGGGAGGGGGGCAGGACAGAGATAGAATGTAGTCGGAGGCAGTAAGACTAGTGGGAGAACTGGGAAGGGAGAGGGAATAGAGAGGAAGAGCAAGGGCTATCTGAAGTTAGAGAAGTCAACGTTCGTACCACTGGGGTGTAAGCTACCCAAGCAAAATATGAGGTTCCCTTTAGGAAACTCTTTTCCATTATAGATGAGGCTCTCACTAGGGTCTCCTCAATATCCCGCAGCTCCGCTCTTGCTCCCCCTCCCCCCATTTGTAACAAGGACAGAGTTCCCCTTGTCCTCACCTTCCACCCCATCAGCCGTCGCACACAGCATATAATCCTCCAATATTTTTGCCACCTCCAACGGGATCCCACTACTGGCCACATTTACCCATCTCCACACCTTTCTGCTTTCCGTAGAGACAGTTCCCTCTGCAACTCCCTGGTCAACTCGTCTCTTCCCACCCAAACCACACCCTCCCCTGGTGCTTTCCTCTGCAACAGCAGGAGATACAACATCTGTCCCTTTACCTCCCCCCTCAACTCCATCCAAAGAGCCAAACACTCTTTCCAGGTGAAGCAGAGGTCAATTGCACCTCCTCCAACATCATCTACTATATCCGCTGTTCCAGGTGTTAACTCCTCTGTATCGGCGAGACCAAGCGCAGGCTTGGCGATCGTTTCGCTGAACACCTCCGCTCAGGTACAGCGAATGGCACGTTGACCTTCATAACAAGAGCAGTTGAGTATAGTATGAGTATGAGCAGTTGAGTATAGGAGCAAAAAGGTCCTTCTGCAGTTGTACAGAGCCCTAGTGAGACCACACCTGGAGTATTGTGTGCAGTTTGGGTCCCCTAATTTGAGGAAGGACATTCTTGCTATTGAGGGAGTGCAGCGTAGGTTCACAAGGTTAATTCCCGGGATGGCGGGATTGTCACATGCTGGGAGAATGGAGCGGCAGGGCTTGTATACTCTGGAATTTAGAAGGATGAGAGGGGATCTTATTGAAACATATAAGATTATTAAGGGTTTGGACACGCTAGAGGCAGGAAACAGTCGCTTGTCTTTTTTTTTCCACTTTTAATTTAATTTCAATTGCAACTTTGTCGTGTACCTTGTTGCGTGTTGTGACTGTTGGCAGACCAATTTCCCTTCGGGGGATGAATGAAGTTTTATTTTATCGTATCGTATTGCTTCACTTGTCTTTCATAAATGCCGCATCATCACACTCTGTATTAGTTTTGACTCCATCGTCAAATGGATGTGCTCTTTGTTTCCTTAACTAGGTCACGGACTCGCCCTTTCTGTGCCCCACCCGGATTCCAACATATGTTTAGTAACAGGTTTACAGATTCCAACTTTCAATAATAGATTCATAGAATCAGATCATTCTACAGCATGGAAACAGGCCCTTCAGCCCAACTTGGCCATGCCAACTGAGGTTTACATAATCTTTCTGTCCAATTTGCCCATGTTTGGCCCATACCCTTCTAAAACATTTCTATCCACGTACATGTCCAAATGTTTAGTTTGTTATTGTCACCAAGGTACAGTGAAAAGTTTTTTTGTTGCGTGCTATCCAGTCAGCGAAAACACTATATGTATTTACAATTGGCCATATAACCATATAACAATTACAGCACGGAAACAGGCCATCTCGACCCTTCTAGTCCGTGCCAAACACGTATTCTCCCCTAGTCCCATATACCTGCGCTCAGACCATAACCCTCCATTCCTTTCCTGTCCATATAACTATCCAATTTATTTTTAAATTATAAAAACGAACCTGCCTCCACCACCTTCACTGGAAGCTCATTCCACACAGCCACCACTCTCTGAGTAAAGAAGTTCCCCCTCATGTTACCTCTAAACTTCTGTCCCTTAATGCTCAAGTCATGTCCCCTTGTTTGAATCTTCCCTACTCTCAGTGGGAAAAGCATATCCACGTCAACTCTGTCTATCCCGCTGATCATTTTAAAAACCTCTATCAAGTCCCCCCTTAACTTTCTGCGCTCCAAAGAATAAAGCCCTAACTTGTTCAACCTTTCTCTGTAACTTAGTTGCTGAAACCCAGGCAACATTCTAGTAAATCTCCTCTGTACTCTCTCTATTTTGTTGACATCCTTCCTATAATTAGGCGACCAAAATTGTACACCATACTCCAAAATTGGCCTCACCAATGCCTTGTACAATTTTAACATTACATCCCAACTTCTATACTCAATGCTCTGATTCATAAAGGCCAGCACACCAAAAGCTTTCTTTACCACCCTATCTACATGAGATTCCACTTTCAGGGAACTGTGCACAGTTATTCCCAGATCCCTCTGGTCACCTGCATTCTTCAATTCCCTACCATTTACCATGTACGTCATATTTTGATTTGTCCTGCCAAGATGTAGCACCTCACACTTATCAGCATTAAACTCCATCTGCCATCTTTCAGCCCACTCTTCCAACTGGCATAAATCTCTCTGTAGACTTTGAAAATCTACTTCATTATCGACAACCCCACCTATCTTAGTATCATCTGCATACTTACTAATCCAATTTACCACACCATCATCCAGATCATTGATGTACATGACAAACAACAGTGGACCCAACACAGATCCCTGTGGCACCCCACTAGTCACTGGCCTCCAACCTGACAAACAACCATCCACCATTACTCTTTGGCATCTCCCATTCAGCCACTGTTGAATCCATCTTGCTACTCCACCATTAATACCCAACAATTGAACCTTCTTAACCAACCTTCCGTGAGGAACCTTGTCAAAGGCCTTACTGAAGTCCATATATACAACATCCACTGCTTTACCCTCATCAATTTCCCGAGTAACCTCTTCAAAAAATTCAAGAAGATTAGTCAAACATGACCTTCCAGGCACAAATCCATGTTGACTGTTCCTAATCAGACCCTGTTTATCCAGATGCTTATATATATTATCTCTAAGTATCCTTTCCATTAATTTGCCCACCCATTGACGTCAAACTAACAGGTCTATAATTGCTAGGTTTACTCTTAGACCCCTTTTTAAACAATGGAACAACATGAGCAGTACGCCAATCCTCCGGCACTATTCCCGTTTCTAATGACACTTGAAATATTTCTGTCATAACCCCTGCTATTTCTACACTAACTTCCCTCAATGTCCTAGGGAATATCCTGTCCGGACCTGGAGACTTATCCACTTTTATATTTCTCAAAATCCACAGTGTACAGATACAGGATGAAGGGAATAACATTTAGTGCAGGATAAAGTCCAGTAAATAGGTTTTAAATGTTGTAATTGTACTCTCCTCTACCAGTACCTCTGCTAGTCCATTCCAAATACCCACCACCCTGTGTGAAACAAATTGTCTCTCAGGTCCCTTTTAAAGCCCTGTCCCACGGTGCAAGTTCATTCCAAGAGCTCTCCCGAGTTTAAAAAAAAATCAAACTCGTGGTAAACACGGAGAATGAATGTAGCGGGTACGTCGGAGCTCAGGGATGTCTCTTGCCGACTCGTAACACAAACGGCAGGTACTCGGGAAGACTCGCTAACCGCAGGTAGGCACGGGAAGACTCGTGAAGATTTTTCAATGTGATGAAAAATGTCCACGAGAGCCCCGAGTACTGACGAGTGGCCATTACCGTAAATCTCCGAGTTCGAATCAGGGCAAACTCGGGAGAGCTCTTGGAATGAACTCGTACCGTGGGACAGGGGTTTTAGTCCTTTCCCCTCTCACTTTAAACCTATGTCCTCTAGTTTTTGACTCCCTTATCCTGACCAAAACTCCCGAAAGACTATGACTATTCACCTCATTTATCCCTCAAAAGTCAGCATTCAAATCAACAGTCGGATGTTAAAATAGGGACTGTTTAGAATTAAGATATGGTGACATTTCTTCACTCAGTGGGTTACAATTCGTTGGAAAAGCTGTGGAGCTTTAATATTTGATTACATTCAAGGTTATTTAGTCATCGTAGTTTACTGGGATCTAGTGGGAAAATGAACAAGGTTGGGGATTAGCTTTATTGAATAGCTAAGCAGACTAAATAGGCCGCAAGGCCGTTTCGTAAGTTCTTTCAATTCCACATAAGCCTTGATGTCAGAGATGTTATCCAGAGCCAACCTTGGTTCGTTCATTGTCAACTCTCCTACTCCCTTTTGGTTTTACTGGATAAATTCTACTAGCCCCTCTAATATTCTGTTCAATTAGTTACAAGGTCTCTTCAATTAGTTTAGTTTGGTTTAGTTTAGACATACAGCGCGGAAACAGGTCCTTCGGCCCACTGAGTCCGTGCCGACCAGCGATACCCGCACACTAACAGGGGCGCAGAGGTAGAGTTGCTGCCTTACAGCGGCCAAGACCCGGGCACGATGCTGACCACGGGTGATATCTGTACGGAGTTTTACGTTCTCCCTGTGATCGCGTGGGCTTTCTCCGAGATCTTCAGTTTCCTCCCACACTCCAACGACGTACGTAGGTATGTAGATAAATTGGCTTGGCAAATGTTAAAAAAATTTCCCTGGTGTGTGTAGGATAGTGTTAATATGCAGGGTTGGCTGGTCGGTGCAGACTCGGTAGGCCGAAGGGCCTGTTTCCGTGCTGCATCTAAAAAATATTTGTCCGAAGCCAATTAATCTACAAACCTGTACGTCTTTGGAGTGCGGGAGGAAACTGGAGATCCCGGAGTAAACCCATGCAGGTCACAGGGAGAACGTACAAACTCCGAACAGACAGCACCCGTAGCCAGGGTCGAACCCGGGTCTTTGGCGCTGTGAGGCAGCAGCTCTACCGCCTCATTGTCAACATGAGGGAATTAAATCCTGAATATTTACTCCTACCTTATACTGATATGCAGTTTGACATAAAAAGATATATTTTCATATCGATAGTTTAAAAATAAAGTTTCAAACATTCAAAGGAGCCAGGCTGTTGCAAATCCGCTAAGTACTACAAGCGATCGCTAATGTACTGACTACCCCTCTGCTTTCATTGAAGTAGATCTGTCATCTTAATAGCATTCAGTAAAATGGATTCCAAACAGTGCACTTACACGATGGACCACACAACTATTGTACTTGAAGCTGTCATACAAAAACACAACAATTCTGGCTATGCTATATTTGTTTATGGTCTCTTTGTCAATGAAAAATAAGTACGTTTTGAAAACTGGACATAATGTACTGGAACCGTCAATGCATTTAGTTTAGTTTAGAGACACTGCGCAGAAACAGACCCTTCAACCCACTGAGTCTGCGTCGACCAGCGATCCCTGCACACTAACGGTATCCTACACACACTAGGGACAATTTACAATTTTGCCAAGCTAATTAGCCGACAAACCTGTATGTCTTTGGGAGTGTGGGAATAAACCGGAGTATCCAGAGGAAACCCACATGGTCACAGTAAGAACATGCAAATTCTGTAGAGACAGCACCCATAGTCAGGATTGAACCAGGGTCTCTGGCGCTGTAAGGCAGCAACTGCGCCACCGTGCCACGCTCAATTAAGTTAACTTTATTATTTTGTATGTTTGTTCTTATCCCTTATTTTATTGCATCGGCTCCACAGGAGACCTTTCATTAAAGTGATTCTACTTGCACTCGACATCTTGTTCACTGCTAAAGGAACCATGTTAGTGAGAATTAGTAACCTGATCTCCATGTGCATGGGCTTTAGTCTTTGTAACCCTGTCACCGATCAATGTGCATACAGGCAAAAACTGTAACAAAAAACGTTTTCACCCAGACAGTTGTAGATCTGCGGAATTCTCTGCCAGAAGGCAGCGGAGGCCAATTCTCTGGATGCTTTCAGGAGAGAGTTAGATAGAGCTCTTAAAGATAGCAGAGTCAAGGGATATGGGGAAACAGCAGGAACGGGGTACTGATTGTGGATGATCTCCACCCCCCCCTCATGCACCCCCTGCCCCCTGATGAACAAGGACCCCCAGATCCCGTTGTACTTCCCCTTTTCCCTTTTAGTGGGCAAAATTAGGGCACATGGTATTTGGGGTAGAGTGCTGACATGGATAGAAAATTGGTTGGTAGACAGGAAACAAAGAGTAGGGATTAACGGATCCCTTTCAGAATGGCAGGCAGTGACTAGTGGGGTACCGCGAGGCTCGGTGCTGGGACCGCAGCTATTTCCAATATACATTAATGATTTGGATGAAGGGATTCAAAGTAACATTAGGAAATTTGCAGATTACACAAAGCTGGGTGGCAGTGTGAACTGTGAGGACGATGCTATGAGAATGAAGGGTGACTTGGAAAGGTTGGGTGAGTGGGCAGATGCATGGCAGATGCAGTCAGGAAGTCAAGGATCCAGTTACAGAGATGAGTGCTGACACCAAGACCCGTCAGTTTGGTGATAAGCTTGGATGGTATAATGGCATTAAGGGCAGAGCTGTACTCGATGACGTAGGTGTGGCCACTACCTGTCAGTCTGAAGAAGGGTCCCGACCCAAAACATCACCTAGCCATGTTCTCCAGACCTGTTGAGTAAAGAGCCTGTCCCACTTGGGCGTAATTTGCACTTCATTTATGCGGCACCATTTACCCGTCACGACGCACTTCCTGCGCGTTGTGACGTGCACGTGATGCGCGCATTACGCATGCATGATGCGCATTACGCGCGCGCAAATGACGCCCAAGTGGGACAGACCCTTTTCTCTAGCCATTGACTTGGCCTCCACAGCCGTCTATGACGATGAATTCCACAGACTCATTACGATCTGACTAAATAAATTCCTCCTCGTCTCCCGTACTAGATTCTAAACGTTTGGATATTAAAGGGAACAACTAGCCTGTCTGGTAACAAAGTAGCAGGGCCAAAGTGGTCACCTATTATTCATCTCCCCCAGTGAAAACAAATGCAGCATTTGGATTTTCAATCAATGCACCTAAAATGACACCATGTACTCGTGCAGAGTGCAGTATGACTTTAAATTTATCTGCAAAAACGCTCATGAAAAGAACAATTTGCAGGGAAATAATCCTTTCTGACACCAATTTATTTATTTTACAAAGAATGACAAGCTTGCTCTTTAAATGGTGCAGGGGAAAGAATGCTCCCTTCACCGGGTGGAAAAGTACTTAGTGAGGAGGACAGGACCAGTGGCCCAACATACTGACTGTGCACAGGAAGCACATTCCACTCTGTGGGATTTTCCACATTCTCAAGGTAAAGGAGCAAGACAGCCACAGGCTATAATGAGCACCTCCAAATGTCTGATTACCAGGCTCCATACTCTGACTGCAGCACAAACATAAAGCTGTCCTTTTTTACGGTTAGTGTCTATCTCGGCATTGAGGAACATGCACATAACATTTTTTGTCTGGAGAAGGGTCTCGACCGAAACGTCACCTTTTCCTTTTCTCCAGAGATGCTGTCTGACCCGCTGAGTTACTACAGTTTTTTATGTCTATCTTAGGTTTAAACCAGCATCTGCAGTTCCTTCCTACACATTTTCTAATTCGCAAGATGAGATACTCGTTAATATAGATCCACTGATACAAATTGACCTTCTGGTTTTCCAAAACATTAGGTTTCTTGTGTTCCTGCAAGGCATAAACTCTCACTATGTTGCTTGGAGACTAATTCCAGATTTGGAAGGTTAGGTATTACAAAGAGCCAGCCATTATAAACACTGTGGATTCCAGGGAAGGAATATCTACGACAGACAAAGAATTTTTATTCAAAGTCTCCATCCGAACATTTTCTTTCAGTTCGCCAAAAAAGGCGGCACAGTGGCGCAGCTGGTCGAGCAGCTGCCTCACAGCACCAGAGACACAGGTTTGATCCTGACCTCAGGTACCGTCTGTGTGGAGTTTGCATGTTCTCCCTGTGGTGGCGTGGGTTTGCTCCGGGTGCTCTGGTTTCAGAGTCATAGAGTAAAACAGTGTGGAAACAGGCCCTTCGGCCCAACATTCTCCCACACTCCAAAGACGTGCTGGATTGTAAGTTAATTGGCCTTTGCAAATTTCCCTCAGTGTGTAGGGAGTGGATGAGAGAGTGGGATAACATGAAACTAGTGTGAACGGGTGATCAATGATCAGCGTGAACTTGGTGGGCTGAAGGGCCTGTTTCCATGCTGCATCTCTAAACTAAACACAGCACTAGTGTAAGTGGGTGATCAATGGTTGGCATGGAGGCAGTAGGCCATAGAGGCTTGTTCCATGCTGCATCTCTAAACTAAACCAAAATCCAATTTAATTCCCTCCCCTCACCCAATACATTTTTTCCACCACAAAACATCCATCGCCCCCCCCCCCCCACCTTGCCGCTGTAACTATGACGATTAGGTGGGATAAAATTCAAGGAATCAGTCCGAGATTCCGAAAAGGACAAGATATCACCTGCTAGCCAAATGCAAGTGACTAGTCATGAAGTGAGTGCAAAAGGCCACTCAAACCAATCTAGTGTTCGGTTTCCTTTTGCTCCTCCATTCGCCCACAAATCAATGAGGCTGCCTGTCTCCTTCCAAGAAGCAGCCTCCTCATAAACTACGTGAGAGCGCACAGAAATATAAATCAAAAGAAACTCCAGTAACCTTGTCCTACAAAAACAGAGAGCGACTCGACTCCCCTGTTATACTAATTCATGGAATGAAACCAGCGGAGAAAATGAAGCCAATAAACAGCAGTCAGAGTATCGGATTCAGAACACAGATCACAGTTACATTTGCATTGGCTGCATTTATCTTGGTTGAAAACAAAGCCAAGTTTGGCTTTTAATTCTTTGTGATAACGTGATTAAACATTTCACTTGAAAAGCTACCCGAATAAAGTCACCTGAAGGTCAGATATAATAGAATGCATTTTTCTTTATTAATTGAGTGATTTGGAAAACTTCAATAAATAACAACTGTACAAATTGTGTAACCTTAGTAAATCCTGGCTCCAGTGTTACCTTGGCTTGAATGTAAATATATGCTTATGTTTCTGGTTAATAATACTTTTACATCCAGTCTTTTACAATCACGATGAACCAGTCACGGCTGTTTTTGAACGAGTTACAGAGAATGATGAGTCAGAGTGTAGGAGGGTGATGAATCGCCTCATTGAGTGCTGCCAGAAGAGCAACCTTGCTCTCAATGTCAGTAAAGCCGAGGAACTGATTGTTGACTTTAGAAGAGGAAGGCCAAGGATCTACAAACATGTCTTCATCAATGGGTTGATGGAGGAGAGAGTCAACAACTTCAGGTTCCTGAGCGTGCATATCACTGAAGCTCTGTCCTGGACCCAGCATTTTGATCCAAACATGAGGAAAGCCCATCAACACCTCTACTTCCTGAGAAGATTGAAGAGATTTGGGTATAATAATAGTATAATAATAATAATAATAATATATTTTATTGTCATTGCATGTCAGTGCAACGAGATTTAGTATGCAGCTCCAACCGATGAAAAAGAAAAGTAAAATAAATAAATAAGCTGTGTGTCGTGACCATCCGAGGGAGACAGTCCAGGGGTGGTGGGGGGCCCCGACAAATACTCACTTGAACCTCTATAGATTTATGGTAGAGACCATATTGAATGGTTGCATCATGACCTAGTTAGGCAAATCAGACGCCCAGGAATGAAGGGAGATTGCAAAGAGCAGTGGACGTTGGCTGCTAGGTCCTTCACAGATACTGACCTCCCCACCATCGAAGTGATCAAGACAAGGCACTGCCTCAAAAAGGCAGCCATCATCATCAGAGACCCACACCACCCTAGCAACACTCTCATTTCACTCCTGCCATCAGGAGGAAGATTTGTGAGTCTTAAAACTGCAATGTTGCAGTTCAGAAGCAGCTTCTTCCCAATAACCATCAGGCTATTGAACAAGATTGTCTATATTGCTCAAAGCGGATAAATGTGAGGTTATCCACTTTGGTAGCAAAAACAGGAAGGCAGATTACTATCTAAATGGCGTCAAGTTGGGAAAAGAGGAAGTACAACGGGATCTGGGGGTCCTTGTATATCAGTCTATGAAAGTAAGCATGCAGGTACAGCAGGCAGTGAAGAAAGCGAATGGCATGTTGTCCTTTATAACAAGAGGAATCGAATATAGGAGCAAAGAGGTCCTTCTGCAGTTGTACAGGGCCCTAGTGAGACCACGCCTGGAGTATTGTGTGCAGTTTTGGTCATATGCTGAGAGAATGGAGCAGCGGGGCTTGTACACACTGGAGTTTAGATGGATGAGAGGGGATCTTGTTGAAACATATAAGATTGTTAATGGCTTGGACACACTAGAGGCAGGAAACATGTTCCCGATGTTGGGCGAGTCCAGAACCAGGGCCCACAGTTTAAGAATAAGGAGTAAGCCATTTAGAATGGAGACGAGGAAACACTTTTTCCTCACAGAGAGTGGTGAGTCTGTGGAATTCTCTGCCTCAGAGGGCGGTGGAGGCAGGTTCTCTGGATGCTTTAAAGAGAGAGCGAGATAGGGCTCTTAAAAATAGTGGAGTCAGGGGAGAAGGCAGGAACGGGGTACTGATTGGGGATGATCAGCCATGATCATTAAATTGCAGTGCTGGCTCGAAGGACCAAATGGCCTACTCCTGCACCTATTGTCTATTGTCTATAATATGAACTCCAACTAAACTCTGAAATTTGGGCTTTGTTTTGTTTTCTGCACGGCATTGTTTTTTTTAATTTATTGAACTATTAAAAATGTGTTTATCATGTTATCTATTGAGTAATACATGTACAAAACCTGTTATGCTGTTGCAAATAAGAATGTCATTGTTCTGTTTCTGGACAAATGACAATAAAACACTTGACTCTTGTTGGAAAACCATTTTAATTCCAAATTCAGAAGCAGGTGACATCTCCTATAATATAAAAGTCTCTGTTGTGTGTGTGTGTGTGGGGTTTGTGTGTGTGTGTGTGTGTGTGTGTGTGTCTGTGTGTGTGTGTGTGTGTGTGTGTGTGTGTGTGTGTGTGTGTGTGTGTGTGTGTGTGTGTGTGTGTGTGTGTGTGTGTGTGTGTGTGTGTGTGTGTGTGTGTGTGTGTGTGTGTGTGTGTGCGCGCGAGAGAGAATCTGATTAATTCCTATTTTCTTCCAAATGCTAGGCCACAGCCTTCCCATTTTTACACATCCTACTCACATTTTTCCCGTCGAGGCGATAAACATCTTCCCGTCGCAATCCCACCTATATTTCCGAAGTTAATAATCGTTTAAAATTTTTAAAACTGCCCGAAAACTCAACCGTTCGGGAAAAAAACCTGAGTGACGTCACAATGCTCTCGCAAGGCAGGACGGGACACTCCGGGAGGGAGGGGCACACTAGCGCTCGCGGTGAACGAGGAATGGCGGCGGCTGCCAGCGCCCGACGCCCGACACCTGGTGGGGAGGGTAGTGCTGGAGCTGGAGTGAGGGCCAAGCCCGGGGCGGGGCTTGGCATGGGCCCATGGCCGGAGCCGAGAAAGAACGAGCCTGGGTCCGG
Organism: Leucoraja erinaceus; assembly: GCF_028641065.1. Lineage (NCBI taxonomy): Eukaryota > Metazoa > Chordata > Chondrichthyes > Rajiformes > Rajidae > Leucoraja > Leucoraja erinaceus. The sequence goes on along the minus strand of NC_073404.1, from coordinate 3,404,190 downwards.
GGTCAGGGACGAGCGTGGAGATTAAGTCAGGGCCTGCACTGGAGCCAAGGCGGGGGCCGAGCTAACAGCTGGAGTCTACAGCCAGAGCCGAGAACCAGGCCCCAGCGCTGCTCTACGACCTGGGTAGGTCCTGGGGCAGGGAATGGGAGTGAGGGGAGGAAGATGAGGGAAATGAGTAGGAGGGAGATGGGGTGGGGTGGGGTGGAAGAGGGAGATGGGGAGGGGGAATGGAGGATGGAGATGGGGAGGGGTGGAGGAGGGAATGCCCTCTCCGTATCTACCCTCACTTCCACCCTCTCTACCCCCTCCCTCTCTAACCCCTCCCTCTGCCTGCCTACCCTCCCCTCCTCCCACCCCCTCCTACCTCCTCTCTCCCTCGTCCCCCCCCCCCGGCCGCCCCCCCCCCCCCCCCACTCCCTCTCTGGGGATTGAAGAGGGAGGTTGAAGAGGAGGAGGGAGTGCTGAGGGATGAGGAGAAATGAGCCATGTCTGACCAGTTGGGCCTATGCGTGAGTGGTGCAATATTGCGTTGGGGGAACACTTGTGTACAAGTCCCGTGTACATGCACTCAAGACGACCAAACAAAACTCACTTTGCAAAACACATACATTTGTGGAATTCCCTGCCACAGAAGGCAGTGGAGGCCAAATCACTGGATGGATTTAAGAGAGAGTTAGATAGAGCTCTAGGGGCTAGTGGAATCAAGGGGTATGGGTAGAAGGCAGGCACGGGTTATTGATTGGGAACGATCAGCCATGATCACAATGAATGGCGGTGCTGGGTCGAAGGGCCGAATGGTCTCCTCCTGCACCTATTTTCTATGTTTCTATGTTAAAACTACGGTGGGAAATTCACACCACTGCACAATGAAAGAATGGAAAGATATATCTGCAGCAGTGCTCAAAATGTTTCTATGCTCTGGTAAAACATCATTAGAGTGCCGATAGGACAACTGTATTTTTGAATGAAGCTGTAACTCAAACTCCATAGCAACCAGGCACATCGCTCCAGTCTGATATTTACAGGAATCATTAGGTAAAATAAATAGGATGTTAAGTGATAATATTAAATATCATCTATCTAATCAGAGTCTACTTCACTGAAAGTAGCTTGCAATTATTTGAATCATATTACTGCTGTGAAAACACAAAAACATTATTCTGTTTAATTCAGTGTTTAAGAAGGAACTGCAGATGTTGGAAAATCGAAGGTACACAAAAATGCTGGAGAAACTCAGCGGGTGCAGCAGCATCTATGGAGCGAAGGAAATAGGCAACGTTTCGGATCGAAACGTTGCCTATTTCCCTCGCTCCATAGATGCTGCCTCACCCGCTGAGTTTCTCCAGCATTTTTGTCTACCTTCCGTTTAATTCAGAGTAGTTTAGTTTAGGTTAGTGATACAGAATGGAAATAGGCCTTTCGGCCTACCAAATCCACACCAATCATTGATCACCCATTGATAACACGAGTTCAATATTAGCCCACTTTCTCATCCACCGCTGTACACTAGGGACAACAATATGCTCCAACACCAAATCTCCTCAAAAGTTCTATGCATGTGGAGGTGTGGATGGGCTCATCTCTACATAAGGGACAATTTAGAGGTCAATGATCCTACAAACCCACACGTCTTTGGAAAGTGGGAGGAAACGGAGCACCCGGAGGAAGCCCACGCGAACACAGGCAGAACATGCAAACTCCCCATAAACAGTACCCAAGGCTAGGATTGCATCCGGGTCTCTGGCACTGTAAAGGCCCTGTCCCACTTTCCCGAGTTACTCACAAACTCTCCTGAGTTTTTCCCTTGATTCAAACTTGGGGAATGTCTGTAGCGAGTCCGTAGGAGGCCGTAGATGTTTCGTAGCGGCTCACAGAGAGTGGTGAGTGTGGAATTGTGAGTGTGCCTCAGAGGGCAGTGGAGGCAGGTTGTCTGCATGCTTTCAAGAGAGAGCTAGATAGGGCTCTTAAAAATAGCGGAGTCAGGGGATATGGGGAGAAGGCAGGAATGGGGTACTGATTGGGGATACACAAAAATGCTGGAGAAACTCAGCGGGTGCAGCAGCATCTATGGAGCGAAGGAAATATGCAACGTTTCGGGCCGAAACCCTTCTTCAGACTGATGGGGGCTGGGGGGGAGAAGGAAGGAAAAAGGGAGGAGGAGGAGCCTGAGGGCGGGGGGATGCGAGGAGACAGCTCGAGGGTTAAGGAAGGGGAGGAGGCAGCAAGGGCTAGCAAAATTGGGAGAATTCAACGTTCATGCCATCCGGACGCAAGCAACCCAGGCGGAATATGAGGTGCTGTTCCTCCAATTTCCGGTGTTTCCTCTGGCAATGCAGTAGATCGGATTTGGAGGAGGAGTTGAAGTGTGAACCAGGTTTATTGCGGACAGCCGTTCGGAATCGACCTGCTTAGTCTCCCCGATGTAAATCCGCTGACATCTAGATGCAGTAGATGAGGTTGCATCTGTTGGAGGAGATACAGGTGAACCTTTGTCGCACCTGGAACGACTGCTTGGGTCCTTGAATGGAGTCGAGGAGGGAGGTGAAGGGACAGGTGTTGCATTTCTTGCGGTTGCAACGGAAAGTGCGCGGGGAGGAGTTGGTACGGGAGGGAAGGGAAGAATTGACAAGGGAGTTGCGGAGGGAGCGGTCTTTGCGTAAGGCAGACATGGGGGGAGATGTGGCGAGTGGTGGGGTCACGTTGGAGGTGGAGGAAATGGCGGAGGATTATGTGTTGTATTTGCCAGCTGGTGGGGTGAAAGGTGAGGACTCGGGGGACTCTGCCCTTGTTGCGAGTGCGGGGATGGGGAGAGAGAGCAGTGTTGTGGGGTATGGATGAGACCCTGGTGCGAGCCACATCTATGGTGGCGGAGGGGAATCCCCGTTCCCTGAAGAACAAGGACATTTCCGATGCCCTGGTGTGGAACGTCTCATCCTGGGAACAGATGCGGCGTAGGCGGAGGAATTGGGAGTAGGGGGTGGAGTCTTTACAGGGGGCAGGGTGGGAAGGCGTGTAGTCCAGATAGCCATGCGAGTCAGTTGGTTTGTAGTGTATGTCGGTCAGAAGTCTGTCCCCTGCGATGGAGATGGTGAGGTCAAGGAATGGTAGGGAAGTGTCGGAAATGGTCCAGGTGTATTGGAGTGCCGGATGGAAGTTGGTGGTGAAGTGGATGAAGTCAGTCAGTTTTGTGTGGGTGCAGGAGGTGGCCCCAAAGCAGTCGTCAATGTAACGGAGGTAGAGGTCGGGGATGGGGCCCTGGTACGTATTGAACAAGGATTGTTCAACGTGCCCGACAAAGAGGCTGGCGTAGCTGGGGACCATGCGTGTGCCCATAGCTACACCTTGCGTTTGGTGGAAATGGGAGGAGTCAAATGTAAAGTTGTTGAGGGTGAGGACCAACTCCGCTAGGCGGAGGAGAGTGTCAGTGGCTGGGTATAGGTTGCTCCTCTGGTCGAGGAAGAACCGGAGGGCTTTGAGGCCATCCTGGTGGGGGATGGAGGTGTAGAGTGACTGGACATCCATGGTGAAGATGAGGGGGTGAGGGCCTAGAGAGTGGAATGCGTGGAGGCGGCGGAGAGTGTCTGAGGTGTCTAGAGCATAGGTGGGAAGGGATTTGACCAAGGGGGATAGTATGGAGTCAAGGTATGTGGAGATGAGTTCGGTGGGGCACGAACAAGCAGAGACAATGGGTCTGCCGGGAGAGCCGGGTTTGTGGATTTTGGGGAGAAGGTAAAAACGGGCCGTGCGGGGCTGGGGAACGATGAGGTTGGAAGCTTGGTCGGGCAGGGCGTGGGAATTGATGAAGTCGGTGATGGTGCTAGATATGGTGGCCTGGTGCTCGTCAGTGGGGTCATGGTCCAAGGGTAAGTAGGAGGAGGTGTCCGAGAGTTGGCGCGTGGCCTCAGCTTTGTAGAGATCGACGCGCCAGACTACCACGGCACCTCCCTTGTCGGCTGGTTTGATAACCCAATCTGGGTTTTTGCCAGAGTGAACAACATTGGAAATTGGAGGAACAGCACCTCATATTCTGCCTGGGTTGCTTGCGTCCGGATGGCATGAGTGTTGAATTCTCCCAATTTTGCTAGCCCTTGCTGTCTCCTCCCCTTCCTTAACCCTCGAGCTGTCTCCTCCCATCCCCCCCGCCCTCGGGCTCCTCCTCCTCCTCGCTTTTTCCTTCCTTCTCCCCCCCACCCCCCATCAGTCTGAAGAAGGGTTTCGGCCTGAAACGTTGCCTATTTCCTTCGCTCTATAGATGCTGCTGCACCCGCTGAGTTTCTCCAGCATTTTTGTGTACCTTCGATCTTCCAGCATCTGCAGTTCCTTCTTGAATACTGATTGGGGATGATCAGCCATGATCACATTGAATGGCGGTGCTGGCTCGAAGGGCCAAATGGCCTGCTCCTGCACCTATTGTCTATTGTAATACCAGCCATAGGAACTCGGGGCATCAGGTAAGTCGGGACGTTTTTTCAACATGTTGAAAAATGTCCACCAGTAAATAAAATAGTCCAAAGTATCTACGAACGGCTATTACCGTAATTATCCGAGTTTGAATCAAGGGGAAAACTCGGGAGAGTTTGTGAGTAACTCGGGAAAGTGGGACAAGGCCTTAAGGCAGCAGCTCTACCAGCTGCACCACAGTGCCGCACTTTCTGTTTAAAAATGGTTCTGGTTTAAAAACATATCTTGAGACTTATTAAAAATTTCATCTTCAACTTGCACGACTCAATGCAACATTACAAAGCCCAGGCTTCATTGACAGTTGTACTAGTTGTACACAACAGTGCAGCATCTGGTTTTCATGGGAAATGAATGCTAGGGTTACATACAGTAGGTGGTCTTCAGACAATAACGTTACAGGGACCTCCTTGGCTATGTTGCATGTTACTGGATACTACTCATTTTGGAAACAATTGTTGGAAATGAGAAAGCTTATAATTATAATGACAAAAACATTGTCGTTCCTTTAAGTTTGTTTTGTAAATTTACAGCCAAATGCAGCTCATTGTGGAGGAAGTCTCAGGTTAAACCGCAAGTATATTCAGCATACTGAATAGGTAGTGCACCTGTGCAAACACCACGTTGACAGAGGATCAGGCTTGATCCCAAAATGTCTGCTGTGGCTCAAAAAAATGTCATTCTCATTTGAGCAAGAAGGTTGTAGGTTGAAGATGCATCTCCCGGAATATGTAAAAATGGCACCGTTGGCGCGTCGGGTTTTCGAGAGATGTGAAACACAATCAAACACACAAATAAATCCGGACAACATAATCCGGACTCAGGGACGACATAAACATCGAAGATCAGAGTTTTATAATATTTATGCATGGCTGTGTATATATATATAAATATGTGTGCGTGTGTGTGTGTGTGTGTGCGTGTGTGTGTGTGTGTGTGTGTGTGTATATATATTTGTGTGTATATATATATGTGTGCCTGTGTATATATATGCGTGTGGGTGTATATATGTGTGTGTGTATCTATACATAAATGTGCGTGTGTGTACATATATGCATAGAAATGCGTGCGTGTGCGGCAAGAGATTTTTACATAGGCACATGGATATATAGGGAATGGAGGGGTATGCATTATCTGCCGGCAGATAAGACTTGGCAAGAATGATCCCAGGAATTAAAGATGTAATATATGATGAGCGTTTGAAGACACGGGACATGTACTTGCTGGATGACCTCATTGAAACATACTGAATAGTGAAAGGCCTAGATAGAGTGGAGAGGACGTTTCCACTATGAGGAGAGACTAGGTCCAGAGGCCAATAGCCTCAGAATAAAAGGACATACCTTTAGAAAGGAGATGAGGAGGAATTTATTTTGTCACAGGGTGTTGCATCTGTGGAATTCATTGCCACAGATGGCTGTGGAGGCAGTCAATGGATATGTTCTTGATTAGTAAGGGTGTCAGGAGTTATGGGGAGAAGGCAGGAGATTGGGGTGGAGTGGGAAAGGCAGATCAGCCATGATAGAATGGCAAAGTAGACTTGATGGGCCAAATGGCCTAATTCTGCTCCGAAAACTTATGAACGGCATCATGTTCAGCACAACATTGGAACAAAGGGCCTGTTCCTGTGCAGTACTGTTTTATTTTACTGTGTAACTATTCAAGCACTCCTTTAAATATAAAATACTGTGAGACAATCAGCTTGTGACAAGCACCACTTTTCTTGAAAAGTAAGTGCTTTTCTTGATGCCTGTTGTGGCACAGCTGACATTGAAAACCCCCCATAAAGCATTCACTTTAACATTTCCATCTTAGTTCCAAACTGGAGAGACTGCAGAGAAGATTTCCAAAGATGGTGCCAGAACTCGAGGTCCTGAGCTGTAGGGAGTGGTTGGCCTGGCTTGGGCTATTTCATGGAGCGCGGGAGGAGTGATCTTGTAGAGGTGTATAAAATCAAGAAAATAGAAAGGGTGAATGCACAGACCTTTACCCAGGGTAGGGGCATCAAGATCCAGATGGTATTGGGTTAAGGTGAGAGGAAACAGATTTAATAGGAACACGAGGGTAATGAGTACACGGAACGAGCTGCCAGAGGTGGTAGTTGAGGCAGGTACTATAACAACATTTAAAAGACATCTGGACCGATACGTGGGTAGGAAAGGTTTAGAGGGCTATGGGCCAAGGCGGACATGTGGGAATAGAATAGATAGAGTATCTTGGTCAGCATGGGCTAAGTTGGGCCAAATTCCGTGCTATATGACTCTCTGACTCCACAACAAATTGGGCCGAAGGGCTTCTTTTTGTGCTCTATGACTCGATCACTCAGAGACTTTGGACTCCCCAGTTGAGCAAATTCCCATATGATCTGTCAGGCGCAGGAAGTGGCAACACAGTCGGCAAGGTGGCGCAGCTGTAGTTTCAAAACATCCATTGTTTTAAACTTACGGTTGAAATGTGTTTGGTTTGGTCCTTGACGGTCGAAAAATGTTTCATGACCATTTTCCTCTCTCCCTTCTTACAGCGCCAGAGACCCGGGTTCCATCCCGGCCATGAGTGCTGTCTGCACACAGTTTGTATGTTCTCCCCGTGACCTGCGTGGGTTTTCTCCGGGAGCTCCGGTTTCCTCTCATCCAAAGACATTCAGGTTTGTAGGTCGATTGGCTTTCGTAAAAATTGTAAATTGTCCCTCGTGTGCGTAGGATAGTGTTAGTGTGCGGGGATCGCTGGTCGGCGCAGACCAGGTGGGCTGAAAGGCCTGTTTCCGTGCTGTATCTCTTAACTAAACTAAGTCTGAGGATTGCAATATTAACTTCAAGGGAGGATTATGCTGCCTCACAGCTCTCTTAGATTCCTCCGGGATATTCGCCACCAATGATCTCTGCAATCCCTTTTATTTCCCAACAGGGTTTACCACAGTGCTCTTCCGTGTGCAAGCATTCGTAGGGTAATCCTCTCTCTTTGCAATCCAGTCTAATTCATCACCAGGATCTGCTCTCCACGGTGACTCATGCAACCCCCCAATCACAGATATATTATAAAGATAATACCTGGTAGATTCGCCAGCACTACACACAGGGGGAGTTAAAAGGTTTTAAAATACATAAGCAAAAGTTTCAAATATCACATTTTCATTTCCTATTAATGACTCCGATGTTAATTTGTTCTCCCGAGGGGCAAAATGCCATGATGAGGGTGGCTGGGGTAACAGATGAACTTCTCCTCACCCTTAGCCCACAGTCTCCACATACCCATTCCAACAGTAATGATATTAGCAACAACCACACACCCACGTCAACTTTCGCATCTGCTTCTTATTCATGGCAAAAACATCATTTGCAATAGACCAAGCTCACATAGGTGAATGTTATTCTTGACGGCTCCTGATCCCAATTTCAAAAGATTCGTCGCTTCAAACTTATGTGTTTGGTTTGGAACTTCTCGGTCAATATATGTTTCCAGACTATTTTCCTCTTTCACACTTTCACACGAAAAAAAATATTGCAAGATGGAAACGCAACTTAATCTGGCCTCTAAAATATAAGATATGGTTACAAAGTAAGGTTTGCTTTTAACAAAGAAAGTAATAGATAAACTGTTTAAACCAAAGATAGACATAAAATGCTGGAGTAACTCAGCAGGTCAGGCAGCATCGCTGGAGAAAATGAATAGGTGACTTTTCGGGTCGAAACCCTTCATCTGAGTCCTTTTCTCCAGAGATGCTGCCTGACCCACTGAGTAAAGGGCCTGTCCACGACCTAATTCACGACCTCCGCCGTGTTTGCCCTTGACTCATACTCGCAGCATGGTCGTCACGAGGTCGTAGGAGGTCGTAGGTAGGTCGTAGCAGGCCGTGATGCTAGTCGTAGGTACTCACGGAATCAAGTAGGTCGGGGCATTTTTCTAGCCTGATGAAAAATGTTCACGAATAAAAAAAGTCGTGAATTAGGTCGTGAAAGTGGGACGGGCCCTTAACTCCAGCATTTTGTGTTTATCTGCGGTGTAAACCAGCATCTGCAGTTCCTTACACATTTTGTCTGTTCCACTGTTTAAACCCAATCCGCCACTTTATAAGAACACATTTGGTTAAAGGCCGTAGCTGCCAAGAAATAAAAACCTAAATTTTATGTGCAAACGTATAGCCTTGAAGCAAATCTGCATTTTATTTTTTACAATTATGCATTGACAAATCCACAGATGAAGCACAAAATATTTAATGAAGGATTTTGCTTTGATAGCATTTAATAATTTGTTTTAATCGCAGGTTCATTGTCACAGATAATAAACAATGTCAGCTCCTCGCGTTAATTGCTTCATTTTGAGTGATCCTTCCAAACTCCTGCTCGCAAGTTTGTGATGAATTAAACTGAACTTGGTTCCACTTTACTTCCATTCCCACACTTAAATACCCTTTCCCCAGCCAACAAATCTGTGAGAAGATTATCAGAAGATGCCACTTGGCTTCTCACAATCTCAATTCACTCCAGAATTTTGGAAAGTATACGAACTTTAAGCTATTTCCCATTATTCCACCATCAGAGAATACTGGAGATATAATCCTCGCCTCTTTTATATTCTCCTTCCAATTCCAGGACGCACAAAAGAAAAACAAAGCATTGACCACCAATAAAGAATGTATGCACTAACATACAAGAGCACAAGTTATAAGGAATGTTACCTGTAACTTAGTCCTTTCAACTCGCAAAACCTACTGAAACAAATTTGTTAATGTTTCCAATATTATTTCAGAATATTTATCTTGCCTTGCATCCTATAACTACTAGCAAAAGTCTTTTTTTTATCTGGTGTGTACAGTGTCTTGGCTGTTCAGAAACTATTTTGTTCTACTGAGAATGTGTGCCTTTATCTACATTTTTGGGGCACTCAGCAACTTGGGCTGAGACCGCAAGAAATTGCAGAGAATTGTGGACGCAGCCAGGACCATCACACAAACCAACCTCCCTTCCATTGGTGTCATTTACACTGCACGCTGCCTCGGCAAGGCCACCAGCAAAATCAAGGACTAGTCACACAGCGGCCACTCCCTCTTCTCCCTTCTCCCATCATGCAGGAGGTATAGAAGTGTAAAGATCGTACACTTCCAGATTCAGAGACTGTATCTCCTCCCAGCTGTTATCAAACAACTGAATCATCCTACCAACAACTAGGGAGCAGTCCTGAACTACCATCTACCTCATTGGAGACCCTCAGACTATCTTTGACCGGACTTTACTGGACTTTATCTTGCACTAAACTTAATTGATATTATTCCCTTTACCATGTATCTGTACACTGTGGACGGCTAAACTGTAATTGAGTATTGTCTTTCCACTGACTGGTCAGCACGCAACAAATGCTATTCACTGTACTTCGGTACACGTGACAATAAACTAAACTCCACTGAGTGTTTTATCTTCTTCATTATTAACTAACCAACACAGTATTTTACTTGCTGTTCTAGGCCAACACGGGGGAAATAAAATAAATCCCTTCCATCTTTTAGGGCGGCCCAGTGACGTGGCTGATGGAGATGCTGCCTCAACACCAGAAACCTGCATGCGCTTCTGACCTTGGGTGCTGTCTGTGTGGAGTTTGCATGTTCTCCCTGTGACCTCGTGTGTTTCCTTCGACTGCTCTGGATTCCTCACGCATCCCAAAGACGTGCTGATTTGTTGGTTAATCGGCCTCTGTAAATTGATCCTGGTGTGTAGGATGGGACAATAGAGAACTAGTGTATTGGGGATCAAAGAGGCAACTTTGGGTGGGTACACAGAATGATTTGGGAGAGGAGGTAGTTGAGGCAATTACTATAACAGCATTTAAAAGACATTCGGACAGATACATGGATAGGAAGCGTTTAGAGGGATATGGGCCAAATACAGGACTAGTGTAGATGGGTGTGTTTCAGGAACTGCAGATGCTGGAAAATCGAAGGTAGACAAAAGTGCTGGAGAAACACAGCGGGTGCAGCAGCATCTATGGAGCAAATGAAATAGGCAACGTTTCGGGCCAAAACCCTTCTTCAGACTAGTGTAGATGGATGGGGCATCTAGGTCAGCATTGAGATGAATTGTGCCCTTAGGGCCCGTTGCTATGTATGACTCCATGTAAGAAAAAAATATCCAAATCAGTTTTTTGCAAAATGGAGTCACCAAAATCCTTGTAAATGTCTGTGTTCCCGGTAAAATGCAATAATATTTGTTGGGGAAGGAAACCTTCCCAGTTAGTGATGCTTAATGTACGTTGGTGGACAAGAAGCCTACTCAATGGTGGCAATCTTAATTAGCGGCGGCATGGTGGCGCAGTCAGGGCCGACTTAACGCATGGGCACGCTGGGCAGTTGCCCGGGGCCCCATGTTAATCCATGTATGTTGTGACTGGCTGTCAATAAATAAATACCACACTGTACTAAACTATAAAAAATTGTTATTGGAAAATGCATATTTAGCATGTGTTTTACTAAAGATAATGAACAATATTCATGTTGATTTTTTATAACAAGTGGACATTGGCATCCGTGTCTGATTTAGTATCACGGTCACCTCTGCAACCACACGTGCATGTATGTGTACGTATCTCACGCGCCACAGAACTGGAAATCCGGGAAAAGGGAACCCATCGTATTTATTGGCAAACATTTAGAAACATAGAAATTAGGTGCAGGAGTACTGCCATTCGGCCCTTCCCCCTGCACCGCCATTCAATATGATCACTGATCGTCCAATCAGTATCCCGTACCTGCCTTCGCTCCATACCCAGGGATCCCCTTAGCCACAAGGGCATTTCCTAACTCCCTCTGTAATGTAGCCAATGACACTGCCTCGACTACCCTCTTGAGAGTTCTGAGATTCATCTGAATCTGTGTGAAAAAAGTTTGGCATCTCAGATTTGTGAGGAATTTATTGAATTAATGCGACATGTTCTTTGTGCTATTCTTGAAGAAATAAAATAGTCAAAAGTATGATTCAATAATTGTGGATTCCACACCAGACATCTCACACACTGATCTACTGACATTTACTGTCCGGTGCATTTGAGGATGTGAGCCGGTGGAACGCTTCATTAAGTTCATCCCCATCTTTTCTCATGGAGCAAAGAATCTAGCAGACACTGTTGTGGATTTCCTTAATGAGAACAAAATTCCTCTATCAAACTGCCGTGGTTAGTCGTATGACAATGCCTCAAATATGTCTGGACACTATACTGGATTGCAAGCATGGATTCATCAACTGAATGTGTTCGCCATCTATGTCCCCTGTGCTGGACACAGCCTGAACTTGGTTGGAGTAAAAGCGACAGAGCGTTGTCCACAGACTGTAACATTCTTTGCCTTTGTTCAGTATCTGTATTTCTTTCTTCTCTGCTTCTACACATCGATGGAATGTTCTGGCATCATCTTTAGGAAAAATGTTGTGGTCCAGCGCCTGTCTGACATGAGATGGCCGTCACATTTTGATGCGGTTCGTGCTCTGTACGGGGGTTTGGAGAAAATTAAACATGCACTGGATTCTGAATCAGCTGGCACTGAACAGGAAGTGAACACAAGGCGAGAGGCAGGAGGATTGAGCGAGAAAATGGAGAACCGGGAAACGATCTTCCTCACGATCCTTTGGAATGACATCCTTGAAAGAGTGAACAAAACAAGTAAGGTCCTGCATTCAGAGAATGTGAATACACTTGTTGCCATGAATCTTCTTGAGTCTCTGAAAACCTATCTTCAGGAAATTAGAGACAAATTTAGAGAATACGAATTGAAAGCCAGGAGTAGATGTCCAGATTCAGACTATATATAGCCATGTGAAAAAACGGGAACAAAAACTAAATGTGTAGGTAGGGGCCCCAGTGCACTGCTTTGCCCGGGGGCCTATAATGCTGTTAAGACGGCCCTGGGCGCAGTGGCAGAGTTGCTGCCTTACAACGCCGGAGACCCGAGTTCGATCCCGACTACGGGTGCTATCTGTACAGAGTTTGTACCTTCTCCCCGTGACCGCGTGGGTTTTCTCAGAGATCTTCAGTTTCCTCCCACACTCCAAAGACGTAGGCTAATTGGCTTGGTATAAGATGTAAATTGTCCGAAGTGTGTGTGTGTGGGATAGTATTAATGTGCGGGGATCAATGGCCGGCACAGGCTCAGTAGGCCGAAGGGCCTGTATCCACATTATATATCTAAACTAAAACTAAACTAAACCATTTAGGCATCAAAGAGTGGACAGTAAATGCAGGCTCACCAGTGTCAATCATCAAATCAGATGAAACGGTGCTTGTTTTTAAAAAAAGGCAGCTGAAACATTAGTTTGCCATCAGTTTAAATGCAGCCAGCTTCCGAAAGGTTAGAATGATGCATTTGTGAATTATTATAGGAAGGGACTATGTAACAAGTAGAAGTACCTGCTCGAGCTAAACAATCTACTGTCTGTTGCTGGCACTGGGATTGTAGAAGAGGCATTAATTCATCACTCTAAAATCAATGGATGACTGTCACCTCACAGTTAGCTCAACAAAGGAAGCTCTGTGCTGAGCTAAACAGACATCTGGAACCAGTAACATGTTTCGAAGACAGTATAGAAAACCGATCTAGCCCTCGTTTGTTTTTTCTTGGTTCCATTTCCTGCAGGATTACCACCACCTCCAGAGATGGGTACAGTTATCTGGGCCAAAAGGGTCTCCCACACAGCTTTTGATCAATTACAGTCTCACTCATCCACAGAAATGGTCGTCCCTTTAAAATTAGAACTTAGAACATAGAGCATAGAGCAGTGCAGCCCAATGTCTGTGCCAAGCATGATGCCAAGGCCAACTTTTATCAGACTACACATAATCCATGTCTCTCCATTCCTTGCATATCCATGTGCCTATCCAAAAGTCTCTTAAAAGCTACCATTTAAGAAAAAATGGGGAGCAGTGAAAGAGGATCGAACGAACAGAACTTGGTTTACGAAAATGATCCCAAGATCATCCTGTTAACGTCTGATGAAGAAGGGTCTTGACCCGAAACGTCACCTATTCCTTTTCTCCAGAGATGCTATCTGACCCGCTGAGTTACTGCAGCATTTTGTGTCTATCTAACGTATGATGAGCGTTTGAGGGCGCTGGGTCTGTACTCGCTGGAGTTTAGAAGGATGAGGGGGCACCTCATTGAAACTTACTGAATAGTGAAAGGTCTGAATAGAATGGATGTGGAGAGGATGTTTCCACTCATGAGAGAGTCCAGGACCAGGGGCCTTAGCCTCATAATTAAAGGAAGAACCTTTAGAAAAGAGATGAGGAGGAATTTATCGAGTCAGAGGGTAGTAAATAGACAATAGACAATAGACAATAGGTGCAGGAATTCGGCCCTTCGAGCCAGCACCATCATTCAATGTGATCATGGCTGATCATCCCCAATCAATACCCAGTTCCTGCCTTCTCTCCATATCCCCCGCTCCACTATTTTTAAGGGCCCTATCTAGCTCTCTCTTGAAGGCATCCAGAGAACCCGCCTCCACCACCCTCTGAGGCAAAGAATTCCACAGACTCACCACTCTCTGTGAGGAAAAAGTGTTTCCTCGTCTCCGTTCTAAATGGCTTATTCCTTATTCTTGAACTATGGCCCCTGGTTCTGGAATTCAGTGGAATTCTTGGCACAGACGGCTGTGGAGGCCGTCAATGGATATTTTCAAGGCTGAGATTGACATATTCTTGATTAGAAAGGCTGTCAGCGGTTATGGGGAGAAGGCAGAAGAATGGGGTTGAGAGGGAAAGATAGATCAGACATGATTGAATGGTGGAGTAGACGAGGGGCCGAGTGGCCTAATTCTGCTCTAGAACATGCCCTTATCCATTTCCTTCCATATCTATAAGCCTATCCAGAAGTCACTTAAATGCCATTATCGTATCTAAACTATAAACATTATAGAGAGATCACTAATACTCTCTCCAGAGGTTTGCAGGGCTTCACCAGCCCCAACATCAACATTGAGAAGGTATGCTCTTTGGTGATATCCGTTAGATTATAAAGACCAGCTTGAGATATGAAAGATGAACACAATAGCCGCATTTCCCTTGTCGCAGAAGTAATGGACTCTAAATTCCAGTATGCACAGCAATGATATGCATGGACCCGTGCCAATTTCTTCTGGGGCCTCAGGGATGTGATTTCCTCATGTGCACTACACACAATGCATGAGAAATGGATTGCCAAAGCAGAAGTGGCATTGATTCCCAGACCTTCAATGTTTTTACTCGAATTTCTGATGTTGCACAATGCATCTTACACACACCCTGTGACCATGTGAGAGCGGACCCTACCGCCGGCCAGGAGCAAAGTTCATAAGTATATATGCGCTAGGAACAATATTACACCATTCGGCCCATCAAGTGTAATCTGCCATTCAATCATGGCTGATCTACCTCTCCTTCCTAACCCCTGTACTAATCAAGAATCTATCTATTTCTGCTTTAACAATATTAATTGACGGCCTCCACAGCCGTCTGTGGCAATGAATTCCAGAGATTCATCACCCTCTAACTAAAGAAATTTCTCCTCATCTCCTTCCTTAAGGAACGTTCGTTAATTCTGAGTCTCTGGTCCGAGACTCTGATTTCTGGTCCGCAACTCTCCCATTAATGGAAACTTCCTCTCTACATCCAGTCTATCCAGGCCTTTCATTATTCACCGCTTCACTACCAAAGACCTGGTGGCCTTGAGAACGAAGGTCCACATGTGGCGGCAGGCCCATTCACCGCTGCAAACAAGGGCCTGGTGGGCTGTTGCCTACAGGGAGAAGCTCAGAAGCAACAAAGACTGGATAGTCGAGGAGGGACCTCAAGATCGGCTGCAGTTAGGGTTGCCAACTTTCTCACTCCCAAATAAGGGACAAAAGGTCAAAACATGGGACAAATTCCCAACGGCAATTCGTTGACCGACTCGGCCGTGGCTGGGTCAATGATGAGTTGGCCCGGGTGCTGGATTGCACACAAAGCCCAGCCGGCGGGCCAGCTGAGGAGTATTGACCCACGCGATGTCGCCCGCAAAGTCCGGCGCCCCATCCAACTCATGAACCGACGATCGGCCATGAGAAGGAGGGGTGCTGGTGTTGGCGGTAAGCGAAGGTCCGAAGGTCGGACTGTTGGCTGCTGACCGACGTGGCCACAGGCGAGGCTGCTGCACTCCATGGGCTGCACTACATACGGGACAAACCAATTTAACCAAAAATACGAGATGTCCCGGCTAATACAGGACAGTTGGCAACCCAAGCTGCAGGAGCATTGCCAAGACGCAGAGGCGGTCGGCATAGGAGAGGGACATAGGGTCGCACCCGCTCAACATGCATTCTTGGACATAATGTTTTAGTTTAGTTTTAGAGATACAGCGCGGAATCAGGCCCTTCAGCCCACTGAGTCCACGCCAACCAGAGATTCCCGTACATTAACACTATCCAACACACACTGGGGACAATTTACAATTATACCAAGCCGATTATCCTACAAACCTTCGGAGTGTGGGAGGAAACTGGAGACCCCGGAGAAAACCCATGCAGGTCACGGGGAGAACATACAAGATCCAACAGTAGTCAGGATCAAACCAGGGTCCCTGCCGTTCTTTCTGAGGCAGCAACTCTACCGCTGCGCCACCGTGTCGCCCCCTGAAGGGCATTAGCGCATTCTTAGATTTCCTGAAACACTCATAAAAGGTTCTCCGTATCCCAAAGATGGCTTCATTTAAATTTTTCCCCATGAGATTTTTTCAGATCTATTTTTGAGGTACATTGCTGAGATTTTTTTTCTGAGCTCATATTGGGTTTATTTGCATTTACAATTTATGTCCAAGACAAAAATATGGGATATTTCAAAGCGTGGTGAGAACGTTGTTCCCGTTGCATGGGCAGCTTAGTGACAAAACAACCGAGACATCTGAAATGTTGCATTCAAGTTAGAGCTGCATCGGAATGCAGTAGAGTCATAGTCACACAGCGAGGAAACAGGCCCTTTAGCCCAATTTGCCCACGCCGACCAACATGCCCATCTACGGTGCACTAGTCCTACCACACTTGGACCAAACCCCTCTAAACCTATCCAGGTACCTATCCAAATGTCTCTTAAACGTTATGATGGTACCTGCCTCAGCTAGCTCCTCTGGCAGCTTGTCCATATACCTACCACCTTTTATGTAAAAAAGTTACCCCTCAGGGTCTTATTAAATCTCTCCCCCCTCACCTTAAATCTACGTCTCGATTTTCCTTCTCCGGGCAAAAAAATGTGTGCATTTACCTGATCTATTCCCCTCATGATCTTATACACCTCTGTAAGGTCACCCTTCATCCTCCTGCTCTCCAAGGAATGAAGTCCTAGCCTGCTCAACCTCTGCACTGCACACTTAGTTTTTCTAAAACTCCCGAGGGAGGCCCGCCATAACCAAAGGAGGACTCATTTTAATTTTCCTCGATTGTAAATTGGTGAGATTCTTCTCACAACCACACTCGAGTTGCTAAATATTTGGGTGGACCCAGGTAATTTTGTTCCAGCCACTAAAAATGTGTGCACCAAGTTTCTGAAGGAGGCCAACTACGGTTCACAAATATACCTGACGGAAAGAACCAAGTTCAGAGAGAGTAGTGGCGGTGTGGAATGAGATAGGGGAAAAAAATGCCTTTGATGATATTACAGAGACCGTTTATAATGACCAAGGAATCTATTATTTTCAATGCTTCTTATGGATCAGCAAAAGCATTCCTTATTGATCTACATTTGGCTACAGTTCAAAGACAAAACATAACTCTCCTGACCATGTATCAGGCATTGTTTTAACACTTTTGACATGCGGGGGAGCGAGAAAGCTGCACGGTCAGCTTTTAAACCCACTTTAAATTTGACAAACGTGAAAACTTCAACCTGTAACATCGGACAGGAAACTGCAAAGGAAATTTTTTTTTAAAGATTGTAAACTTATTGATGAATGTATAATGGCTTGCAAAGCAGTCATTGAAGCATTAGATCAAACGTTGCAAGATGTTAGCGCCAATAATAAATTACTGGAAGGTGTTAGTTTGGAGATTTTCATCAAACGTTACCAGTAATTCCACAAGGTACTAAAGCAGATGAATTGAAAGCCTGTATTAAAGCATTTGTTTAGAAAACGTGAAAATGATTAGACTTGAAAACCAATATGTGAGCACATTTAACAGACGATTTGTCTGTAAGGGAATTTGGTTCCTATTTACACAAATCATGAAAAATAAGCGACCGGAATAAGGGCGCAGCAGTAGAGCTGTTGCATTACAGCACCAGAGACCCAGGTTTGATCCTGACTGCAGGTGCTATCTGTACGGAGGTTGTACATTCCCTCTGTGACCGTGTGAGTTTTCTCCGGGTCCTCCGGTTTCCTCCCTCATTCCAAAGACGTGCTGGTTTGTAAGTTAATTGGCTTATGTAAACTGTCCCTAGTGCGTCGGGAGTAGAGGAGAAAGATGGATAACACAGAACCAGTGTGATCGGGTGATCATTGGTCAGTGCGGACTCGGTTGGTCGTAGGGTCTGTTTCCACGCTGAATCTCTAAACTAAACTAAGAGATGATATCAATGATAAAATTGCACCAAATCTTTTAATTCACTTCATGATTCGATGCAAGCTGTTCACACAAATGTAACTCAACACTATTTGCACTACCAATCATTGTGTGAAAGAGCAATTTTGGCACAAAACTGTAACCTGGCCATCCTATTTTTGTAGCTAACCAGTGGTTTGCATCTTGCAATGTAGCCTCTGTATTTCTGTTCATGAAGTCTTCAGCGGCAGTGGTCATTGACAAATCCACACCTGACTCCTGAAGAGTGTTTCTGATCTGTCAGACAGGTGTTTGGGAATGTTTCTTTATTATAGCGAGAATTCTTCTGTCATCAGCTGTGGAGGTCTTCCTTGGCCTGCCAGTCCCTTTGCGATTAGTCAGCTCACCAGTGTTCTCTTTCTTCTTAACAATGTTCCATACAGTTGATTTTGGTAAGCTTAAGGTTTGGCTGATGTCTCTAACAGTTTTATTCTTGTTTCTCGGTCTCATAATGGCTTCTTTGACTTTCATTGGCACAACTTTGGTCTTCATGTTGATAAACAGCAATTCAAGTTTCCAAAGGTGATGGAAAGACTGGAGGAAATACTATGTTCTAGGAGTTCTCTTATACCTGCATTAATGAGGCATTTAAACTGAAGAAGGGTCTCAACCCGAAACGTTGCCTATTTCCTTTTCTCCATAGATGCTGCCTCACCCGCTGAGTTTCTCCAGTATTTTTGTCTACCTCTGAGTAATTACATCTGTGAGATGTGTCGAAACATTATGGTGCCCTGAAACGGCGGGGGGGGGGGGGGTGGGGGGGGACGACAACACTATGTATAAACACAGCTATAATTTCTACATGGTGAAACCAAAATGTATAAATACCCTTTAATAAAATATGACAATGTGCACTTTAGCCACATGTGATTTTTTTTTTCTATTACAAATCTCAAATTGTGGAGTACAGAGGCAAATAAATAAATGATGGGTCTTTGTCCCAAACATTATGTCCCAGTTAGAACAATGAAATTCTTGTCCCAACTATATGACCCAGATAGAACAATGAAATTCTTACTTGCAGAAACACAACAGAATATGTAAACATAGTGCAGTAAATATTATAATAAATGAGAAAAAGTACACACACACACACGTACACAAAAAAACAAACAAACAACAAGTCAATAACAATAATAGTCCATGTAGTTCACAACTTATTTGATGTAGTAGCGTTTAATAGCCTAATGGCTGTAGGGAATTGAATTGAATTGAATTGAATTTCCTTTATTGTCATTCAGACCTTACGGTCTGAACGAAATTTCGTGCCTGCAGTCATACATACAATGATACAATAATAACAACAATAAACACAAATTAACTTCCACCACAGTGAGTCCTCCAAACACCTCCTCACTGTGGTGGAGGCAAAAATCTTAGGGTTGCAGTCTCTCCCTCTGCTCCCTCTGCGCTGAGGCGATTCCCCACCGGGCGATGGTACAAACAGTCCCGCAGCTCACCGAACCCCACGAACGGGCCGGTTCAAACACTGCGGCCCGGGGTGGTCGAAGCCGCCGCACCTCCAGTGCAGCACACGCAGCCACCGGCCCACGGCTGAACCCAGGACTCTGGGCACCGCCGCCAGAACGTCGTCCCAGCCACCGGAGCACCGTCCCAGCCCCCGGACCGGATCGCCCTCACGTGAGTACCGTTCCACCCTCGGGCTGGGCCACTCCGACGGGAGTGCCATTCCTCCCTCGGGCTGTTCCAAAACTTGGACATTACAGCTTTCAGGCTCCTGTACCTTCTTCCTATTGGCAGGGGTGAAATGAGTGTGTGGCCAAGATGGTGTGGGTCTCTGAAGATGCTGGCTGCCTTTGAGGCAGCGACTCCAGTAAATCACTTCGATGGCGGGGAGGTCAAAATCAGTGATGGATGGGCAGTGTTCGCAACATTTTGCAGATTTTTCCCATCCTGGACGTTCAAGTTGCTGAGCCAGGCCACGATGCAACCAGTCAATGAGCTCTCTACTGTGCACCTGTGGAAGTTCAAGAGAATCCTCTCTGACATAAAGAACTCCGTAATCTTCTCAGGAAGTAGAGACATTGATGTGCTTTCTTTATAATGTGTGCAGGGTCCAGGAAAAGATTTTCAGAAATATGCACGCCCATGAATTTGAAGCTTTTGACTCTTTCCACCATTGATATAGACAGGTTTATGGGTCCTCATCCTTCCTGCTCCAGTCTACAATCAGTTCCTGTGCACAGATGCAAAGGAACTATATGTGTAGGAAGGAACTACATGTGTCGGAAGGAACCACAGATGCTGGTTTAAACTAAAGATGGACACACAATGCTGGAGTAACTCAGTGGGACAGGCAGAATCTCTGGAGAGATTCCATCTCGCCAGAGTTGCTGCCTGAGCCGCTGAGTTATTCCAGCATTTTGTGTCTATAAAAGGAACAATATCAGTGACGGTGGCACAGCGGTAAAGTTGCTGCCTTACAGCAAAATGCAGCGCCAGAGACCCGGGTTCGATCCCGACTACGGGTGCTGTCTGTATGGAGTTTGTACGTTCTCCCCGTGACCTGCGTGGGTTTTTCTCCGAGAACTTCGGTTTCCTCCCACATTCCAAAGACGTACAGGTTTGTAGGTTAATTGGCTTGTTTAATTGGCTTGATAAAATGTTAAATGAAGAAGGGTTTCGGCCCGATTGCCTATTTCCTTCGCTCCATAGATGCTGCTGCATCCGCTGAGTTTCTCCAGCATTTTTGTGTACCTTTGATAAAATGTTAAGTTGTCCAAGTTGGCGATATGCAGAGTACTGCCCTGCCGACCACAAAATTCAGAAGGTTCAGAAGGTATGATATGTAATTGCTGCATACATATTTGTTTTCAGCTTGCATATGTTTTTATTGTTAACTTTAATTAAATTGCGTAATAGCCCCCTTGATTATATTACTCATGGGTAATATATTTGTTACATTTTATTTCATTTACAAAGGCGTGTTATAAAACCCAATTGCATGGAAACAAATGCAAAGATTATGATTGCGAGCAAAATAACACAAGCAACGAAGGGTGTAGAAGCCAGTATAGAATGCTTTATATCTTAATCTTGTCCGCCAATGTTAGTTCAGTGCCAGATTGAAGTGGTTTGCAAAGCGATATGCAACTGAAATAGGATTCAAAGGTAGACAAAAATGCTGGAGAAACTCAGCGGGTGCGGCAGCAACTATGAGGCGAAAGAAATAGGCAACGTTTCAGGCCAAAACCCTTCTTCAGACTTGCGAAGGAAATAGACAACGTTTTGGGCCGAAACCCAAGGGTTTTGGCCCGAAACGTTGCCTATTTTCTTCGCTCCTTAGATCCTGCCGCACCCGCTGAGTTTCTCCAGCATTTTTGTCTCCCTTCGATTTTCCAGCATCTGCAGTTCCTTCTTGAAATAGGAGTCATCCATTTTCCAAATAACGAGATATAAACTAGTCAAAATCTACCAAGTTTCATCCTTCAGCAATTTTCTATTTTTACTTTATCTTCCGATCACGAACGGCAGCACGGTGGTAGAGTTGCTGCCTCACAGCGCCAGAATCCCAGGTTCAATTCTGACTATGGGTGCTGTCTGTACGGAGTTTGTACGTTCTCCCCGTGACCTGCGTGGATTTTCTCTGTGATCTCCAGTTTCCTCCCACACTCCAAAGACAGTCCGGTTTATAGGTTAATTGGCTTGGTATGAATGTAAATTGCCCCTAGTACGCAGGGTAGCTTTATAGCCCTGTCCCACGGTACGAGTTCATTCCAAGAGTTCTGCCGAGTTTGCCCTGATTCGAACTCGGAGATTTACGGTAATAGCCACTTGTCGGTACTCGGGTGCTCTCATGGACATTTATCAACGTTTAGAAATCTTCACGAGTTTTCCCGTGCTTACCTGCCGTTAGCGAGTCTTCCCGAGTACCTGCCGCTAAGTGACGTCCCCGAGCTCCGACGTACCCGCTACGTTCATTCTTACCACGAGTTTGATTTTTTATTAAACTCGGGAGAGCTCTTGGAATGAACTCGTACCGTGGGACAGGGCTTTAAGTGTGCGGGGATTACTGGTCGGCGCAGACTCGGTGGGCCAAAGGGCCTGCTTCCACACCCTATCTCCAAACTATATGTCTAAAATCAACTTTGTGTCTTTATATCTAAAATCCACATACATTTTAGTAACTTATCTGTCAGCTTGCAGTAACAACTAATAGAGATGATGTGATTTATAAACGGAAAACTGAACAAGTAAATCAAATTGAGAATTAGAGTCATGCAGTATGGAAACAGGCCCTTCGGCCTAACTTGCCCATGCCGACCAAGATGCCCCATTCACGCTAGTACCACCAGCCCGTGTTTAATGAACACCCTAAGAATAAGAAGAAAGCAGGAAAATGGAGAACACAAAGAGAAAAGAAAATATCTTACCGAACAATAAATAAAATAAAATATCGAACAAGTGGCAAAAAGACAAGTGGAAAATGAAGATGGAAAGAGAGAAAAGAAAGCGTGGACTAAGATACAAATTACAGTTCCAAGCAAAAGATTTTGTTCCATCTAAATTAGAAGTGTTCCTCCTTGATTCTCCACATGTTTTGGCTAATTAGGTCCATTTCTGCTGTTTCATTCAACCGATATCCTGAGACATCTTCGTAGCACTTTAAACTTCAGCTGCTTCTTCAGCTTCACTGCGGCACAGGTAGAGCTCCTGCCTCACAGCACCAGAGACCCAGGTTCGATCCTGACCTTGGGCGCTGTCTTTCTAGCTATTGCACATTCTCATTGAGACCATGAGGGTTGCTTCCGGGTGCTCCGGTTTCCTCCACATCCTAATGATGTGAGAGTTTGCAGGTTGATTGTCCTCTGTAAATTGCCCTCTGGTGTGCAGGGAACAGATGCAGAAGTGTGATAATGTAGAACAAGTGGGAATGGACGGCCAATGGCCAGTATGGACCCAGTGGGCCGAAGGGCCTGTTTCCACGCTGGATATTTCAATCAATCACTGTTGGCTGGAAAATACTGACAATCCTGTCTTTTGGGTTGGAAATAAGCTCATTATTACAAGCAAATCTCCAGATAATTGATGTGGACTAAACTAGTAAGACATAAAGTCTAATAATTCAAACTATCCGCATGATAATTAATCCTACCAACAAGTCTACATTTCCTTGATCATCGTCTGCTTTGATCTGTCTGATTTTGTGTGTTTGAAAATCTCTGTTTGAAATCTGTGTGATTTTAACACCTTACCGCTCCATATCTCTAGTCTCACTCTCCCTTGGCTCTCATTCTAAAGAAGGGTCTCGACCCGAAACGTCGCCCATTCCTTCTCTCCAGAGATGTTGCCTGCAGCATTTTGCGTCTATCTTCAGCGTAAACCAGCATCTGCAGTTCCTTCTTACACATCAACTAGTCAATACCAGGTTATTTGTTCAGGTGTGGCGACTGGGCGCTCGTTTCGCTGAACACCTTCGTTCAGTCCGCCTGAACCTACCTGATCTCCCGGTTGCCTAACACTTTAATTCTCCTTCCCATTCCCACACAGACCTTTCTGTCCTAAGTCTCCTCCATTGTCAGCGTGAGGCTAAGTGCAAATTGGAGGAACAGCGTCTCATATTTCGCTTGGGCAGCTTACAGCCCAGTGGTATAAATTATGATCTCTATAAATTCAAGTAACCCCGTCATTCCCCCTCCCTCTATCCCTACCCCACCAAAGTCACACCAGCTTCATGTTTTTATCCAACAAACAGCTCACAACGGCCTGTTTCCATTATCATCGTTACTTTTTTGCATATCTTTCATTCATTGTTCTTTAACTCTCCACATCATCGTCAATATCTCTCGCTTCCCTTATCCTTAACCAGTGCCGGATTTACATATAAGCTAAACAAGCTATAGCTTAGGGCCCCCACCTTCTAGGCAGCCCCCCGAAAAAATTGATGGGCCTCGAGGTCTAGGGGGGCCTCCGGCCAAGGCAGAACACCTACCGTTCAACTCTGGGCGGCCCCCCTCTCTATCTCTCTCTCTCCATCTCCCCCCGCTATCCGTGTCCGGGCCGCCGGGCTCCGCTCGCTCCTCATCCGCCGGCACGGCAGGCCGCCTTGCACATGCGCACAACCACGGCCAGCACATCATCGGCCGCCCTGTGCACTGCAACGGCAACTGGTCGGCGCTGGGCACTTTCTCCCTCGCTTTGAATTGTGGGAGATTTGGCCGCCATGGCTGTCCGGTCGTTGGGAGCCTCACAAGTGGAACAGCTTAGGGCCTCTCTTCATCTAAATCCGGCACTGTCCTTAACTAGTCTGAAGAAGGGTCTCAACCCGAAATGTCACCCATTCTTTCTCTCCAGAGATGCTGCCTGTTCCACTGAGTCACTCTTTTTGTGTCTATCTTTAGTTTAAACCAGCATCTGCAGTTCCTTCCTATCTATTTGTTCAGATGTGATTGAAGTAGAAATCTGTACACGATACACAGATAAGAGCCCAAATCAAGTGTGGTTGCCTACCTGTCGGCCATCTTGTCCTACATTGGTTTGCCCTCTTACCACAGTTCGAATGTTATCATCCAACCGTCTGCCAAAACAAAACACAAGATTTACAATGGTGAGTGGGTTTGCTTGGCACAACATCCAAGAAGCTGTACAATAAATAAAGCACAATGGGACTTTCCTAAACAAACGTAAAGGTATTCAAGTATATAAATTCCAATGCGTGTGTTTGTGAATTCTTGAAATGATAGTGGCTTGAGGACATGGAATCCTTTATTTTTTGGGGGCATTCAGTATCACTAAGTTACAGATCATTTAACGTCCCGACCTTGCTTTGAATTGATTGAAAGATACAGCATGGAAACAGGCCCTCCTTCCCACTGAGTCCATGCTGACTATTGATCACCCGTTCTCACCAGGCCCTCTCACAAATGAACTGAGGCCCAGGCCAATTTCAATTTTAGAGGCCCCCAAACCAAGATCCCTTTGAAGCAGACAGCCATGAGGCCCAAGCCAAATGGCACGTTGCCCCCCCCCTCTGATAGGGCATGGTTCTCACTAATTATCCCACTTTCCCATCCACTTCCTATGCACGAGGAGCAATTTTTATAGAGGCCAATTAACCTATAAACCAGTACGTCCTTGGGATATGGGAGAAAACCGGGACAGCTGTAGAAAACCCCTTGAGACCACAGGGAGAACATGCAAACTCCACGCAGACAACAGCAAGGTCAGAATCTAACCCAGCACTATGAGACGGCAGCTCTACCAGCTGCGCCACTCTTCCACCCTTTTTCTTTAAGAGCTGCTTTAGCCTCATCCTCAGAACAGTTGCCCTGCATGGTCGTATTAGCCTTTATAAAATTCATGATCCTTGGTCTCCTTTGGCAAGGAACCGAATGGCACCAAATCACTAGCAAAGACGCCAATGCTACTACAACAGAAAGACTTGCATTTATATGATGGCTTTTTTAGCCATTAGTTATACCAAGCACATTACAGCCAATTAAGTAATTTTGAACATAACCATAGTTGTAATATAGAATTGCAGCATCAATGTACACAAAGTAAACTACTACAAACGGCAATGTGATAACAGCCTGGTACAGGTGCACAACCTTTAATCCGAAAGCCTTGAGACCAGACACTTCTCGGATTTCGGAATTTTTCAGATTTCGGAATGGAAGATTTTTAGCGTAGATTAGGTAGGTAGCGTGGGCGGCTTGAAAAGTCTGGAGCAGCTGCCTCCTCCCCGGAGACCGGGGAATCATTGTAAATCATTGCTTAAATGTTAGTCAGTCAGTTTGGAGGAATTTTATGTGGTGGGGGGGGGGGGTGAAGGGGGAAACTTTAATTCTAGGTCCCCTACCTGGTCGGAGAGGCGGGGAGCGGCCCATGTATTACCGGGTCGCCGTGCGGTAAGCTCCGGAGCGTTGTGGCCGCCAACTCCCAACATCGCGGAGCTGGGGCTGCGGGCGTCCGGTGGTGGGCGGCGCTGGATTTGGAGCCGCGCAGCCAGGGGTAGAGTTGCCAGGGTCGGTGCTACAACCGGCGCCACCCGCAGCCGGACGCCCGCAGCCCCAGCTCCGCGATGTTGGGAGTCGGCGGCCACAGTGCTCCGGAGCTTACTGCACGGCGACCCAGTAAGGCATTGCCCACTACCCACCACTCCGACCAGGTAGGGGACTAAGAATTAAAGTTTCCCCCTTCACCCCCCCCCCCCCCCCCACCACATAAAAGCCCTCCAAGCTAACTGACTAACATTTAAGCAATGATTTACAGATGTTTAAGTGTCTCCCCCATCTCCGGGGAGGAGGGAGCCGCTACAGTAGTACAGACCTGGGTTGACCGTGAGTCGTTTCGGGTCAAGTTTGGCGCCAAACGCGAGTTTTGGTGTGCAGACGACATCCTGGAAAAAATGTCCGGTTTTCGGAGCTTTTCGGTTTCCGGAACTCCGGATAAAAGGCTGTGCACCTGTAATCTGATTTGGCAATGTTGATTGATCTATTAATATTGATCAGGGCATCTCCTCTGCTCTTCTTCAAAAACAGATCGATGATTTTTCTTCATCCATCTGCATACCATCACACCAGAAAGATGTCAAAAAATTGGGTTTCAATCATCATTCAAGATGAATTGGAACACAAGATAAAAATAAGTCCTGATAACATATTTCCCCACATGAGTATATACATTGTGGAGGTATTTAGTTTAGTTAGAAACATAGAAAATCGGTGCAGGATCACCTCCAACCAGCACCACCATTCAATATGATCATGGCTGATCATCCAAAATCAGTACCCTGTTCATTCTTTCTCCCCAAAGTTTAGAGATACAGTGTGGAAACAGGCCCTTCGTCCCAACGGGTTTGCGCCGTCCACCGATCCCCACATACTAACGTTATCCTATACACACTCAGGACAATTTCTTTACCAAAACCAATTAACCTACAAACCTATACATCTTTGTGGGAGGAAACCGGAGAAAACACACTCCGTCACAGGAAGAACGTACAAACTGCTACAGACAGCACCCATGTCAGGATCGAACCTGGGTCTCTGGCGCTGCACCACCCTGCCGCCTCATATTTCTAAATGGTTTACACTAGAAGACGGATGAACAAAGGGAATGCCTCAAATTCTTTAAAAATCTATCAGCAGTGGAATTCAGCAGTGTATTCAACTAGATGTACAGGTGAAGTCAGGATATTGGGATAAAGGCTAATTCCTCCCATATGAAGCAATGGAATTGATTGCAACTTAATACCTAAATGCAATACAGCCTTACAGGATCTTGAGCTTAATTTCCTGCCAACTCAAAATTCAAATTAGTCATGCCAACAACCCAATACAGTTTTCAGATGACGATACTGATGGAACATTAAGACATTTTTAGAAATGGAGCCCCAAAAACAACAGGATCTTTGATTAATCCTTGTCGCTTGGAAACCTCATTGATAGCACGAGCTTCAAAGACAATCCTTGTCATTTGGAACCTTTTGTATGATGGTACAGGTCCTGCCTTACAGCGCCAGAGACCCAGGCTCAATCCTGTGTGTACGGAGTTTGTACGTTTCCCCCCATGACGTTCGTGGGTTTTCTCCGAGATCTTTGGTTTCCTCCCACACTCCAAAGACGTACAGGTTTGTACGTTAATTGGCTTGGTATAAATGTAAATTGTCCCTAGTCTGTGTAGGATAGTGTTAGTGTGCAAGGAACGCTGGTCAGTGCGGACTTGGTGGGCTGAAGGGCCTGTTTCTGCGCTGTATCTCTAAACAAAATTAAATTCACACCCCAAATCTTTAATGCCTATCCCAGAATCTTATTTTGAACGGCTTGTCTAACCAGTGGGATAAACCAAACTATCTTTACTTAGACATTTTTGAATGAGGTACATTGAGAAGTGAAGATGGTAAACGGTGTTGGACAGAAACTGTTAAAAAAAGCTTAGTTTATCATTGTCATGTGTACAGTGAAAAGCTTTTTGCTGCGTGCTGTTCAGTCAGCAAGAAGACTATACATGATTACAATCAAGTGGACCACAGGGTACAGACGCAGGATAAAGTGTATTGGAACTAACTTCTATATCACACAGTTGCAGCTGCATTTTACACCTCTCTCACTGCTGTCCACGAGAAGACAAATAGTTTTGTACCAAGGCAGGAATCATAGTTGAGCTTTGAAACAGATCAGCTTGCAGGATTGAGTGGCCTGCTCCTGTTGCTAATTAATTTGTACACATTTGAATGAGGGGGAAATGTTCGCTGCAAACAGCATTTTTAGCACATGCATACACATTGCAGGTACTATCGTAACATTTAAGAAACATTTAGACAGGTACATGGATAGGATAGGTTTTTATAGGGATATGGGCCAAATACAGGTTGGTGGGACACGTTGGTCGGTGTGCGCAAGTTGGGCCGATGGGCCTGTTTCCATGCTGTATGACTATGACTAATTTTCACGCAGAGATCTATAGATTTGAAGAAGAGTCTCGATACCCATCCCTTCTCTCCAGAGATGCTGCTTGTCCCGCTGAGTTACTCCAGCTTTGGTCTCTATTCAGTTTAAACCAACATCTGCAGTTCCTTCCTATACATATAGATCTTTAGTGATTGGCCACACAGTTGTGAACAGCAAACCCATATTTTCTGGGCAAGTTAAGCTGAAAGGCCACATTGTATGACTACGACATGTTGTTGTTGCTTGACAAAATAGGTTTATAAAAGGTCACATGCCTTTGCGCCTTTGGGAATCTGATGTCAGCTTCAAATGATCCAGTTCAAACGCCATAAAGTTATTACCTCAAATTTCACGCATTAATATAACGACCTTCAACATAAAGCACCATGATATGCTGTAACAAACATCATAACTGAGTAGACAGCAGTAGTCTAGCATGTAGCAAAAATGTACGGGGTGATCACTGGTCAGCATGGATTTGGTGGGCCGAAGAGCTTGCTTCCAAAGTCTAAAGTAAGATTCTTTTTTTGTTTAAACACATAATTAACATTCCGTAGGTCAAAGAGGGTGACATGTTTAAGTCATAGTTCAGTCCAAATTTATGAACATCAATAAATGTTCAGCTTCAACCACAGGTGCGCAGAAGCAAATGGTACTGACTGATGGTTCAGCTCACATGAAGAGGCAAGAGGGACACATCATTTACTTAAAAGAAAGTTGCAATAAGAGGATAAGATAACAGCACATGCAATATCCATCAACAGATGTGTATATGGGACATTATTTTTCTTTTTACCTTAAACATATCAAAGATCAGCAGTTTTGGGCACCAGTAGAGTTGCTGCCTCTCAGCACCAGAGATCCTGACAACAGGTGCTGTCTGTACAGAGTTTGTACGTTATCACTGTGACTGCGTGGGTTTCTCTGGGTGTTCTGGTTTCCTCCCATAATCTAAAGAGGTACAGGTTTGTAACTTAATTGGCTATTGTTGGCACAGACTCAGTGGGTTAAAGGGCCTATTTTTGGAGTGTACCTCTTAAAATTCTAAAATCAAATCAAACTATTTAGTTTAATTTAGAGATACAGCACGGAAACAGGACCTTCGGCCCATCAAGTCCGTGCCGACCCGAGATCCCCACGCACTAGCAATATCTTACACACGCGGAACAATTTACAATTTTACCGAAACCAATTAACCTGTACGTCTTTGGAGTGTGGGAGGAAACTGGAGTTCCTGAAGAAAATACACACAGGTCACGGGGTATACGTACAAACTCTGTGCAGACAGCACCTGTCGTCAGGACCAAACCCAACCACCGCCCTAAAATATGATCTAAAAAATGTAAGTGAGGGAAAAATTAGGAATTTGATAACATTGCTTCAAATCAAAGAAAAACTATTACAGAAATGATTTTCAATAGACAGCCCACCAGCTGAAATGGAGCACTGAGAAGGCTTAGATTGTGACATTGTAAAAAAAATAAATTCAAAAGCTATTGGGGTGAAGGAGAGGATCGAGAACATTAAGCTGTTGGGTCCCAACCCCAAAATACCACGTATCCATGTTACTGTCCCAAATATCACCTATCACTGTTCTCCAGAGATGCTGCTCGACCAGCACTCTTTGTGTCATCGTGTAAACAGCAACTGCAGTCCCTTGTTTCTCCATGATGTTCACTTTCTCTACTGCAGGAATTTTGCTTATAATCTTAGTTTGCAGATACACATTTGTTATTAATTCAGCAACGATTCAGTCATCAGATTTTGGACCTTGTCACAATAAATTACATATTTAAGATTTCACACAAGATATGTTGACAGAGATTATTACGATTAACTGTTATCTAGATCATTGAAACAAAAGCAGAGCCTGAATTGGTAGACTTGTTGCTCTAGTCTTGATTACTAGAGGAAACACACGCAGCCATAAGATCTCATGTAGACAAAAATGCTGGAGAAACTCAGCGGGTGAGGCAGCATCTATGGAACACAGGAATGGGTGAATGGGGAATGGGCGAAGGGTCTCGACCCAAAACGTCACCCATTCCTTCGCTCCATAGATGCTGGTTCACCCGCTGAGTTTCCACAGCATTTTTGTCTACCTTCGATTGTTCCAGCATCTGCAGTTCCTTCTTAAACATAGCCACAAGATCTCTGTAACTTTGTCAGTGGCATGAGACATCCAGACTGTAGCATGCATTTACAAATCCTTGCACTGCATGTTATAGACATTTCCAAGTTCATATGGTGTATATGTTCGAAGAAGGGTCTCGACCCGAAATGTCACCCATTCCTTCTCTCCTGAGATGCTGCCCGACCCGCTGAGTTACTCCAGCATTGTGTGCCTATCTTTGGAGTATATGACATTTCTCTCTTTCATAGTAGGAGAGGAGGCACAGAAGTGTGAAAATGCAAACCTCCAGATTCAAGGACAGTTTCTTCTCAGCTGCTATCAGGCAACTGAACCATCCTATCAACAACTAGAGAGCGGTCATGAGCTACTATCTACCTCATGACCCTCAGACTATCTTTGATGGGACTTTACTAATCTTTCACTAAACGTTATTCACATTATCCCCTTATTATCATGTATCTGTACACTGTGGATGGCTCGATTGTAATCATACATTGATTGGTTAGCTTGCAATAAAAACTTTTCACTGTCCCTCGGTACACGTGAAAATAAACTCAACTAAGGAGAGGAAAAGACAATCCATATGAATCTTTCATCACCAGTGAAGCCTGCATTTGAAATGCATGCAGTCACAAACTGCAGGTTTACTCAACACATCCAAAAACACATGCGTTAAGTAAGTAAGTTAGTAAGTTTATTGGCCAAGTATTCACATACAAGGGATTTGCCTTGGTGCTCCGCCCACAAGTAACAACATGACATATAGTGACAGTTACGAATGACTCAGAAAACACTAAACATTAATAATAATAAAACGTTAATGATAAAACACCATTGATCAAGCATAATTACAAGTACATGATGTTATTTAACATCGATCTTGAAATACTGTGAAAAAGACACAAAGTGCTGGAGTAACTGAGCAGGTCAGGTAGAGTCTCTGGAGAACATGGGCAGGTGATGCTTCGAGTCGGGACCCTTCTTCAGAATGATTGCTGTGAGGTGGGAGGGGGAGGGGGGAAGAAAGCTGGAGGTGAGGTGGGGCCGGGACAAAGACTGGCAAGTGATAGGTGGATACTGGTGAGATGGGGATGGGGTGGTTAATTGTCAGATTGTTTAACAAAGGCCAGAGATGAAAAAGCATAAGGTGTGAGATGAGGATAGGAGAGACTTGAAATGCAAAGCTAGAAGAAGGAATATAGTTGGAATGGGAAACAGGGGTGTGGAAGGGAAAAGGGAAGAGGGACACAGGAAGAGGGAGGGAAAAAAAGGGGGTTTCTTTGCCTAGCATTGGAGAATTTGGTGTTCATGCCGCTGGGTTGAAAGCTACCCAAGCAGAATACGAGGTGCAGCTCATCCAGTTTACATATGGCCTCACTCTGACACTGATGAAATTATGTTTCGAGTGCTTTTTCTGCTCATAACACCAAACGCTTGGATTATAAGTTATCCACACTCTGTGCCACAATATCAATTACAGCCTTTTATAAGACTTCAAAAACATTTGATTTCCCCACCCCTAACAAGACTTTTTCAGTTCCTTCTAATATGTTGCATTTGACCACATGATCAATTTCCCTTGGTAATCCCTTCCCACGTTTTAGGTTGCTGGTCAGCCAGAGACTAATTTTACTTAATTCATCACTCTGTGGCAAGTTTGCTTTCCTAGGCAGGCAGCCAGTTGTGTTATTATTACCCTGAAGTTTGAAAGAGCCCTTCCCTTTAATTTTAGTTTTAGAGATACAGCGGGAAAGAGGCCCTTTGACCCACTGCCCATGCTAACCTTCGATCACCCGTTCACCCTGGTTCCCACTTCTGCATCCTACACACCGGGGGCAATTTACGGAATCCAATGAACCTACAAACGTGTTTGGAATGTGGGAGGAAACCAGAGCGCCCAGAGAAAAACTCCCCCCCCCCCCCCCATATCTTTGCACATCCCCAATCCTTTCACCTCTTCACTTTAATTGCATGTACCTGTATCTTGTGTTTTATGACTGTTGGCAGATCAATTTCCCTCCTGGAATAAATAAAGTCCCATCGTATTCTCTGAGACCATTTTTATTTCATTGATTTGTTTCAGAGACCGTTTTGTACAGTAAAAGGACACAAAGTGCTGGAGTAATCCACAGTGGTGGTTTCAGAGATGGCGGGTCTGCTGTATCAGGAGACTGGGTGGTAAAATATCCCACATACATTGGAAGGATGATGATCTCATCAAAATCCACAGACTTGACAGGTTAGATGCAGAGTGTTTTCCCTGACTGAGGAGTGTAGGATCGGGGCCACCCTTTGAAATGTGTAAGACAGGGTAGGAGAAGCTGCTTTACCCATAGAGTTGTAAACCTTTGCAATTCTCCACTTAGATGGCAGTAGAAGCATAGTGGCTGCTTTCATTTTAAACAGACTGCCAGATTTCTGGGCATTGAACAAATCAAGGGATTTGGGGCAAATGTTGGAAAATGGCCCTCGAAGGTGAAAGATCATCCATGATCTTGAATGAGGGCTTGAAGAGTTCTACAAACTAATTCTGCTATTTCTTAGGTTCTTGTGTTCTCTCAACATTTAAACAAAGTTATTCCTCTTGCATCTTTTAAATATGTGATCCCGCTGAATAAATGATCTGCTAATGTGAGCTCAAAGTGCTGGAGTAACTCAGCGGGTCAGGCAGTATCTCAGGCAGACATGGCTAAGTGACGTTTCGGGACAGGACCCATCTGTAGATTAGTGTCACTCATACTATTGGTCCGCCAACAGGCTTATTGCAGAGCTCTCTCTCTAGCAGACTAGCTGTATGCATGTGGAGATGAAAGCACCTTGTTTCCTCTACAGAGTTGCTAATAAAGGACTATGGATTCTAATCACTGTGTGAGTCTGATCATTTCCTACATGGTGTCAGAAGTGGGATAGTGTGGTTGCTTAATGGCTGTGTTTAAATCTTTAAGATTGATGCAAATCCATATTTCTTCCTTATTCTTTTTTGTTGCTACGACCACGGTCGAGACCCTATCCGTTGGGTCAGCCACGGGGACAATCACACCCATCGTCATCATTCTATCGAGTTCACCTTGTACACGGGTCCCACATAGCATGGGGAATCCGGTGTGCCGGATGGACAATTGGGAGTACCTCAGGGTCAGTCGTGACTGTGTACTTGACAGGTAACCTGCCCAGCTTGTCGTCGAACAGACTTTTGTATTGTGTCAGGAATTGTTGAGTGAAGCCACATGTCGCAGGCAGTTGAGACAGATGTACCCACTCAGCATCTGATGTCAAGGCAGACCCGTGCCACATGCGCCTGCTTCGCCACAGGCATAGTTCCGCATGTGGTCCCACCATCAGAAGTCCAGTCCAGACCACAACATAAGCGCGACATTCAGAAAGGGTGGTATGACAAAACAAGCAGACTACTTCCACCTCTAGCCGAGGGACAAGTGGTGCGTCTGCAAACCGACAAAGGTCACGATCGCATCGGTGTAATGTCTGGAACTACCTCCGAGCCACGTTCATACTTGGTCAATGCCGACGGCAGCACCTACTGACATAATAGGCAAAATTTCCTGCCTGTGAAGGAGCCAGCACCACCTCCGTACTATCCTGAAGGTACAAGCGTACTTCCATCCACATCCAGCGGCGTTGGCCCGACTGCACCAGCACGACAACTTGTTTCTGATCCGGTTACTTTGCCGATGGCTACGCCGCCTCCACCTGTGCTAAAGTCTCCTGTTTCGTCACCGGGAATGCTGTTTCAATCTCCGACATCTATTTCACCAGCGAGCGTGTCCCCGGTGACGGGAGGAGATGCAGCACTGTACTGTACCAATGCTGGTCGTGTTTGTAAGCTCACTGTAAAGTACCCGGGCTATGTTTGAACTTCCTCCAGCTAATTGACACATACTATGTGTGCTTTACATAGTCAGCAGTGTACTTTTGCTTTTAATTATTTGTAGTACTCAGTAGTTTTGCATTTGCATTTAATTCTTTAAGGTGGGAGGATGTAGATTAGTGTCACTCGTACTATTAGTCTCCCCACAGGCTTATTGAAGAACTCTCTCTCTAGCAGACTAGCTGCATGCATGTGGAGACAAAAGCAACTTATGTTTCCTCTACAGAGTTGCTAATAAAAGACTATGGATTCTAATCACTATGTGCGTGTCTGATCACTTCAGACCTTATAGGTCACTACGGATGCTGCCTGACACGCCGTCATTACAAAAAAACCTACCAAGTACTGGAGTAAACGAAAATCTGCAGTTCCTAGAGTCTGTTAAAATGAACCATTGTGCCCATCCATTCCAGTCATGATCCATCAAATATCCTCTCAACCTTCTTTGCCTCAAGGGGAACAATCCCACCAGCATCTCAGTCTAGGTTGACAGATTTAAGATGATAGATCTTAGCCTGTGCGTTTTACGCCGTCCATTATTTTCCTTGCGTTTTACTACACTTCCAAGGTTTGCGTCATCCTCAAAAACAATAACCTCACTGAGGTGAATAAGGCTTCCATAGGTTCATGTGATATGAAGGGGTGGGAGATTGCAACCTTCACGTGGTCCGCCCTGTTTTGACGAATGCAATCAACCCGGCGTGCACAATCAAATAAGATCAAATAGAACAAGTTGTCCTACAATTTAGGCTGTGCACGTCATACGCCAGAAGAAGAAGAAGAAGAAGATGTGATATGAACAGAATTAGGCTATTCGGCCCATCAAGTCCACTGCCATTCAACCATAGTGGAGCTATCTTTCCCTCTCAACCAAGACTATAGCCTTCTCCCAATAACCCAGCCCCCATACCAAGCAAGAATCTTTCAGAAAATCTGGGTAATTGCGACACAGCAAAATCCATTTAAAAATCTTGCAAACTCTATGACATAAAAAGGTAGCCTTACAAATAAACTCGGTCAGTATCAAATGTGGCATAGGCATGTATTTATACGCAAAACCATGCAAAGATAGCGCAAACATAAAACACTCATGCAGCCCATGACACTAATAGTGTGTGTGTGTGTGTGTGTGTGTGTGTGTGTGTGTGTGTGTGTGTGTGTGTGTGTGTGTGTGTGTGTGTGTGCGATGTATGGTTTTGCTATAATACATGCGTCTGCCATAGACAAAAGTGCTGGAGAAACTCAGCGGGTGCAGCAGCATCTATGGAGCGGAGGAAATAGGAAACATTGCCTATTTCCTTCGCTCCATAGATGCTGCTGCACCCGCTGAGTTTCTCCAGCACTTTTGTCTACCACACACACACACATATATACATATATATATATACACACATACATACATATATACACACACACATACATATATACACACACATATACACACACACACATATACATACATATACATATATACACATACATATACACACTTGCATATACATACATATACATACATGCACACAAAAGCTTTCTAGATTGTTGACATTTATTTACTAATAATCATTTCTTCTGTAAAATTATAATTGGGATGTCGCTCCTCAGATAAGTGCTAATCAGACACTGGAATTACCAAGAGAGTTACTTCTCATCCACAGCACCTGCTCTCAGGTTGCAGGAGATAGCTAAGCCTGCGTGGCCAGGTGGGAAGGGAAGAGTAAATGCCTAATACAAATGTTTCATTCCCACCACACATAGTTTGAATAGTTATACTGCTCCATGGGCCCCACAATGTAAACACTCGAGAGTCTGTGTCTATCCTCCTGCAAAGGAATATGGTGTTTATACCTACTGCCTTATTTTTTTTGTCATAATAAATTATTTCTGATGGAAAGGGTACAGATTCTTCCCCAAGTTTAGTTTACTTTAGTTTAGAGATACGGTCTGGAAACAGGCCCTTCGGCCCACCAAGTCCACGCCGACCAACGATCCCCTGCACACTAGCACTATCCTACACAGGGACAATTTACAATTTTTACCAAACCAATTAACCTACAAACCTGCACGTCTTTGGAGTGTGGGAGGAAACCTGAGCACCCGGAGAAAACCCACATAGGTCACGGGGAGAACATACAAATTCCATACAGACTGCACCCGTGGTCAGGATCAAACTCGGATCTCTGGCGCTACAAGGCAGCAACTACCGCAGATCCACTGTGCCACCTCCCACCCGAGGTAGGGGCCCTACACAGCACAGATAACTGATTACATATACAGCATCCTAACAGAAGGAATGAAGCAGCTACTGCTTTAGGGCAGCACCATGCGCAGCGCTAGATTTGCTGCCTTACAGCACCAGAGGCTCGGGTTCGATCAAGACCACAGGTGCCGTCTGTGTGGAGTTTGCATGCTCTCCCTGTCACCGCATGGGTTTTCTCCGGATGCTCCGGTTTCCTCCCACACTCCAAAGACGTACAGGTTTGTATGTTAATTGGCTTTGGTAAAATTGTATATTGTCCCTAGTGTGCGTGTAGGATAGTGTTAGTGTGCGGAGACCGCTGGTCGGCCTGGACTCGGTGGGCCCAAAGGCCTGTTTCTGTGATGTATCTCTAAACTATACTAATAAGATGTAAAATAGAAAGTAAATCCACCACCACCTCTGAACACTGAGGCAATGTCAACACAAGCAATCCTGACTGGTCGATACATGTCTGCAAGACTGCCAGTGTGAACTAATTCATTACCCATTTCAAATCTTCTCCCATAAATTCAAATAACCACAACATTGTGCACACTGCAAACCACTTGTGATCTTTGACTCACTTTGATCTCTTTGCATCGACTAATGAAGGGATGCAAACACCTCTCACATTTCTCCACCAGTCAATTCCCTTTTGATCGCTTTAGCTACCACATCATATTTTTAACCCATTTATTTGACTGCCAGAGTTACGTTTTTCTTTTTACACATACACTAGTTGCAGTATATGCTAAAAATAAGATCAAAGTAACAATTTGACAGAATCTATATTGTTAATTGTTATACACCATTTAGTTAGATTTTCCTTAGTTTAGTTTAGAGATACCAGAGTCAGAGAGTCAGAGTCAATTTAATTGTCATTTGGACCCCTGGAGGTCCAAACGAAATGCCGTTTCTGCAGCCATACATTAC
This sequence comes from Leucoraja erinaceus, assembly GCF_028641065.1. Classification (NCBI taxonomy): domain Eukaryota; kingdom Metazoa; phylum Chordata; class Chondrichthyes; order Rajiformes; family Rajidae; genus Leucoraja; species Leucoraja erinaceus. The sequence goes on along the minus strand of NC_073404.1, from coordinate 3,366,548 downwards.
ATACAAATAGACCCCAGACACAACAATAATTACATTTAACATAAACATCCATCACATAGCTGTGATGGAAGGCCAAATAAACTTATCTCTCCACTGCACTCTCCCCCCCCCCCCCCGATGTCAGAGTCAAAGTCATAGCCCCCGGCTGGCGATGGCGATTGTCCCGCGGCCATTAAAGCCACGCCGGGTGGTGCGAGGTCGCACACCGGGTCTTGGTGTTTTAGCCCCCGGTGTGCGCTCGCAGAGTCCGCGGCCATTCCAGCCGCGCGGGGCAGTGGTGTCAGGCCCCGCTCCAGGAGCTCTTCAACCCCGCAACTCGGGCGGGAGAAGTATACAGCATGGCAATTGGTACTTTGGCCAACCGAGTCCGCACCAACCAGCGATTACCCTCTACACTAGCACTATCCTTCACAATAGGGACAATTTACAATTTACAGAAGCCAATCATCAAACAGCCCTGTGCATCTTCGGAGGGTGGGAGAAAAACGGAGGGAAAAAAAGCAGGGAGAACGTACAAACTCCATACAGACAGCACCAATAGTCAGGGCTGTACCAGAGCCTCTGGCACTGTAAGGCAGAACCTTTACCAGTGCGCCACTGTGCATAACATGCTGTAAAATTTTCAAAATTAAGTCTACAATGTATGTTTAATATAACATAGAGTTCTTCTGCAAGATGAGTTAAATTCATGCTACAAGCCTGTGCATGCTACATGCATATATTATAGCATTATATCACAAAATCCTTGTCTGCTGACTTATTTTTGTGGCGAAACTAGATTTTCTTCCTTATCACAATGAATGTACTTGAACTCATTCTTTTGTCTTTTAGTTACATTACTTCAAGTAAAATGATATTTCTTCCTGTCCCAATCTGCCAACACTGCACAAATGTTCCTCGTTTATTACTGAGCACTTCAAACAGACATAGGAGGAAACTGCCAGCTGGGAGAATGTTGCTAAATAATAAAGAGCGGAGTCTTGCTTGGAATGCAGTAGCTCAAGAATTTACCAAACATAATTATATTGCCTTGAACCTGGTATTTAGAAGTATCATATTAACTTCAATTTTGTAATGAGACCAAGTTTCAAATGTGTTGATACATTATTTATAAATCTGACATCTTCTAAGCTACGCCCTGAATGTTTGTTTGGTAAAAGACCCGATTCATTTAGTGCTTTATGAAGTCGTTCAAACCATTCTACGCACAAGGTACTTTAATGTGTGGAATGTTGTGTAGATTGCTCTGCACACAGCAAGGTTACACAAACAACTGCTTATACAACGATAAATTGCAGCTTGGTAATTGAATGTCGTGTAGAATTAATCCAAGACAAGAACACAGTAGTCTATTCATGGGTCCCTTTTACACATTTACTATTTTCTGTAAACAGCAGCAGACCACAAAATGCAGCTGAGAACACTGTAGCCATCTGTAGTAACAAAAAGAGCACTTCACAATTACTATGAATATGACACACCCTGCTGGGCAGCTCTGCCAGCTGCAATGCTTCATTCTGGCAACGTTGCAATGTATTCATGCTCTGACTTCTCAGAAGCAATGGAGACATGTTGGCTAAATACTGGTACATAATTAGTGTTTTTAGATTTTCAAGCGTGTTTTATTGTCACGTGTCCCAGGCCCTTCGGCCCATCGAGTGGGCGCCAACCAACAATTCCCGTACACTAGCACTATCCTACACACATGGGGCAATATGCAAAGCCAATTAACCTACAAACCCGAACATCGTTGGAATGTGGGAGGAAACCGGAGAATCCTCAAACGGTCACAGAGAGAACGTGCAAACTCCGTGCCGACAGCACCCGCAGACAGATTTAACACTGGGCTCTGGCACTGTAAAGCAGCAACTCAACCACTGCCTCAACCTTTGATTAATGTTTCCCAGACGATAATTACTTAATTTCAAGAATCTGAAGTTGTTTATTGGCAAATACTCCTTTCAGGACAGAGTGAATAAATAAATGCTTTTTAATCAAGGTCAAATGTTCTTGCACCTTAGGCTTGGAAATATTCTTATAATCATTGTTACGGCACTTTTAAATAACCCGAGGTGTGAATCAATAGAATCCCCCGAGTTCAACCAGGAGCATCTAAAGCAGTGGTTCCCAACCTTTTTTTGGCCATGCCCCACCTAATCACCTCTAAAATCCTGATGCCCCCCCCTTGCTTTCCCTTGAGAGAAAACGGAGGAAATAGATATTATAAGGGTAACTTAGCAAAAGCTCTTTGAATCTCATTTCTAAATCCAATTCAATAAATAAGGTTCTCCCATGACCTCGCGCGCTTCGTGCGACGTGCATGAAGAGCGATGGCGCGGTGATTGTGTAATAACTACAAAATAAAGACCTTTTTTACCCCAAAAAAATTATTTACTCAAAATAACATCTGAAGCATAAACTACATATGTTTACCTGATGGAAAATCCAAAAAAATAAAAATCGAAACTTTGGACCCAGACCTCCTCAGTCGCGCTCAATTGCCCCCCTTAAAAATCAAATTGCCCCCCTGTGGGGCGTACGCCTCACGTTGGGAACCACTGGTCTAAAGTCATTGTCATTCTGATTCCTGCATCCCTTCCATTTGGGAAGTGTGCTGTACAAACTCTGCCTTCAACAATTGACATGTTCTCCAAGGGAGAACAACAATTACTCCCAAACTTATAGGCCTGTCCCACTTAAGCGACTCTTTAGGCGACTGCAAGAGACTGTGCAGTCGCCACATGTTCGCGGGAGGTTGCCGGGGAGTCGTCTTCATGGTCGTGAAGAGTTCCCGCATTCTGGGAACTAGTCGCGGCAACATGTTGAAAAATTAGCGGCGACTAGAATGAAGCCGTCATGGAGAGTAGCGAGAATTCTCGTGCCGTAGGTGGGTCGCTAGGAGGTCCTAGTGGGTTGCCAGGAGGCCGAAGGTTCTCAGAGATTCTCGTAGGTTGTAGCCGGTGCTGACCGGTGAATTTCATTGGCTCATTGGGGAAAAAAAAGTAGTAAGCAGCAGTTTTCAGAACCAAGGATAATCAACCGGTAATGTTAATGTCTGCCGAGCTTCACAGCTGTGTATCTCTGGCTTCTTAAAAGTAGTCTCATAGAAACATAGAAATTAGGTGCAGGAGTAGGTATTCGGCCCTTCGAGCCTGACTTCTGATCATGGCTGATCATCCAAGTCTCCACGCCTTCTCCGCCCTCTTTTAAAGGACTCACCGTACACTGTGTTTTGGCCGTCTTTTTACAGCACCAACCTTCTTGTTCATCGTGGTGTGTGTCTGTATCACCTTGGATTTGGACCGTGTGGATATATCTTACACCGTACTCCCCCCACTTGCCCTGTCCCTGCCTGCATAACGGGAGAGGTGTGTGTCTCTGTGTGTGCGTGTGTGTTTGTTTCTGTCTGTCTGTCTGTCTGCGCCCTAAGTGGGACAGGCCCATGAGGCTCAGGGCTGTCAGAGGAGAAAGGGCGGTGAAGGCAGCTTTTGGCACGCTGGCCATTATCAGTCCGGAAATAGAGCATAGACGTTGGCCGATCGTTTCACTGAATATCTCCCTTCAGTCCGCCTGGACCAACCTGATCTCCCGGTTGCCAAACACTTTAATTCCCTCTCCCATTCCCACACTGACCTTTCTGTCCTAGGCCTCCTCCATTGTCAGTGACACTAAATGCAAATTGGAGGAACAGCATCTCATATTTTGCTTGGGCAGCTTACAACCCAATGGTATGAATATTAATTTCTCTAACTTCAAGTAACCCCTGCATTCTCTCTCTCTCTCTCTCCATCCCTCCCCCACACAAGTAGCACCAGCTTCTCGTTCTCACCTAGCAAACAGCTAACAATGGCCCGTTTCCTTTATTATCGTTACTTTTTTCACATATCTTTCTGTATCTCTCTATATCACTGTCTATATGTCTCGTTTCCCTTTCCACTGACTCCAGTCTGAGAAAATCTTGACCCAAAACATCACCCATTCCTTCTCGCCAGAGATGCTGCTTGGCCCGCTGAGTTACTCCCGCATTTTGGATCTATAGAAGTTGGGACATTATGTTATGGTTGTACAAGAAATTGGAGAGGCGGCACTTGGAGTATGGTGTTCAGTTGTGCTCACCCTGCTGTAGGAAAGATGCCATTAAGCTGGAAAGGGTGCAGAGATGATTTGCAAGGATGCCAGGACTCGGGGACCTGAGTTGCAAGGATGTTTAGGTTTATTATCATCGTATGTACTGAGGTACAGTGAAAGGTTTGATTTGCATGCCAACCAATCAGATCAGATAATAGTATATAGAAATGCAATGAAATCACATTTAAATACAATATCTGGAGCAATGTGGATGTTACAGAATATATTGCCAGGATTCGAGGACCTGTGTTATAGCAAAAGATTGTGCAGGCTAGGACTGCATTCCTTCAAATGCAGGAACCTGGAATGATCTTATAGAGGTGTGTAAAATCATGAGGGGAATAGATATGGTGAGTGCAGAGAGTATTTTTCCCCCCAGAGTGGGGGAATCAAAAATCAAAGACCATAGGTTTAGGATGATAGGAGGAAGATTTAATGGGAACCCAAGGGGCAACTTTTTCTACACAGAGAATGATCTGTAATGGCAGATGATCTTAGAGGTACACAAGATCACGAGAGGAATAGATAGGGTGAATGCACAGTCTTTTACCCAGAGTAGGGGAATAGAGAACCAGAGGACATAGGTTTAAAGTGAGGGGGGGTTTAATAGGAATCTGAGGGGTAATGCTTTCCCCAAATATGGTGGGTATATGAAACGATCTGCCTGGGGATGTAGTTGAGGGAGGTACTATCAGCGTACGCTCATAATTTTGTCTAGATCAAAGGAGGTGCCGGAACATTGGTGGACCTGTAACCTGCATTTGTTTAAGAAGGAACTGCAGATGCTGGAAAATCGAAGGTGGACAAAATTGCTGGAGAAACGCAGCAGGTGCAGCAGCATCTATGGAGCGAAGGAAATAGGCAACGTTTCGGGCCAAAACCCTTCTTCAGACTGATGTAGGGTGGGGGGGAAGAAGAGAAGAAAGGAGAAAGGAAGAGGAGGAGCCTGAGGGCTGAGGGAGAACTGAGAAGGGGAGGAGACAGCAAGGGCTACTGGAAATTGGAGAAGTCAATGTTTATGCTGCTAGGGTGCAAACTGCCCAAGCGGAATATGAGGTGCTGCTCCTCCAATTTCCGGTGGTGCTCACTCTGTCCATGGAGGAGGCCCAGTCCAGAAAGGTCAGATTCGGAATGCAAGGGGGAGTTGAGTGCTGAGCCACAGGAAGATCACGTTGGTTAATGCGGACCGAGCAGAGGTGTTGGGCGAAGCGATCACCAAGCCAAGGTCCGGTAGGCGGCGCGACTCTGGTCAGCAGCGGCCTCTGCAGCCTGTCCGCGTTTTTATTATTTTTTGTCTATGTTTATATGTAGTTTTGTTATTTTATGTTGGGGTGTGTGTGTGGGGGGGTGGGGGTGGTGTGGGAGGGAGGGGGACACTTTTAAATCTCTCCCTGCACTGGAGACCCGACCTTTTCTCGTCGGGTCTCAGTTGTCGTTGAGGCTGCAACGAGGAGCGGCCTCCAACAGAAGAAGCCGGGGACTCAGGTGCCGACTCACCTCGCCGTCGCGGAGCTGGCCGAGAACGGAGCGGGTGGAGCGGTGGAGGAGCGCTGCCGCTGCTGCTGCTGCTGCCGCTGCTGCTGCTGATGCGGAGGCTCCAACGACAGGTCTGTGGACGGCGGCACCGGGAGCCCGCGGGTCCCTGGAGGGAGACCGCTTTTCAGGGCTCCTGCAACGGCGACTTCTCCCGCCCGAGCTGCGGGGTTGAAGAGCTCCTGGAGCAGGGCCTAACATCACTGCCCCGCGCGGCTTAGAATGGCCGCGGGACTCTGCGAGCGCACGCCGGGGGCTCCAACATCAAGACCCGGTGTGCGACCTCGCACCACCCGGCGTGGCTTTAATGGCCGCGGGACAATCGCCATCGCCAGCCGGGGGCTTTGACTTTGACTCTGACATCGGGGGGGGGGGGAGAGTGCAGTGGAGAGATAAGTTTTTTTTGGCCTTCCATCACAGCTATGTGATGGGTGTTTATGTAAAATGTAAATTATGTTGTGTCTGGGGTCTATTTGTGTGTAATGTATGGCTGCAGAAACGGCATTTCATTTGGACCTCCAGGGGTCCAAATGACAATTAAATAGACTATTGACTATTGATCTCACCGATGTAGATCAGCTGACATCGAGAGCAGCGGATGCAATAGATGAGGTTGGAGGAGATGCAGGTGAACCTCTGTCGCACCTGGAACGACTGCTTGGGTCCTTAAATGGAGTCGAGGGGGGAGGTAAAGCGACAAGTGTAGCATCTCATATTCCGCTTGGGCAGTTTGCACCCTAGCGGCATAAACATCGACTTCTCCAATTTCCGGTAGCCCTTGCTGTCTCCTCCCCTTCTCAGTTCTCCCTCAGCCCTCGGGCTCCTCCTCTTCCTTTTTGCATTGCCTTCAATGTAGAAAAACCTGCCAAGCTCTTCATAAGAATATTAAATAATGAACTACAAAGGGAATATTGAGGAATAAAAGTTTTAAAGAGGAGCGGAAGCTCGAGGGCTTTAAATAAAAATGTGAGTGCATGGAAGCGCAGCCTCCGAGTGCATACACCTTTATCACATTAAGACCAGTTCAAAGGTAAATGCATCACATAGAATTGAAGTGGAGAGATTTTTGTCATATACGCATATTGATTCTACACCATAGAAACACATTGGAAGTAACGAGTATTAAACAGTTGAAGTCACTCACCTTATTTTTAGTCTTATTTTGGTTACAACTTCGTCAATGTTGGCCAAAGACTAAGGGAGAGAGGAAGGATAATGAGAATGTTAATCTATGAAAGGCTACAGCGAGTAAAACAGTGACTCCTAGTGGAGTAGAACAAAGTTAACTCCTCAAACAGGTTCAATCAATTCATTCAACCATGGTCTAATTTATTGAGTAACTTAGTTTAGACATACAGCATGGAAACAGGCCCTTCGGTCTTCAATCACCCGTCAATACTAGTTCTATGCTAGCCCACTTCCTACACACTTTAGAGACAATTTTACGGAGGTCAATCAACCTACAAAGCCGCACGTGTTTGGGATATGGGAGGAAACTACAGCGCCCAGAGGAAACCCACGGGGTCACAGGGAGAACGCGCAAACTCCACACAGGCAGCTTGTGAGTTCAGGGACAAACCTGGGTTTCAGACGCTGAGAGCCAGCAGCTCCACCAGCCGTGAACCCGAGTTGCCTTTAGGGCATTTATTCAGAAAAATTATTAACTGAGCCTTTTAAAATGTATTTCAACATCTATCCAATATTCATAGCAATAGAGAGAAGATTACTGGATCATAGCGCAAGAAACGTAAACTTAATAAGCAAAAACAATCTCAGATTCATGAAATGGTAATAACACAACAGAACGATAACCAAGTTCTTCAGATTCTCTCCCGGTTGAGTTCTCGGTTTCCCTTGCAAGTAACTGAATAGACAGTCTCCCCATTGCATCAACAACACCATGGGTATAAAGCAAGAAGCAACTCTAGTTCTTTCATTAAGGTGTATCTGGACTTTCAAAAAGCCTTTGACAAAGTCCCACACAAGATATTAGTCTGCAAAATCAGAGAACATGGTATTGGGGGTAGGGTATTGACATGGATAGAAAACTGGTTGGCAGCCAGGAAGCAAAGAGTAGGAATTAACGGGTCCTTTTCAGAATGGCAGGCAGTTACTAGCGGGGTGCCTCAAGGCTCGGTGCTGGGACCCCAGTTATTTACAATATATATCAACGATTTAGACGAGGGAATTAAATGTAACATCTCCAAGTTTGCGGATGACACAAAGCTGGGTGACACTGAGCTGCGATGAGGATGTTATGAGGCTGCAGGGTGACTTGGATAGGTTGGGTGAGTGGGCAGATGCATGGCAGATGCAGTATAAATAATGTGGGTAAATAATAATTATAATAATAAATTTTATTTATGGGCGCCTTTCAAGAGTCTCAAAGACAAATGTGAGGTTATCCACTTTGGTGGCAAGAACAGGAAGGCAATAATCTGAATGGTGTCAGATTAGGAAAAGGGGAGGTGCAACGAGACCTGGGTGTGCTTGTACATCAGTCACTGAAAGTAAGCATGCAGGTACAGCAGGCAGTGAAGAAAGCTAATGGCATGTTGGCCTTCACTGCGAGAGGATTTGAGTTAAGGAGCAAGGAGGTCCTACTGCAGTTGTACAGGGCCCTGGTGAGACCGCACCTGGAGTATTGTGTGCAATTTTGGTCTCCTAATTTGAGGAAGGACATTATTGAGGGATTGCAGCGCAAGTTCACCAGGTTAATTCCCGGGATGGCAGGACTAACATATGATGAAAGAATGGGTCGACTGGGCTTGTATTCACTGGAATGTAGAAGGATGAGAGGGAATCTTACAGAAACATATAAAATTCTTAAAGGATTGGACAGGCTAGATGCAGGAAAAATGGTCCCGATGCTGGGGTAGTTCAGAACCAGGGGTCACAGTTTAAGAATAAGGGATAGGCCATGTAGGACTGAGATGAGGAAAAAAAAATTCACCCAGAGAGTTGTGAATCTGTGGAATTCTCTGCCACAGAAGGCAGCGGAGGCCAATTCACTGGATGTTTTCAAGAGAGAGTTAGAGTTAGCTCTTACCACTAAAGGAATCAAGGGATATGGAGAAAAAGCAGAAACAGGGTACTGATTTTGGATGATCAGCCATGATCATATTGAATGGCGGTGCTGGCTCGAAGGGCCGAATGGCCTACTCCTACACCTATGTTTCTATGTTCTGCATTTTCTCTACACCAGTGCAGCTCTATATCAGTCACTAGACCTGTGCTCTTTCATTGCCTACTGACAAAAGATTCTTCTCGCAGTTTCAAAAAATCTTATTTAGTTTAGTTTATTGTCACGTGTTCAGAGTTACAGTGAAAAGCTTTTGTTGCGTGCTAACCAGTCAGCAGAAAGACAATATATGATTAAAATCGAACCATCCGTAGTGTACAGATACATGATTAAGGGAATAACGTTTAGTGCAAGATAAAGTCCAGTATAGTCCGACACCCTCCCTTGCTGCACCCCCTTTGTGATCCTCCTGCTCTGCGGCTCCATGGCCACATTTTAACCCAGACTCACATTCATTTGCTCATTGTGCCTTTTCATATCTCTAGTTTCACTCTCCTATGACTCTCAATCTGAAGAAGCGTCACGTCCAGAAACGTCATCTATTCCTTTTCTCCAGAGATGCTGCCTGGCCCGCTGAGTTACTCCAGCATTTTATGTCTCTTTTCGGTGTAAACCAGCATCTGCAGTTCTTTCCTACACATTTTTACATACTTCACCAGATACAACAAGGAAGGCTTTTGAGTGAGAAGGGTTGTTCCCACATTCCTATTCTTGCAAGAAAGATTGGTTTTAATTTATTTCCTTACAATTCCTTAATGCCATTTCAGGGATTAAAGATACAGGTGCACAACCTTTTATCCGAAATTCCAAATAACGAAAAGCTCCGAATAGCGGACATTTTTTCGGTCCTTGAAGAAAGGTCCTTGAAGACGTTCACCGAGGGCGGCCCGCAGAGGTGACAGCGGAACCTCCGGTCGGTCCTCGAAGAAAGGGGAACTAAATCCCCATTCATAAAAGAGAAGGTGAGGGTATATTGCGCGGGAGGGTTAATAATTGACAATCTGCTGCTGCCTGCAAGCTGAGTTAAAAAGTTCCCACGGTAGACTCACGATACACAGTGTATCGTGAGTTTTGCGTGGGAACTTTTTAACTCAGCGGGCAGGCAGCAGCAGATTGTCGCTCCCTTCAGTTTCACCCCACCTACACCCCTCTGCTTCCCGGCCATGTGTGTGACCCCTTCCCTCCCCTCTCCAGCTCCCCGCCCATTGCACCGGCGCAGGGGCTTTGCACTGTCTTCACGTCGGCGATGCCAGCAGGTCAGTGCCAGTCACCGGAGACGTCAGGACCAACGGGACACCGTCCCCCAGGCCCACTGCAAGCACGGAGATCCCAGAGACCCACAGCCAGCAGCAGCCCAGCCCCGTTCCAACTCCAGAGGAACACGCTCCCCGTAGGGACACAAGCTGATGGTGTGCAAGGTACGTCTTGTTCTTAGGGTTGCGGATGAGGGGGCGCAGCTCGGGCTGCGATGTCTCCGGCCATCCCCCTGTACAGGAGCTGAGTCTGGGAACTGTACCGCCCTTGCAGGTGAGCAGGAGAGTGGGGTTGTTTGCAGTTGCAGAGGGAGGGGGCAAGGGCGGTACAGTTCCCAGTATCAGCTCCTGTCCAGGGGGGTGACCGGAGACGTCAGGACCAACGGGACACCGACTGCAAGCACGGAGATCCCAGAGATTCACAGCCAGCAGCAACTCTAGCCCAGCCCCTTCCCAACTCCAGAGGAACCCGGGTTGCGGATGAGGGGGCGCAGCTCGGGCTGTGGGCGAACTGCCACTTGTCGCTGTAGCGGCCCATCGGGGAGCGGGTTCCTTTTGGTCCTGATGTCTCCGGCCACCCCCCAGGACAGGAGCTGAGGACCACCCCCCTGGACAGGAGACGTCAGGACCACCAGAAGCCGCTCCCCGATTGGCTGCTACGGCGACAAGTGACAGTTCGCCCAGAGCCCGAGCTGCGCCCACTCATCGGGACACCAACCCCCAGGCCCACTGCAAGCATGGAGATCCCAGATCAGAAACTCCAGCCCAGCCCCGCTCCAACTCCAGAGGAACACGCTCCCCGTAGGGGCAGAAGCTGATGGTGTGCAAGGTACGTCTTGTTCTTGGGGTGGCGCAGCTCGGGCTGTGGGCGAACTGCCACGTCGCCGTAGCGGCCCATCGGGGAGCGGATTCCTCTGGAGTTGGAGGGGGAGGGGGGTATTGTGCTGTCTGATCGCCCCCTGCTATCCCAGGGACAGGGAGACACAGCGGCTTTTGAGAATGGTGGGCAATCACTTCCAAAGTTCTGCCCACACAGTCAGTACACCTCTCCTACACTTGTCTCCCGCACTAAGATCATCTCGCAGAGAATGATCCCAGCCTAACCTTCCCTATTCTCTCCTATTCTGCAAGAAAAAACTACATTGAAGACTCAAACTCGCGATCGAGTAACTGCCGGGATCGAGGCGCAAACTCGCGACCTTGCGGATATGAGCCGAGCACTCTACCACTGAGCTAGCCATTAAAATCTACGCTAAAAATCTTCCATTCCGAAAGCCGAAAAATTCCGAATTACGAAAAGTGTCTGGTCCCAAGGCTTTCGGATAAAAGGTTGTGCACCTGAACAATAGAAGTGATGGTAAATTTCACAATGGCATTTTTCCTTGTTTGAGATGTCAGCAATTCAACATTTCATAAACTTCACATTTGAAGCTTATTCTACAAAGTCGATGTAATTCAATTTATTGCATCGCTCAGAAATGTTCAGAAACAATTGATATAAACTGGGTGAAGAGTGAACGAGGTTTAGGTTTATTATTGTACTGAGGTACAGTGGAAAGCTTTGTTTTGCATACCATCCAATCACATCAGATAATATTTTCCATTAATACAATCAAGTCAAACTCAAGCTCAATAGGTAGAGCAAAACGGGAGTTACAGAGTGCAGAATTTAATTCTCAGCATTGTAGTGTATCAGTTCCAGAGACAAAGTCCAATGTCCGCAATGGGGTGAATTGGACAGTACATTAACTTATGGAAAGAGGCCTGATAATAGGGTGGCACAATGGCACAGTGGTAGTGGTGCTGCCTTACAAAGCCAGAGACCCGGGTACGATCCTGACTACAGGGGCTATCTGTACGGAGATTGTCCGTTCTCCCTGTGACCGTATGGGTTTTCTCCGGATGCTCCGGTTTCCTCCCATGCTCCAAAGAAGTACACGTTTGTGGGTTAATTGGCTTCGGTAAAATTGTAAATAGTCCCGAGTGTGTGGGATAATGCTAGTGTATGAGTCAGTGCGGAGTCGGTGGGCCAAAGGCCCTGTTTCCATACTATCTCTAAAGTCTGAAGTCTAAACAGAGGGGAAGAATGTCTAATGAATCTAAATTTTTAATACATGTCACAGATATCAATTCAGGACTCTGAACGCTTTCGAGTGTAGACCTCCTAGTAATCTAACACTTTGTTCTGTGTTTTTGCAAAAGGTTAAAAGATTGACATGAGAATGAAATACACTCCACATAACATCAATGGCAGGAAGTGGCAAACCAGGGGTTTTAGGACACCGGAATAAATTCAACAGCATTTGGAAGAACAAACGTAGAAAATTAACATATGTTGTAAAGGTACCACTACGTTTGAGCTGTTGTACCTGTTCAGTTGGGAAGAGTGCATTGATGTATTCCACTGCATTGAAGTCAGCCCTGTCCAAGGGATCCTGGCTGGGGAACACCTGTGTGATTGAAAGAAAATATTCAGTCAGGCACTTCATCTGCACTAACAACCCCATCAGAGCCTGCAAAACAGACGAACAGTCGGCACTAAACGTTATTTATGTTATTCCCTTTATCTGTACACTATGGATGGCTCGATTTTAATCATATACTGTCTTTATCACCATGCTATAGGAAGGATGTCAGTAAGCTGGAAAGAGAACAGAGAATTTGTTTAAGAAAGAACTGCAGATGCTGGAAAATCAAAGGTAGACAAAAGTGCTGGAGAAACTCAGCAGGTGCAGCAGCATCTATGGAGTGAAGGAAATGGGCAACGTTTTGGGCCGAAACCCTTCTTGAGACGGAGAACAGAGAAGATGTACAAAGATATTGCTTGGACTTGAGAGCCTGAGCTAAAGGGCTAAAGTTTAGCAGGCTACAACTTTATTCCTTGGAGTGCAGGAGGCTGAGGGATGATTTTATAGATGTGCATAAAATCACGAGGGGAAATAAATGGGGTGAAGGCGTTCTTCACTTACCAAGGCAAGGGGAATCAATAACTAGATGGCATAGGTTTGTGAGAGAGTAAAGATTCAATGGGAACCTGAGGGGGTGGGAGGAGGGGCAACATCTTCACTTAAAGGATGAATTCAAGAATTTGTCAGGGACGGCACAGTGCCGCTGTGGTAGAGTTGCTGCCTCACATCACCAGACACTCACTCGACTACGGGTGCTGTCTATACGGAGTTTGTACGTTCTCCCCGTGACCGCATGGGTTTTCTCTGGGTGCTCTGATTTTCTCCCACCCACCAAAGACGTAAATGTTAATGGCCTTTGGTAAAAATTGAAAATTGTCCCTTGCGTGTAGGATAGTGCTCGTGTACGGGTGGATTGCTGGTCAGTTGAGTGGGCCGAAGGGCTTGCATCTTAAACTAAATTCAAATCTCTTCCCGCACTCAGTTAATCCTTGGTGATGTTGACATACGGAACTGCAGATGTTGGTTTACCCATGAAGACGCAAAGTGCTGGAGGAGCTCAGCAGATCAGGCAGCATCTCTGGAGAACATAGACAGACAACGTTTCTGGTCAGGACCTTTCTTCAGGCCAATTGTAGCAGGGTGGAGAAAGTTCAAAGAGAGGTGGTGGCGGGACAAAGGCTGGTAAATGATAAGTGGATGCAGGGGAGGCAGATGGTTGGACAAAGGCTGGAGATGAAAAGACAAAAAATGTGAGATAAGGATAGAAGAGGTGTGAAATGTGAAGCCAGAGGATGGAATGGATGGAATGGGGAGGGGGGGGGGGGGGGTGGTAGCTGAGAGGGAAAAGAAAGTAATGGGTGTGCGCAGGGAAGGAAAAGGAGGAAAAACACAAGGGGGGAGGAGTTTGTGTACCTAAAATTGGAGAATTCAATATTCATACCATTGGGTTGTGCGCTACCCAACAGAATTTAATTCCCTCCCACCCATATTCCTTTCTCTGCCTTCGCATTTCACATATCTTCTTATCTCATACTTTTTTCTTTTCGTCACTGGCCTTTTTCCACCCATCTACCTGTCCAAAAAAAAGCTCCTCACATGTTGCCACCTATCACTTGCCAGGCTTTGCCTTGCTCTCACCTCTCTTCCAGCTCTTTGCCCCCTATTACAATCACTCCCAACCCAAAACGCCACCTATCCATGTTCTTCAGAGGTGTTGCCTGTCCTACTGATTTATTCCAGCACTTTGCGCCTTTTTTCACTCCTTGTATATATTTTGTCACCTAGGCTTTATTTTTTTTAAGTTTCGTTGCAGCTGCAGCCTGTAAACTGACACTTCAGCCCACAGCAACCATCGACTTCATCATCCACTACCTGCACACGTGGAGCAATTTACAGAGGGCCAATTAACCTACAAGCCCGCACGTCTTAGGAACGCGGGAGGAAACCGGAGCACCCGGAGGAAACCCATGCGGTCACAGAGAGAACGTGCAAACTCCACACGGACAGCGACCGAGGTCAGGATCAAACTCGCGTCTCCGGTGCTGTGAATCTTCCCAAGGTTGGATGCAGTATATTTTACAACTGATACAGAGAAAAGATCTGACTGCATCCACTAAAGATTAGAACACCCCAATTATGTGGCACCTCTCTAAATCAGTAATACACAGTGAAGATAGGTAAGGAATATCCATATGGCTTCTACCGAGAGGGGCAAGGTAAGAACGAGAGGTAAATAGATATCATAACTCTCACTGAAGGAGAATGCATACTCCACATTCCATGACTGGGCCAGGCTATTCCACTTAAGTTGCACCCAACTATTGAACGCTCACCTACTCAAATCACACTCAATGCTCAAAACTGATATATTTCTTTTTATTTTGAACGATTAAAAAACAGAAGAAAAGAAAAGATGAAAATGAATAAATAAAAGGAAAATTATATATATCTACATACATATATACATAAATACATGCACACATACATACATATACATGTACATATATACATACATATACACATATCACATATACATAACATATATGTACATACATAAATTAAAAAATCAAAAGCCAATTTCAACTGAATGTTGTGTGGCATCCAAATGAGTGTGGCACGGTTTCCCATGACAATACATATCTGGAAAATAGACACAAAGTGCTGGAGTAACTCAGCAGGTCAGGCAACATCACTGTGTAGAACATGGTGATGTTTCGAGTTGGGATCATTCTGAATACCATCATCAAAAGTTCCAAGGGACCAGAATCCAATCGGCATAGTATAAAACGGAGTAGTATGTTGGCAATGTTCCATTAAATTCCTTGGTGTAATGTACAAAAATGTTGCATTTAGGGCAGCACAGTGGCACAGCGGTAGAGTTGCTGCCTCACAGCGCCAGAGACCAGGTTCGAACCTGACTACAGGTGCCGTCTGTATGGAGTTTGTACGTTCTCCCCGGGGAGGACCATATTCTTCTGAGGACCAGATTCCTGGCATTCGGGTCTGGTGACGCAGAGATTTATAAGAAGTCCAGATACAACCTTGACAAGGCCATCAAAAAGGCTAAAAGGGACTTCCACTCAAAGCCGGAGGATGGGGCAGATGTTCGGCAACTGTGGCAGGGTTTGAATGCCACCACCTCCTACGAGGCAAAACCAGGAGGCAGCTAAAGCGACAGCGAAGCATCACTCCCTGACGAGCTCAATGTGTTCTACGCACACTTTGAAAGGAAGAACACTGATGTGCCTTCCCGAGGCCCCGTGCGCCCTGATGGTATCATAGTCACAGAGGCCGACGTCAAAAGATCTTTCAGAGGGGGGGGGGGTGAATCCTCGGAAAGCGCCTGGACCTGACGGTATACCCGGTGGAGTTCTCAAAACCTGTGCAGACCACCTGGCTGGGTTTTTGCAGACATTTTCAACCTCTCATTACTGAGGTCCGAGGTTCCCACCTGCTTTAAGAGGGCATCAATAATACCGGTGCCGAAGAAGAGTAAGGTGATGTGCCTCAATGACTATCGACCAGTGGCACTAATGTCTGTGGTGATGAAGTGCTTTGAGAGGTAGGTTATGGTGGATATCAACTCCTACCTCAGCAAGAACCTCGACCCACTACAGTTTGCCTACTGTCACAACAGGTCAACGGAGGATGCGATCTCACTGGCTATCCACTCCACACTGGACCATTTGGACAATTAAAACACTTTTGTCAGGCTGTTATTTGTAGACTACAGCTCGGCATTCAATACCATCATCCCTTCCAAGCTGGTTACCAAGCTCACGGAACTGGGTCTCTGCGCATCCCTCTGCAACTGGATCCTCGACTTCCTCAACCACAGGCCACAGTCTGTTCGAATTGACAGAAATTCCTCATACTTCTTCCTCATTAACAATCAGTACGGGAGCGCCTCAAGGCTGCGTCCTCTGCCCCCTGCTCTATTTACTCGATACACATGACTGTGTAGCCGGATATAGTGCGAACTCCATCTTCAAGTTCGCCGACGACACCACCGTTGTTGGACGAATTACAGGTGGCGATGAGTCAGCGAACAGAAGTTAGATTGACCGATTAACCAAATGGTGCCAGCACAACAACATGGCAATGAACTGATTGTGGGACTTTGGAAGAGAACGTATGAGGACCCACAATCCTGTTTATGTCAACGATGGTGGAGAGAGTCAAAAACTTCAAGTTCCTGGGAGTGCATACTTCCGAAGATCTTTCCTGGACCCAGCACACTGATGTAATTATAAATGAAGCACGTCAATGCTTCTACTTCCTGAGAAGATTATGGAGAGTCAGTATGTCAAAGAGGATTCTCTTGAACTTCAACAGGTGCAGAGTAGAGAGGCATCGTGGCCTGGTTCAGCAACTTGAACGTCCAGGATCGGAAAAGACTGCAAAACGTTGTGATCACTGGCCAGTCCATCACCGGCTCTGACCTCCTCAGAGGGGAGCAGTTGCAGTTGGGGGAGAAAGCTGGAAGAGAGGTGGGGGCTGGAAATGTTCCCTCTCTCTTTAGGTCAACTGCACGCTTAAAAAAACTGCAATAATAATAGATGGGGGCAGGACAAGTGAGAGGTGGGGGAAAATAGACACCAAGTGGTGGAATAATTCAGCAGGTCAGGAAGCATTACTGGAGAAGCTGGTAATATATGGCATTTTGGGTTGGGACCATTCTTCAGAGAGATTGTGATGGAGGAGAAAGCCTCAAGAGAGACAGGGACAGGAGAAACGCACTGTTTCTCCTTTGAGGGATTTGTTTTTGCTCACTCCCTCTCTCTCTGTGTAGGCTGACTGCATTATTTCTCTCTCCTTTTAAGTTAACTGCATAGTCTCTCTCTGTTTAGGTGCCTAGTGCTGGTTGCTGTTGTGTCCAGGGGTGCTGGTAGTGCGGGCCCGACCCTGGCCCGGCCGGGGTTGCCAGGGTAACCGCGGCTCCCCGACACCTGTCACCAGGCTGCAAACAACCCCCCTGCTGTCTCCCCGCGACCTTGCCCCCGGCCCCAGCCCCGGTCTACCTCGCACCTGCTCAATCGCCTGCTGCACCTCGGGCGCCAGGTGCAGGACGCCCTCCAGCTCATCCACAAACTCCAGCTCTTCCTCCTCCATGGTGGCGGCCATCGTCAGCCCGAGGCACCCTGGGACGGAGGAGGACTTGGCCCCTCGCCTCCTCCTCCTCCTCCTTCCTCCCCCCGGCACGTGACGCGTGACGTCTCGTGAAGCCAACCAGCGGGATCACGTGACAGGGGGCCAGCCTCTATAGGATCTTTGGCCAGGCTTTCCCCACTCCCCAACTCAGTGGGTCAGACAACTTACTTTTTCCAACACTTTCTTTTTTTGCACCAGATTTTCAGGCTTTTGCATGTAGTTTTTTTACATTTTACCCAAAATAAACTTTGTTCAAAATAAAACATATTCCATTTAGTTTAAGGGAGACACAAAATTCTGGAGTAATTCAGCTGGACAGGCAGCATCTCTGGAGAGAAGGGATGGATGATGTTTCGGTTTGAGAACCTTCTTTTAGCTTAGTTCAGAGATACAGTGTGGAAACTGGCCCTTCGGCCCACCAAGTCCGTGCTGACCAGTGATCCCCGTACACCAGCACTATCCAGCACACACTAGGGACAATTTACAATTTTTGCAGAAGCCAATTAACCAACAAACCTGCACGTCTTTGGAGTGTGGGGGGGAAACTGAAGCACCCGGCGAAAACCCACGCGAGTCACGGGGAGAGAACGTACAAACTCCATGCAGATAGCACCCATACTCAGGATCGAACCCGGGTATCTGGCGCTGCGAGGCAGCAACTACACCTTTGCGCCACCCATATATATAAAACTGAACAAAAAGCAGTGCAAACACTCTTCATACATTCTCGATGTCTATACATTCAATAGTGTCATACTCAGTAGTATTCACAGCTATCTTTAAAACAAAACAAACTCTTGCAGGGCGGCACAGTTGGTGGTGCAGTTGGTAAAACTGTTGCCCCCAGCACCAGAGACCTGGGTATGATCCTGACCACGGATGCTGTCTGTGTGGAGTTTTCACGTTCTCCCTGTGACCATGTGGGTTTCCTCTGGGTACTCCAGTTTCCTCCCACATCCCCAAAGCGTGTGGGTTAATTGGCCCTCTGTAAATTGTCTCTAGTGTGTAGGGAGTGGATGAGAAAGTGGTATGACAGAACTAGTGTGCAAGGGCGATCGAAGGTCAGTGTGGGAGCCTGCCTTTCAAAACTCCCGCTCATCTGTATCCCTGCCAGGCTTTACCTTGCACCTCCTCTCTTCCACCCCCCCACCCCCCCACCACACCCCCCGCTGCAATCAGTCTGAAGAAGGATCTTGACCCGAGACGTTGCCTATCCATATTCTCCAGAGATACTTCCTGACCTGCCGAGTTACTCCATCTCTTTACATTTTTGTCTCAAGGTTCCAGCATCTGAAGTTCCTTGTGTTTACTAAATTAAAATTATATCGGGATATTATTAGGACCAGCATCCAACATTCTGGAAAATCTTCTGGTCCACCATCATCAAATATCTTTTATCAAATGCCTTGTTATCCTACTTTCTCATCCACTCCCTACACACTCGGGGCAATTAACTAGCAAACCCGCATGTCTTTGTGGGCGGCACGGTGGCGCAAATGTAGAATTGCTCTCCTACAGCAACAGAGACCTGGGTTCGATACTGACCACGTGTGCTGTCGATATGATTTGCACGTTCTCCCGTGATCTGCGTAGGTTTTCCCAAGACTCGGTGGGCCGAAGGGCCTGTTTCCACAGCATCTGTAAACTAAACTAAACCAACCTGAACATGGGGTTTACTGTAATAGTTATCACTCATTTTGTGTAAATTATGAATTTGTACAACTATATAGCATTAAGATATTTTAATTGAATGTCATACTGTTATTATTTATTTTGCGAAGGCATCAAGAAAATATCTTCTGTTATTTTTGGAAATCTCACATTCAAGGCAATGCAGAAAATCGAAAATGATTTAGATAACTATATTTCATGCGTCAATCCTTCAGCCAAATCTGGCATTTGTTTAATGACAGATAGTAATTGAAGAGAGGGAAATAATCTTGCTCCTGGAACGGGATCGATTGGAACATTGCATATGCGGTGAATTTGAACTCCCTATCGGCAGGAAAAACACTGGGGCCCAAATCACATTTTCACAACGTAAAATTAGATTAAAGCCATCCCAAGAATACAATACAATACAAGATTGTATATAAAATAGACGACTTACTGTAAGCTTTGTTTTGTCCTGTTCTTGCGATCCGTCATGTTGCAGGCGTCGAGGGCGTTAGAAGTCGCTTTTTATTTTAATCTAATTATTAAATTGTCTAGCGATTTAAAATAAAAATCGGGAATGGAAGTCCGATCGATTTTTCTTCAGCAGCTAGCAGCCCGAGGAAATCCGCCTCCGACAGGCAGAGCAAAACTGGATTTTAATCCCGCCCCCTCCCCCCAAAGGCGCCAAAGTCGTGCACACAGCCAGTGGCAGAACTGCAGCGCCGCTGAAGGTAAGTTTTGTAACATCGCTAAATTTAGATTGGACAACTTGATCTGCATGAACAAGTTGGGATGAAGGGCCTGTTTCCATGCTGTAAGACTATGACACTGTAGAAATTGTTCAATTGCCCTGGAGAGGATCATGGGGCGATTTATGAACATATTGGCAGGGCCGAAATTTTTTTTTCACTTTGAAGAAAGATTTGATAACTGGGATTGAATTCCCTGCAGCAACAGAGGTGAAGAAAAGACTTAGTTGAGGTGAATAATATTATGACCTCTTGCCATAGTATCCAAATAACTCCCTCTTGCCATAGAGGGAGTACAGAGAAGGTTCACCAGACTGATTCCTGGGATGTCAGGACTTTCATATAAAGAAAGACTGGATAGACTCGGCTTGTACTCTCTAGAATTTAGAAGATTGAGGGGGAATCTTATAGAAACTTACAAAATTCTTAAGGGGTTGGACAGACTAGATGCAGGAAGATTGTTCCCGATGTTGGGGAAGTCCAGAACAAGGGGTCACAGTTTAAGGATAAGGGGGAAATCTTTTAGGACCGAGATGAGAAAAACATTTTTTTTCACACAGAGAGTGGTGAATCTCTGGAATTCTCTGCCACAGAAGATAGTTGAGGCCAGTTCATTGGCTATATTTAAGAGGGAATTAGATGTGGCCCTTGTGGCTAAAGGGATCAAGGGGTATGGAGAGAAGGCAGGTACAGGATACTGAGTTGGATGATCAGCCATGATCATATTGAATGGCCGTGCAGGCGCGAAGGGCCGAATGGCCTACTCCTTCACCTATTTTCTATGTTTCTATGAGAATAGGATCTGTTTCGCTTAACAAAAAGAGTGTCAGAAAGAACTGCAGATGATGGTTTAAACTGAAGATAGACACTTAAAGCTCGAACAACTCAGCAGGACCGGCAGCATCTCTGGAGAGAAAGAATAGGTGATGTTTTGGGTCGAGAGCTTCAGACTGAAGAGGTTGAAATCCAGCCATCAAATACTATGACTGGAGATGTGTGTTATCCAACTAAGGGCAGAAATCAGAATCATGTGTTCATCCATAACATCCTGCTCACCAGACTCAAAGACCTTGGCATTGAAGGCTCTGCACTCGGCTGGCTCCGTTCCTACCTTTCCAACAGATCCCACTTCATCTCTCTCCACAACCACACCTCTGCTACAGCCACAGTCACTCAAGGCGTTCCCCAATGCTCCGTACTCGGCCCCCTCCTCTTCATCATCTACATCCTCCCCCTTGGTCAGATACTCCGCCACTTCAATCTGGACTTCCACTGTTACGCTGATGACACCCAGATCTACCTTGGCACCAAATCCCCCCACAACCCCCCCTCTCCCATATCAACTCCTGTTTGTCAGCTATAAAAACCTGGATGCAACATAACTTCCTCAAACTCAACAGCGATAAGACAGAATTCCTCCTCATAGGCTCCAAAGCCACACTCAACAAAATCAATAACCCCACTCTCACCATCGACGGCACCACTGTCTCCCCATCTCCCCAGGCCCGCAACCTTGGCTTGATCTTTGATTCCACCCTCTCCCTTGAGCCTCACATCCGCCATGTCATTAAAACCTCCTTCTTTCATCTCCGCAACATCGCCAAACTCAGACCCTCTCTCACACCGCCCGCTGCTGAAAGACTCATCCATGCCTTCATCTCCTCCCGACTGGACTATTGCAACTCACTTCTCCTTGGCATCAGCTCCACCTACATCAACCGACTCCAACTGGTCCAGAACGCAGCCGCCCGACTCATCACCCATATCAAATCCTGGCATCACATCACTCCAGTCCTCAAACAACTTCACTGGCTTCCCATCTCCCACCGGATCACCTACAAAATCCTGATCCTCACCTACAAAGCCCTCCACCATCTGGCCCCCCAATATCTCACTGACCTCCTCTCCCCCTACCAACCCTCACGGTCCCTCAGATCCACATCAGCTGGTCTCCTCTCCATCCACAAGTCCAACCTCCGCAGTTTTGGGGACAGAACCGTCTCCAGGGCATCTCCCAGGCTCTGGAACTCCCTCCCCCAACTGATCCGCAATTCCGTGTCCCTCACCATCTTCCAGTCCCGCCTCAAGACCCATCTCTTCACCTCTGCCTATCCTTAGCCCCACGTGCCGTCCCTTTTCATCTGTGCATTAATTGCCTCATACTGTGTTTTGTATTGAATTCTGTATTTACTTTGTGTACTAGTCATGTCTCTACTATTTATTTCATTCCCCTTACATGTTTTTCCTCTACCTGCTAAATTTTTGTAAGGTGTCCTTGAGACTCTTGAAAGGCGCCCATAAATAAAATTTATTATTATTATTATTATCTTTATTTACGTGCACCGTAATAAATATATTACAGAAAATATAATTTAATGGGGTGGCACGGTGGTGCAGCGGTAGAGTTGCCTTGCAGCACCACAGACCCAGATTTGATCCTGACTATGGGTGCTGTCTGTACAGTATTTGTACATTCTCCTTATGACCACATGGTTTTCTCTGGATATTCCAGTTTCTCCCCCATCCGAAAGAAGTGCAGGTTTGTAGGTTAATTGGCTTCTGTAAATTGTCCCTGGCGTGTCGGATACAACTGGTGTATGGTAGATTCACTGGTCGGTGTGGACCTGGTGGGCCTAAGGGCCTGCTTCCAAATATATGTTTCATCTCCCTGCTACCTTCAGGCAGAAGGTACAAGAGCCTGAAGACTGCAACAACCAGGTTCAGGAATATAGCTACTTCCCCACAGCCACCAAGCTATTAAACCTGGCTCGAACAAAATTCTGATTATTAATAACCACTTTCTGCTATTTATCAGTTTATTTATTCATGCGTGTATATATTTATATCATGGCATATGGACACATTTATCTGTTTTGTAGTAAATGCCTACTATTTTCTGTGTGCTTAAGCAAAGCAAGAATTTCATTGGCCTATACAGGGACACATGACAATAAACTCACTTGAACTTGAACATTATATCTTAATTTCATTGAACCATATACGGTTAAATATGTGGCATTATTTTCGTTTTGTTTCTACAGTCGAAGGGTAAGGTTGATTGATTTATTTGTGCAGAACAGTGATGGACTCCTCTTGCCTTGTTTCTATGTTTTTGTTTCTCTCTCTCTATATGCATAGCAGCTTGAATTATAATCTGAATATACTATGAATATAATATAATTATATCAGCATATAATATGGATATACTAAGGTCATTCATGTGCTGCACCTGTTGATCAGAGCCTGGCTCTACTGTGGAATGTTATTAGGAATGTAATTTAGCCTAACCTCGCTGCAGTATGCACCAGATTGCAAGCTGAAAAATGCAAAAGCTCCCCACCAAAAGGAGGGGGGACCCTCCCCCCCTCCCCCCCTCCCCACCCCTCACCCCCGCCACCCCACCCACCACCCCCACCCCCACCCCCTCCCCCTTGGTTGCTACACTCACTCACAATTTCTCACGCTCAACTCTCACCCAGTGTTGGCAGCCCTGTGAAACGTCACCTATCCATGTTCTTCAGGGATGCTGTCTGACCCGCTGAGTTACTCCAGCACTTTGTGTCCTTTTTATTCTCCCGCGTTAAATGTTATATAGACTTGGTTAATTGAAAATGTTCAAAACTGAGGTTGCCAAGCATATCAAATGTTTCACATCCAAAGAAGATAGATGTAGCAAAAATACACACCAGAGAAATAATTGCTGTTAAGCATTTCAAGTGGCGCAAGGGAGGGCATGGTGGCGCAGCAGGTAGAGCCGCTGCTTCACAACGCCAGAGAACCAAGTTCGATCCTGACCTCGGGCGCTGTCTGTACGCAGTTTGTACGTTCTCCCCATGACCTGCATGGGTTTTCTCCGGGTGCTCCGGATTCTTCCCACATCCAAAAGACCTGCAGGTTTGTAGATTCCGTGGTCTCTGTAAATTGCCCCTAGTCTGTGGATGTGTGGTGGAATCTGGGAGGGAGTTGATGACAATATACGTTCCTTCTCTCCAGAGATGCTGCCTGACCCGCTGAGTTACTCCAGTATGTTGTGTCTATCTTTGGTGTAAACCAGCATCCGCACTTCCTTCCTACACAGGAAGAATAAAGTTGGATTTGGTTCATGTAAGGTTTGTGTAAATGTATAGTTGATGGTCAGCGTGGACTGGATGGGCCAAAGGGCCTGTGTCCATGCTTTCTCTCTCCCAATGTGTATGAAGGAACTGCAGATGCCCGTTTACACCGAAGATAGACACGAAAAGCTGTAGTAACTCAGCGGGACAAGCATCATCTCGGGAGAGAAGGAATGGGTGACGTTTCAGGTTGAGACCCTTCTTCTAATTAGGGGTGATTTGTGTAACCAATATGTCTCTTAATCTGAGGTGGATATCAAAATGAATACGCATTGAGAGAGACACAAAAAGCTGGACTAACTCAGCGGGACAGGCAGCATCTCTGGAGAGAAGGAATATTGTTCTTTATCTCTCTACATCCCTCGTTTCCCTTATCCCTAACTAGTCTGAGGAAGGGTCTCGATCTGAAACGTCACCCATTCCTTCTCTCCAGAGATGCTGCCTGTCCCGCTGAGTTGCTCCAGCTTTTTGTGTCTATTTTCGGTGTATCTCTCAATGCGTATTAATTTTGACATTCTCCTCAGATTGAAAGATATGTTGGTTACACAGATCACCACTAGATGGTGACATTGTGCAACATGTCCAGCAAGGATAACAGGAGAAAAGAACCAACGCACTTCCATTGAATTTCCATTGAATTTTACTTTAGAATTTCCTCTGTGGACCTGGCAGGGTTTTTTTAGAGGCAAGAGCCAAGTCAACCATAGATGAACACAAAATGCTGGAGTAACTCAGCGGGACAGGCAGCATCTCTGAGGAGAAGGAATGGGTGACGTTTTGGGTTGAGACCCTTCTCCAGACTCTCAGGCTTCTTCAGGGGAGAGGGAGACATAGAGATATGGAAGGTAAGGTGTGAATGAGGGATCAAAGGGAACGAAGTTCAAGGACATTTTGTAGAATGGTTCAAAGTTCAAAGTTCAAAGTAAACTTTATTGTCAATTCAATTATGCAACAGTAGTTACACAGAGGATTCACCTATCCCCCCCCCTCCCTTCTGTTTTTTGTTTTTCTGTTTCTTGTTTCTTTGTACTAAATTATATGTATGCACTGAGTATGAGCAGCTTTCAATTTCACTGTACATGTATAGTGACAATAAATGGCATATCTATATCTATTGAAATTACGTTTCCCCATACTCCAAATGTGCAAGTAATATTAAAAACACAGACAGACCACATACCAATAAAAATAGACAATAGACATTACATTATTTAAAATATTAAAATATTCACAGTGTGCCAAAATGTAGCAAAAAAAATGGTTCATTGTTGGCTGAGGGGATGATGACGACGAGGCATAATCAGTAAAAATAATCAGGAGGACAGTGAAACTAGTGGGAGAACTAGGATGGGGAGGGATGGAGAGAGAGGGAAAGCAAGGGTACCATAGAATGGTTAGAGCACAGATCCAATCAGTCCATTGTATCTGTGCCCGCTCTCTACCAGCCCAACTCTCTCATTCTCCCCCCTCTTATTTCCCTCTCTCTTCCCTGTACCAGGGAGTAGCGGATGGAACGGTCTCTGCGAAAAGCCCATCTGGATGCACATCCAGTTCTCCCTTTCCCCTTCCCCCTTGCCCCTTCCTCCAGCCATATCCATCCCTTCCTCCAACCTCTTCTCTCCATATCTCACACTTTTTCAACTCTGGTCGTTGTCCCACCATCTGACAGTCAATCGCTCCTCACCTGTATCTAGGGTTGCCAACTGGCCCGTATTAGCCGGGACATCCCGTATATTGAGCTAAATTAGTTTGTCCCGTACGGGGCCACCCTTGTCCCGTATTTGATTGCTACTACTCGGGTTGAGGGTTGAGGGGACAGTGAGGTCGGAGCGCCGCGTCCGGCCCCACCTCACCCGTCCCGACGTAGTGCAGCCCATGGAGTGCAGCAGCAGCGCCTCGCCCGTGGCCCCGTCGGTCAGCAGCCCGGCCAGCTGTCTGACCTTCGGACCTTCGCTTACTGCCGACACCAGCACCCCTCCTTCTCATGGCCGATCATCGGTTTATGAGTTGGATGAGGTGCAGGACTTTGCGAGCGACGTCGCGCGGCCCGGGCCAAAACTCCTCAGCTGGCCCGCCGGCTGGGCTTTGTGTGCAGTCCAGCACCCGGGCCAACTCATCATTCACCCAGCCACGGCCGAGTCGGTCAACGAATTGCCGTCGGGAATTTATCCCTTATTTTAACCTTTTGTCCCTTATTTGGGAGTGAGAAAGCTGGCAACCCGATCTGTATCCCCCTATCGAATATAGACACAAAAAGCTGGAGTATCTCAGCAGGTCAGGCAGCATCTCTAGAGGAAAGGAATGGGTGACGTTTCAGGTTGGAACCCTTCTTCCAACCCCTATCACTAACATGTAGGAAGGAACTGTGGATGCTGGACCTGGATCGTTGCCTGTCCATGTTCCCCAAAAATGCTGCCTGACCCGCTGAGTTACTCCAGCACTTCGTACCCTTTTTCTCTAATTCCACCCGACAACACTTTAATAGCCTCACAAAATTATCTTCATTCAATTCTCCCTTGAATTCACGATGGAATCTCTTTCCACAGATCCACTGGAAGTTTGTTCCAACCACTTGTTATAAAAAGTGATTCTTCTTGTCACCCTTAATTCTCTTCTCCTTTAATTGACATCCATGGCCTCAAATTCTTGGGGCCCACACCCATCATTATTTCAAAGAGAACACAGAGCAGTACAGCACAAGAACAGGCCCTTCGGCCCACACTATCTGTGCCGAACATGATGCCAAGTTCAACTCTTATATGCTGGTCACGGTGGCGCAGCGGTAGAGTTGCTGCCTTACAGCGAATGCAACGCTGGAGACCCAGGTTCGATCCCGATTACGGGTGCTGGCTTTACGGAGTTTGTACGTTCTCCCCGTGTCCTGCGTGGGTTTTTCTCCGAGATCTTCGGTTTCCTCCCACATTCCAAAGACGTACAGGTTTGTAGGTTAGTTGGCTTGGTAAAATGTAACAATTGTCCCTAGTGTGTGTAGGGTAGTGTTAATGTGCGGCAATCGCTGGTCGCTCTGCACGTCTCCTTTAGACTCTGCTCCTCTCACTTTAAAGCTATGCCCTATATTTGATATTTCCATCCTGGGAAATGTGTTCTGACTGTCCACCCTATCTGTATCTCTCATAAGCGTGGTGGGATTATCCCGGGAAGCCACCACCTGAGGACCTGCCCGGAAGGTCCAGTTTTCAGTCGGAGACCGGGGACTTGCCCGTCGCGGTTGCTGGACCCGTGTCGCAGACCGAAACCCGCTCTGACGGCCCAGCTCACTAGCGGCCGACCAGGGCCCGCCTGGAGGCCTCGCTCGCCGCACAAAGTGGCAGGAGTGAGGCGGAGGGCCAGCGGGCAGACCGGCTACGGGAGGGAGTGCACGGCCTAGACGGGTGAGTGGTCGCTGGAGGCCCAGCAGCAGCCTGGGGCTCAGCTGGACCAGGCACCGCTCCAAGAGGCCGAGCACGTGGACCGGACGCGGCCTACAGCGGTGGAGCAGCGGACGGAGGTCTCCACGGTTACGCTTGGCCAGGCCGACCCTGCAATGTTGCCAGGGCAACGGGCCTTCATGGTCAGATGCACTTACAACAACTGTGACTTGAAAATGGTGCCAAACTGGCGACTGTATACTGTCCCAGTGCACAACTGCTAATCACTTGTACTGTATCTGAGATGCTTATGTAATATGTATCTAAGTGCTTATGTATAATGATATTTGTACTGAACTATATACAGAAATGAATTTCACTGTACCTCGGTACACATGACCACACCATACCAAGTTGATATATTTCTTTCAGGTCCAAACTCAACATCTGGCATTCTAGGGAAAACAATATGGATGAATGAATAAGTTTATTGGCCAAGTATTCACATACAAGGAATTTGCCTTGGTGCTCCGCCCGCAAGTGACAACATGACATTCAGTGACAGTTAGGAATGACACATAAAACATTAAACATTAATAATAAAACATTATCGATTTAACCTCCTCTCCCCCTAATTCAAACATCGTCCTCTTGGGTCAACAAAATGGAAATGTATGGATGAAGTTAAAGGGGAGGAGCATGCAGGCGAGGTTATTGAAGTTTCCGGAAGTAATAAGATGGAAGGTTTAAGAAGGGATAAGAGTCTAAGGTCAAGTAAAATGGGGACTAATTTGAAAAGACGGGTAGTGACTCCTGAAGTGATGGGGTTGTACATGCATGCGCGCGGTGTACAGAACAAATTGGATGAGTTGAAGATAGACACAGAAAGCTGGAGTAATTCAGTGGGAGAAGGGATGGGTGACGTTTCGGGTCGAGACCCTTCTTCAGGATGAGTTTACAGCTCAGTTAAAAAGCCTACTAAACAAGTAGAGGCGTTGGTGTGCTTTCTTGATCATTGCTTCAATTACAATTGAGCCGCACACAGTGTGCAGATACAGGTTAAAGGGAATAACGTTTATTGCAAGATAAAGTCCAGCAAAGTCCGATGGTCTCCCATGAGGTAGATAGTAGCTCAGGACCGCTCTCTAGTTGGTAATAAGTGGTTCAGTTGCCTGATAACAGCTGGGAAGAAACTGTTCCTGAAACTGTAGGTGCAGGGGCCGCGGAACGTTTTTGAAAGTGGGAGGGGGGCCAGAGCGATCACTGATCACCAGCCTCGGGGGTACCCGGTGGGGGAGCAGAGCGACCAAGTGGGGGGAGGGTGGCACAGTTATTATTTTTTGTTGTTGATCGATCTCCAAAAACTGGGGGATAATACAGGCCATCCCCCAACTCAAAACGTGGCGGGATATATCCTGCATCCCATCTCTCTCTCTCTCTCTCTCTCTCGGGGCCGACTCTCTCTCTCTTGGGGCCAATTCTCTCTCTTTCTCGGGACCGACTCTCCCTCTCTCTCTCTCTCTCTCTCTCTCGGGGCCCACAGGCCCTCCCTCCCTTCCGCTCGGAGGCTATTCACAGCGCTTCTTCCTTGAGGTCTTAAATAGAGCTGTTCCCAAATCAAGCTGTGATGCATCCCGATAAGATGCTTTCCACGGCGCATCTGTAGAAGTTGGTGAGAGTTGTAGGGGCCATGCTGAACTTCCTAAGCCTTCTAAGGAAGTAGAGGCGTTGGTGTGCTTTCTTGGTCATTGCTTCAATAGGGGTGGTCCAGGAGAGGTTGTTGGTGATATTGACTCTGGAATTTGAAGCTTTCAAACATCTCTCTACCTCAGCACCGTCAATGCAAACTGGGGAATGTGTTTACTTACTCTTAGGCAGCGAAGCAAAAGAGGTGAAACTATAGGCTAGTTAGCCTGTCTTCAGTGGCTGGTAAGATTCTAGAGTCCATTATTAAGGATGAGACATGGTGGCGGAGCGGTAGAGTTGATGCCTGACAGCGTATGCAGCGCCGGAGACCCGGGTTCGATCCCGATTACGGGTGCTGTCTGTATGGAGTTTGTACGTTCTGCCCGTGACCTGCGTGGGATTTCTCCGAGATCTTCGGTTTCAAGAGTCAAGTCAAGAGTGTTTTATTGTCATATGTCCCAGACGGTGCAATGAAATTCTTACTTGCTGCAGCACTACAGAATATGTGAATATGTAAACATAGTACATAACGGGGGAAGAGAAAAAAAAGAAAAAGTTCAATAAATAACAAATGTAGTGCAAATATAACAATTATAGTCTAATATATTATATAGACTATAATAATATAGTCTTTTGCAGTTCAGAGCTCAGAGCTTATTCGTTGATGTGTTTAATAGCCTGATGACTGTGGGGAAGCAGCTGTTCCTGAATCTGGACGTTACAGTCTTCAGGCTCCTGTACCTTCTTCCTGATGGCAATGGTGCAATGAGAGCGTGGCCAGGATGGTGTGGGTCTTTGATGATGTTGGCTGCCTTTTTGAGGCAGCGACTACGATAGATCCCTTTGACGGTGGGGAGGTCAGAGCCGGTGATGGAGTGGGCAGTGGTCACCACTTTTTGTAGTCTTTTTCGCTCCTGGACGGTCAAGTTGCCGAACCAGGCCACGATGCAACCGGTCAGAATGCTCTCTACCGCGCACCTGTAGAAGTTTGGGAGGAATTTTCGTCTTCGTGTTCTAAATCTGCACAAGTACTCGAGAGTCTTCAAGGTACAGCAGAAAGCTGTATTACATTACTTCATAGCTGGCAGCAAGACAACTCTAAAATAGCTACAATTCACTGTTCACAGACAGTGTAACTATATACATGACATCTCCCTTTGTCCAGTGCAGCACCACCTGCTGCACGGGAGGAGCAACGGGTCCTCCCACCCCACACAGTCCACCAAACATCACATTCCAGGGCTGCCAACTCTCACGCTTTGAGCGTGACACTCACGCATTTCAGCCAATTCTCACGCCCTCACGCTAAAGACAGATTTCTCACGCTGGCTTCAGTCCCTGCACAGGCTCCGCTGTAGGATATTTGCTGCACAGTTTGTCTCTTTGCGCCACATGACAGCGATCTGCACGGATTGGGGAAGCATGTCATGTAAAGACTTGTCAAACACACGATGTCTTCACTACTAGTTTATTTCAAACATTGTTATAATACACACACTGTGCCCTAGCTGTCCGTGGTCTGTCACTGGAGCTAGAGAGAGAGAGATAGAGGTGGGGAGGCTACAATTATACTGAAGATAATGGGGAGTGGTTAGTAGTGGTGAGGTCACTATGCTAAAGGAGCATGCACTGATCTACACGTCGGTCCCGGGCAGCGGGTGCCAGTGCTTTTGTGCGCCATCTGCGAGCGTTGCGCTTCCGGCTGCCGCGGCAACCTCTCTCCCTCCCTCCCTCCGGCCCTTCAACTCACACGGCAACGCCAGCGCCGCCAATCCACGCTACACCGTGCCCACCAGACTCCCCATTGGGAGGCCCGGGAAAGAGAGGGAAGGGAGAGGGAGGGGAGAAAGAGAGAGAAAGAAAAAAATGGAGGGATGGAGGCAAAGAGTGACAGGGGGAGGGAATGTAGTGAGGGATTGAAGGAAGCGAAGGAGAAAGGGGAGAAAGAGGAAGCGTGAGGAAAGAGAGGGAGGGGAGGAAAGAGAGGGAGAGGGAGGAAAGAGGGAGGAGGGAGGAAGGGGAGGATGGAGGGGAGGAAGGAAAGGGTGTGTGTGTCTGTTTCCCTGTGTGTGTCTCCTTGTGTGTGTGTGCGTGTCTCTGTGTTTCTCCCTGTGTGAGTGTCTGTGTCTTCCTGTGTGTGTGTGTGTGTGTGTGTGTGTCTGTCTCCCTGTGTGTGTGTCACCCTGTGTGTGTGTGTGTGTGTGTGTGTGTGTGTGTGTGTGTGTGTGTCTGTCTCCCTCTGTGTGTGTGTGTGTCTGTTTCCCTGTGTGTGTGTGTGTGTGTGTCTTCCTTTGTGTATGTGTCTCCCTGTGCATCTGTTGTCACATCCTGGCCTTAGACAGGGCTGCCAACTCTCACGCTTTGAGCGTGAGAGTCACGCATTTCAGCCAATTCTCACGCTGATGACAGAATTCTCACGCTGTCTTCAGTCCTTACACAGTTTGTCTTTTTGCGCCACATCACAACGATCTGTGCAGTCTGAGGAAGCGCGTCAGTTGGCGGCTGTGAGTGACGTCGCATCTCTTCTCTTCTCTTCTCTTCTTTCTTGGTTGGATGTGCAGCCGCCGACAACACGAAACAGCTGGAGATAGAACTAACAGGTGAGGCCAAACATCTAGGACAGGGTTCGGCAACCTACGGCACACGGGCTGAATCTGGCCCGTAACCCGAAAAACCACGGTTTTTTTCAATTAGTTTTCGCAGGGTCGGGGCAGGCGAGCCGACCTGAGAACTGCAGCCAGTCCCTGGGACGCGAGCTGATCTGGGAACGGCAGCCAGTCCCTGGGCACGCAGAATGCCAACTTGATCATTATGGACAAATTGGGCCAACCATGTACATGTTGTATAACTCTGACTCTATGAAGATCTGAATGGGCTTAGAATGACCATTTAAGCAAAATTGCCCCCACTTTCCCCATTTTGATTCTTGAGATTAATATTCCTTTGCTCTGTTAATAGCGTTAAAGTACTTATGAGGTCGAGTCAGGAAAGGGAACATGTTATTCCATTTTAGTTTGCTTTAATCTGTTAGTTGATTGTTTGTTGATTGGCACTATTTCTGAAATGGTCTTAAAGTAACTTAACTGTTATAAAGCAGTAATGGCCGGTTCTCACGGTGCGACCTGACGCAAGATGTCACCAGAGTGAAGTGGCCGTGGTCCAGCACGAGTTCCGCACGATATAAGGGGGGGTAGATAAAGAGTTCCAACGGTACTCGGCAATTCTGTCATTTGTGCAAGTGACTTGTCCGTCTCCCGATCTTTCCCGTTAATCGTGAATGACCTTCGTGGACTGTAGTGTAGTTAATCACGTGGCACAAATGATGTCACTTTTTTTCACACACTATATAAATATCCTCCGTTCGTAGAATTGGCTCATTTGCAGACATGCCTACACAAAGTTGGTTCGAGTACAGTCTGGTTGTTATTTTCATTGTCTGTCTGTCTGCCACTACTTTTACATTGCAGCTGCAGGGAACAGACAGACTATTAAAAGATAAATTAAAGGTAACTGCAAAAACAGCACTTTTACATCTATAGCATTGTATGTTTTTAAATCATGGATAACATTAAATTGTTCTCCTGTACATAAACTAATATATTGTTATAGATACTCACATGAGCACCCGGGATACTCCGCAGCCTTCGTCTCCAGCAGGTTGCGCTTTCTCTCCCTATTTCTATAATCCTCTCTGGATTTGTCATAGAGAATCTCATTGCATTGGTACCACTCCACCAGTTCCCCCTCTTGTTCCCTGTTGAAGTTATATGGCCTTACCTTCTGCCATCTTACCTTTATGTTATCGTCTGCTGAGGATATTGGGGAGGCAACAGCTACTGGGGAGGCAATCTCAAATCCACCTTGATCACCCTCTCCCTGCTCCAAGGAGCCCACAGGCAGTGGTATCTCTGGCATCTCCTCTTGCCTCTCCACCTGTCTCTCTTGCTGAGTTTCCTCCTCATTTACCTGCATGGCTAAAAACTTTCTGACTTTCTTTGACCCCTTTCTTTGCGCTTTTCTGAGAGGCATCTCTGCAAGTCTTACTGTGAAAAAGATTCTCAAACAATGACAATTAGGTGGGACGTCCTCGATGGACACATGGTCCATTGGCGATATTGAGACCACCTTTTTTACTCACCTTATGGCCCTTCTGTCAAGCTTCCGGGTTTACCGTTCGCAGGAGTTCCCATGGTACCCGCAAGAGTCATTACGGATATCGCACTGACATCTGCGTTCATACAATGTTGCAACGCTGCTCAAGTCACTCTTGGAGAAATTAAAAAATGTTTGAATTTTCTCCCGACCTTACAAAGTTACACGACTACCTGCCGTTAGCACCACGGAGGTCCTCGGTGGTCCACGAATGCCGTACTGCTATCGCAGAAGGTTCCCACGATGTTAAACTCTAGTTAAGTCTTGCACCGTGAGAAAGCCCTTTAATAAGTAATTTTTGTCCAAACAATTGGAACTTGCATAAAATGTTTGCATTATTAGCAAGACTGCCAACTCTCACGCATTGAGCGTGAGACTCACGCATCTCACAAAATTCTCATGCTCTCACGCTGATCACAATATTTCTCACGCTCAAATATCTGCGGGTGCTGAAAGTTCAAAATAAAGCAAAAATTGTTTTAGAGGTGAGTAAAAACCATGAGAGGAATATCAGGGGAATGCATAGTCTTTTTCCCCAGGATATGTGATTCTAGCAGGGGATTGGTTTAAAGCAGGGCTATCAAACTACCAGCATCAACCCCCCTCCCCCTTCCCCCCTGAGGCACGGCACACACCTCCCACCCTCACCCCCGGCGGCTCTATGTCCGTCGACCGCTCTGTCCACACCCCATGGAGTTTTAACCCCGGCCCGGAGCCAGGAGCGGACCGGGTGAGTGGCGCCTACGGAGCCTGCTATGGGAGGGGGAACACACCCTCCCACACCCTCCCCCCCCCCTCGGTCGCTATTT
The DNA here is from genome assembly GCF_028641065.1 of Leucoraja erinaceus. NCBI lineage: Eukaryota > Metazoa > Chordata > Chondrichthyes > Rajiformes > Rajidae > Leucoraja > Leucoraja erinaceus. Next base: position 3,332,461 of record NC_073404.1, on the reverse strand, counting down.
CCCTCGCAATTTCTCACTCCCAACTCTCACCCAATGTTGGCAGCCCTGACTTTCCCCCTTTCCAGTTTCAACATCTCCATTTAGCTGGACCTCGCTTCACTCTTATTTTCCTGCCTTTTTTGCATTTCACAACTCTTGCTAAAGGCTCAGAATCAACAGAGTTTTCCTCAGTATTCTCTTTTGAAGAGATATCAGTATTTGCTTTATCTGTATGCTGTTCTTTCTACACCTGGCTGTAGTTTTTCTCAGCGGTCGTCAGCGTTTTGGATGCGAACGCGATTGGTTCTTCCTTGCCGTTCGGCGCCGTTTGTGAGATTACAGCTCCAGGACCATATGGCGGTGCATCGGCGGCCAGCGAGATCGGCTTCGATGGGTCATAGTGGACCAAACGTGTCTTCTGGGCGAGCATCTCCTTCAACCTGCTGAATGCGTGGTCACACTCTTTGGACCGGTGCCATTTGACGTCCTGTTTTCTCAGGTTGTTCACGGACTTGCTGACCATGTTGCAATCCGTGGTCGATGACAATGCCATAGTTGATCCATCGTAGATCAAGGCATTCATGTCAAGCTTGAAAGCATGGATCCAGTCGATGGCGTACAGGGATGTACCTTCTTTACCAACGCCGATCTGCGGCAACATCTAGAAATTAGGTGCAGGAGTAGGCCATTCGGCCCTTCGAGCCTGCACCGCCATTCAATATGATCATGGCTGATCATCCAACTCAGTATCCCGTACCTGCCTTCTCTCCATACCCTCTGATCATCTTAGCCACAAGGGCCACATCTAACTCCCTCTTAAATATAGCCAATGAACTGGCCTCGACTATCCTCTGCGGCAGAGAGTTCCAGAGTGCCAGACCATTACAGGAAACGGCAACAGTGCATTGGCCTTTCGTGGGAAGTTCGGCAACAAATTCGGTAATCGATTGCCCTTCCTGTTGCACCGTCCGGTAGAAATCAAGGCAAGCTGCGAGGAAATTCCGACTTTCTTCGAAATGCAGCTGCAAAGCCGTTGTGATTTCAGCATACGAGGCTTCAGTTACTTCTACTGTAAATAAATATTGAAGCAGTGCAAACGTTTCTGGAGACATCGACGAACACAAGAGATCCTTCTTCCTCTGGTCAGTCGTGATTGTCATACTTTCAAAATAAAACTCAGCTCGCATTAAATACGACGGCCACCTTTCCCGCTCGGGATCGGAACGATCAAATTGCCGAGACATGTTAGTTTGAGTTCACTACAGAACTCAAAAATAATATATATTTAACAAAATAAAATAAAATAGGCTCTTATCTGGGTCTTTGGCCACAATCCGAAGAATCCCACTTCTGACACCACTTTTGTGTTCGTCTTCTAAATCTGCACAAGTACTTGAGAGTCTTCAAGGTATAACAATAGTCTTTATTACATTACTTCAATGCTGGCAGCAAGCCAACTCTAAAATGGCTGTTCACAGACAGGATCAAAGATCCTATAAAAAGCAAGATAGGCCACTCCTTTTAAATGCAATGGGCTGACGTGTAGTACGCAACGGAACGTGGGCCTTTCTTGCATCCATTTCAGTAACCCAACCCGACTCGCAGTGTAATCAGCGTCGCAGGGGAACAGTTTGTGTTAATAAATTATAATTCTGAAAATGAGAAGATTTTTCCCAAATAACTTTTATTTTTACGAGGATGTTTCCGCAATCAGCTTCCGTCTCCGCACTAGTATCCTATGGGATCTTTGGTGCGGAGACGGAAGCCGGTTACGGAAATGGGGCCGAAAATTACCCATGAATCTGCCCATGACCGTACTACGTCTTTTTCATCGAGCCTATCTTGCTCGCTATAGGATCTTTGAACGGGATAACTATATACAAGACACCTCCCTTTGTCCTGTGCGGCGCCACCTGCTGCACAGGAGGAGCAACGGGTCCTCCCACCCCACACAGTCCACCAAACATCACAAGAATTCTCCTCGACATGCCGAATCTCCGTAATTTTCCCAGGAGGTAGAGTCGCTGATGTGCCTTCTTTACAATTGCATCGGTGTGCTGGGTCCAGGAAAGATCTTCTAATATATGCACGCCCAAGAATTTGAAGTTATTGACCCTTTCCACCATGATATAAACAGGATTGTGGTTCCTCATCCTTCCCGCTACCAAACTCCACAATCAGCTCCTTGGTCTTACTGATGTTGTGAGCCAGGTTGTTGTGCTGGCATCATTTGGTCAGCCGGCCGATCTCACTTCTATACTCTGACTCGTCCCCATCTGTGATTCGTCCAACCACAGTGGTGTCGTCGGCGAACTTGATGATGTAGGAATGTTACAACATTTTGAGATGTTAAAAATCAAGCCCGTAATTTATCCCATCAGATAAAGCATAGAAAGAACCTTTAATATTTACCTAATTCACGTTCACATTTTCTATTGACTTAACTCAAAAGCTGTGATCGAGGACAAGGGCCGTTTTACACAGACACACAGACAGATCAGTCATGGCCGCCACCATGTTCAAAATGGCGGCCAGCGGCCACAATCCGCTCTGTATGTACTGTGGAAGTTTTTAGTCAGATATTTAGCATGAAAATAACGATCATGCATAGATAATTACACAATACGGAAAATGGTCACGTTGCCGATATCGGGGCCTAATTAACTTTTTAGACATTCAGATTAAAATTAAGTTACAGCAAAAACTAGATAAGATGTTGGGAACGCACATCGCGGAGGACCTTCTCCTGGTCTGCCAACACTCCAGCGGTGTTAAAAAATACCCAGCAGCTTCCTGAGAGTGCTAAGGAAGAACAATTTAGAGGAGAAGCTGCTGGTGACCTTCTACCGCTCCACCATCGAGAGTGTGCTGGCATATTGTATCACGGTGTGGTATGCCGGCTGCTCACCAGCAGACAGCCCTGCAGAGAGAGATCAAAACCAGAAAATCATCAGCTGCCCTCTGCCTTCCATGGAAGACATCTCTAGCTCTCGGTGCCTCCGTAGAGCCAGGAAAATAATCAAAGACCCCTCCCATCCTGGGCAGTCACTGTTCAATCTCCTGCCCTCTGGTAGGGGGTACAAGTGTGGCAAAAGCCGGACAAACAGACTCAAGACTCAGTTTCTTTCCCTGGGCCATTAGAACTCTAAATTCCTCAACTATCCACACGACATGAGAATGCTGTCATCAATATAAAACAGACCACTCAGTTAATATTTCCTCTTTTTTTAAAATCCTTTAAAATATTTACTACATGTGCAGAATAACATATTGAGTGCATTGGATGTCTTTTTGTCTTGTTTGGACTTGTTCTGGTTGCACTGATCAGGAGTAGCACTCCTAATTTAGTTGTATTTCTAAGTACAATGATAATAAAGGCTTATTATTATTATTCTTATAAACGTACTTTTTGTTTTAGCCTGAATTTGCGATCCGTGATTTTGAAGGCCTTGAATTTGGGCCCTGACTTTCAAATCCAGTGATTCAATGGACCAGCAATCTGTTGAAAAAACAAACGCGAATGGATGACAGATGGGATTTCCTCTACATCATAAGCTTGTTGTACGAGGAAATCCCTCCCTGACAACAATGAAAAACCTGCAGTTTACTCACCCCCCCCCCCCCCCCCCCACATCAGCCTCTCGAGTCCCGCGCACACCAATTGGCAGATCTGGAGCGCCACTGACGGCAGGGATTGTAACAACGCTACATGATGGAGTTAGCACTATGACCGGCTACGCAGTCATGGGTATAGAGTGAGTAAAGCAGGGGGCTGAGCACGCAGCCTTGAGGTTATCCCGTGCTGATTGTTACTGAGGATGAAGTGGCTCCTCCAATTCGAACAGACTGTGGTCTGTGGATGAGAAAGTCAAGGATCCAATTCCTCTCACATTCCAAAAACGGACAGGTTTGTAGGTTAATTGGCTTGGTATAAATGTAGAAATTGTCCCTAGTGGGTGTTTGATAGTGTTAATGTGCGGGGATCATTGGTCGGTGCGGACCCGGTGTGCCGAAGGACCTGTTTCCGCGATGTATCTCCAACACTGAAGACTGAAGTTGGCTGCCGGTGACTGGTGGTGTTCCACTTTGGGGGGTCGGTGTTGGGGCCGCTACTCTTCACGTTGTATATCAATGATTGTAGCGAGGAATATGGGTGAAAGCTGGGGGCAAAGAGAAGGGGGCAGGACAAAGCCCAGCGAGTGATGGGTGGATACAGGTGAGGGGGTGATAGGCCAAAGTGAAAGGAACAAAGGTGTGAGATAAGAATGAAAAGCAGCGAATTGTGCAGCTAGAGGAAGGAATATAGGTGGAAGGCGAGGAAGGGGTGTGAGTCCAGTTGGGGCATGTGGAAGTGGGGGGGAGGCTGCTGTAGGTTAGTTACTTTAAATTGGGGAATTCAATGTTCATTGATTTGTGCGTGATGTCAGAATCTGAGCATTTGGCAGTCAATGCAGAACTTTGAACGGCAAACAGTGTTGTAATATAAAATTCACGGTAGCCAATTTGCTTGCATCAAACTTCACAAACAGTAAGATAATAAAGATCGTGTAATCTGCTTTAGTGTTTAGTTTGGAGATACAGCATGGAAACAGGCCCATCTTTCACCATGTCCATGCTGACCATTGACCACCCCTTAACACTAGTTCTATGCTATCCCACTTCCTCATCCACTCCCTACACACTAGGGTCAATTTATAGAGGCCAGTTAACCTCCAAACCCAACATAGACACAAAATGCTGGAGTAAATCAGCGGGTCAGGCAGCATCTCTGGGGAAATTGGACAAGTGACGTTTCGGGACGGGACCCTTCTTCAGACTTACATCCTACAAACTCGCACATCTTTGAGATATGGGAGGAAACCGGAGCACCCGGAGGAAACCCACGCAGCCACAGGGAACACGTGCGAATTCCACACACAGACGGCACCAGAGGTCAGGATCGAACCTGGGTCTCTGGCGCTGTGAAGCAGAGGCTCAACCAGCTGCGCCACAGGGATGTGGGGACTAGCACAGAATAGTGTCATGGACTCCGCAACATCCAAGAGAGAGGACAGACAGGGCTCCGAACATCTCCTCCAAATAACAACATCGCTGACAGCGCAGCACCCTCTCAATGTCGTACCTCAGTGTCAGCCTCGATCTTTACACTCTGGGGAGGCATTTGAAATCACAACCTTTGCCGTAACCATCCACACAATGAAGAAACAGTGACATCTTTCTCTACTTCTTCTCCACAGTTCGAAGTTGGAAATATCTAAAAACAAGAGTCAAGAGTCAAGAGTGTTTTATTGTCACGTGCTCCAAACAGAACAATGACATTCTTAAAGGGCCTGTCCCACTGTACAAGTTTACCCAAGAGCTCTCCCGAGTTAAAAAAAAAAATCAAACTCGTGGTAAGTATGTAGAATGCACGTGGCGGGTACGTCGGAGCTCGGGACGTCTATTAGCGGCTCGTAACGCTAACGGCAGGTACTCGGGAAACGCGGTAAGCTCGTGAAGTTTTTTCAACATGTTGAAAAATGTCCACGAGAGCCCCGAGTACCTACGAGCGGCTATTACTGTAATTCTCCAAGGGGAAACTCGGGAGAACTCTTGAATTAGCTCGTACAGTGGGACAGGCCCTTTACTTGCAGCAGCACAACAGAATATGTAGGAAGGAACTGCAGATGCTGGTTTACATCGAAGATAGATACAAAATGCTGGAGTCACTCAGCGGGTCAGGCAGCATCTCTGAATAGAAGGAATAGGTGACGTTTCTTTACACTCCTACTATGTAAACAATATAATGGATGAAAAAAAGTTCAGTTTATATATATGTATGTGTGAAGGAACTGCAGATGCTGTTGATACCAGTGTGTGTGTGTGTGTGTGTGTGTGTGTGTATGTATACACACACATATATTTGCTGTAAACATATATACACACACAGTACATACATACACACATACACACTTACACATAAAACAAACAAACAATAATAGTGCATAAAGCCAAAATCAATGTCCCCAAGTCTATGTTGTTCAGAGCTTATTTGGAGGATGTCGTGTTTAAAAGCCTGATAACAATGCATAACAATTATTACAAAAGCAAACAATGGAAACGTGCTGGAATGGAATGATCTATTATTAACTGAGAAAGTAAATTGAAAAAAACACAATTAGTAGTAGAAAGGAAGTTTTGAATACTCAAATAATAGTTCAGCCAATAATTAAATGTCTTGCAGTATTATAAGAATCTGAGTTTTCAATATTCCACCATATTTTTATAGGAGTATAGCTGTTATTTAAACTGTATAATAAGTACGCTACATTATTGATTGGAAGACGCAGCATGGAAACGGGCGCTTCAGCCCACCGACTCCACGCCGAACATCGATCACCCGTTTACACTAGTTCTATGCTATCCCACTTTCTCCTCCACTCCCTACGCACCAGGGGCAAATTACAGAAGGCCAATTAACCTAGATACCCGCATGTCTTTGGGATGTGGGAGGAAACAAGAGCACCTGGAGAAAACCCACGAGGGCCACAGGGAGAACGTGCAAACTCCACACAAGTGGCACCCGAGGTCAAGACCGAAACCCCGGGTCACTGGTTCTGTGAGGCAGCTGCTCTACCAGCTGCGGCACTGTGCCGCCCCTAATATTTTTCTGACATCCTATCCCCCTCACTGTGACTACACTTTCCTAGATAGTATTTCAGATGCAGTCAGTCTTGGCTAAATGTCCCTGTCCCACTTAGACGTTTTTTTAGACAACTACAGGCGACTAGTTTGTCTCCACATGTTCACCGGTGGTCGTTGGGAGTAGTCTCCTCATTCGCGCAAAAAGTCGTAGCGTCTTTCTGGTCATGTTGAAAATGTTATACCGACAGTGGATTTAACACCAATGAGCGTAGCTTGACTTCACCTGACGTCGATGCTGTCATAGGCTGTCGCCAGGATGACGTAGGTTGTCGCCGGTTATTCAGCGACCTGCTACGACTATGACAGTCGCTGGCAGTTGCCTAAAAAATCGGCAAGTGGGACAGGCCCGTAATAAATCCATAGCAATTTGTCACGGAGTCTTTGTTTACCATGATAATGGAGACTGCCGCGTGCCTTAGAGCGCTTACAGCGCCAGACACCCGGGCTCGATCCTGGTTACAGCCGCTTGTTTGTACTCAGTTTGTACGTTCTTCCCGTGACCACGTGGGTTTTCTCAAAAAACGTTGGTTTCCTCCCACACCCCAAAGACGTACAGGTTTGTAGGTTAATCGGCTTTGGCTTATATGTAAAATTGTCCCTAGTGTGTGTGGGATAGTGTTAATGTGCGGGGATCGCTGGTTGGAGCGGACTCGGTGGGCCGAAAGGCTCTGTTTCCGTGCTGAATCTCTAAATTAAACTAAACTAAACTTAACCCAAAAGGAATAAATAATTTCAAAGTGCAAGCGAGGTTTTAGTAGTGAGGAACTGGCTGATGCAGGAGTAGGTGGGAGCTTGCTGGCACCATCTGTGCAGTGGGTCCATTGTATCACAGGTCATTTGCCTGCTGGCAAGCAACACTCACCATACCTTGAACATTGGCACCACTCAAATCAGTAAACAGAAAGATTCATTAGCAACAAAATCCATTCCGGATCGATGCTGGGTAGCTGTGTTACAGGGCACAACCCCTGCGTTGCTCAATGATTACATTCTGCCATTACAGCAATTACTTATCAAAATGTAAAACATCATGGGATACAATGGTGCAGAGGGGTGGTATGGTGGAGCAGCGGTAGATTTGCTACTTTACAGCGCTAGAGACCTGGGTTCAATCCTGACTAGAGGGGTTGTCTGTTCGGCGTTTGGACGTTTTCCCTGTGACCGCGCGTTGGTTTCCTCCAGGTGCTCCGGTTTCTTCCCACACTCCAAAGACTTTCATGTTTGTAGCTTATTTGACTTGTAAAATGTTCCCAGGCGCAAATAAAACTAGTGTACGGTTGATGTGTAAGAAGGAACTGCAGATGCCGGTTTAAACCGAAGATAGACACAAAATGCTGGAGTAACTCAGTGAGGAGAAGGCAGGCACGGGTTATTGATTGTGGACCATCAGCCATGATCACAAAGAATGGCGGTGTTGGCTCGAAGGGCCGAATGGCCGAATGGCCCTGCACCTATTTGCTATGTTTCTATGAAACAGGCAGCATCTCTGGAGAGAAGGAATGGGTGACATTTCGGGTCTCGAAACGTCACCCATTTCTTCTCTCCAGAGATGCTGCCTGTCCCGCTGAGTTACTCCAGCATTTTGTGTCTATCTTTAGTGTACGGGTGATCGTTGCTCGGCGCGGACTCGGTGGGCCGAAGGACCTGTTTCCTGCGCTGTATCTCTGAACTAAACTAAACCAAAGATGCGACCAAGTCAAACTCAAGTACAACGGATTTCGGTTCAGTTTATTGTGACGTGTAGCGAGATACAGTGAAAAGGTGGACAAAACTGCTGGAGAAACTCAGCGTTGCAGCAGCATCTATGGAGCGAAGGAAATAGGCAAAGTTTTGGGCCGAAACCCTTCTTCAGACTTGCAAAGGAAATAGGCAAAGTTTCGGGCCGAAACCCTTCTTCAGACTTGCGAAGGAAATAGCCAACGTTTCAGGCAGAAACGAAACGTTTCCTATTTCCTTCGCTCCATAGATGCTGCTGCACCCGCTGAGTTTCTCCAGCATTTTTGTCTACCTTCGATTTTCCAGCATCTGCAGTTCCTTCTTGAATACAGTGAAAATATGGTTATATGGTTATATGGTTAAAAGCTTTTGTTGCGTGCTAACCAGTCAGCGGAAGGACTGCACATGATTACAATCGAGCCATTACAGCAGAGTAAAGGTGCTGGCTCGAAGGGCCAAATGGCCTGCTCCTGCACCTATCGTCTATTGTCTAAAGGGGAAGGTACAGATAGTACAATATAGAATTGAAACAATATCTCAGACTTGATACCTTTAGCCAGTCAGGAGTGGCTGATAGGGTACATTCGGCAACATGTAACCTGTGACCTGTGACATCACACTCTGGCCCTGTCAACTAGAAACCTCCATCACCAGGTATGTGTCTCCTCATGGTTTAGTTTTAACCTTCACTCTGCTCAGTATCTCAGCCCTCCTGCTCCCTTTCTACCCTGTCCTCGCCATCTTCCTGCTCGCACCTCATTCTTCTCCTCTGTGAGGTCACAGACCTCCTGCTTTCTCCTTGCCAGCCCTCCTCACGAGGATGTTTCCACTAGTGGGACAGTCTTGGACCACAGGCTACCCCGCCTCGGAATAAAAGGACGTACCTTTAGGGAGGAGATGAGGAGGAATTTCTTCAGTCAGGGGGTGGTGAATCTGTGGAATTCCATACAACCATATAACAATTACAGCACGGAAACAGGCCATCTCGGCCCTTCTAGTCCGTGCCGAACACTTACTCTCACCTAGTCCCATCTACCTGCACTCAGACCATAACCCTCCATTCCTTTCGCATCCATATACCTATCCAATTTATTTTTAAATGATAAAATCGAACCTGCCTCCACCACTTCCACTGGAAGCTCATTCCACACAGCTACCATTCTCTGAGTAAAGAAGTTCCCCCTCATGTTACCCCTAAACCTCTGTCCCTTAATTCTCAAATCATTGCCACAGGAGGCTGTGGAGGTCAAGTCAGTGGACATTTTTACGGCAGAGGTGGATACTGTAGATTCTTAATTAGTCCGGGTGTCGGGAGTTATGGGGAAGAGGTAGGAAAATGGGGTTGAGAGGGAGAGATAGATCAGCCACGAATGAATGGCAGAGTAGATGTTGGGCCAAAAGGAACCATAGACCCGGGTTCCATCTCCATCTCGATTACAGGTGCTGTCTGTACGGAGTTTGCACGTTCTGCCTCATGACCTCGTGGGTTTCCTCCGGGCGCTCCGGTTTCCTCCCACACCCCAAAGACGTGCAGGTTTGTCGGTTGTGTTAGAGGTCAGGTCTGTACGTTAATTGGCCTCTATAAATTGCCCCTCGGGGGTGGGGAGTGGATGAGAAAGTGGGATAACGTAGAACTTGTGTGAACGGCTGATCAAAGATAGACTCAAACTGCTGGAACAACTCAGCGGGTCAGGCAGCATCTCTGAGGAAAATGGATTGGTGACGTTTTAGGTCGGGACCCTGCTTCAGACTGATTGAACGGGTGTTCGATGGTCAGCGTGGATTTGTGTGCCGAAGGCCCTGTTTCCATGCTATACCTTTCAATCGTTCAATCAACAGATATTTCTCTGTAATTTTCTCCATTTTCAATATGTTGTCACAACAAGACTCAAATTCCCCTCTCCTCTCCTTCACCGTCCCGTAGAGAGCGTTCCCTCTGCATCTTCTTGGCAAACCAGAATTTACCAGAACGATGCTTCGATTAGGGCTTATTAGCTGCAGAGAGAGGTTGGATAGACTTGCATTGTTTTAGTTTAGAGATACAGCGTGGAAACAGGCCCTTCGGCCCACCGGGTCCGCGCTGACCAGCGATCCCCGCACATTAACATTATCCTACACCCACTAGGGACAATTTTTACATTTACCAAGCTAATTAACCTACAAGCCTGTACGTCTTTGGAATGTGGGAGGAAACCGAAGAGCTCGGGGAAAACCCACGCAGGTCACGGGGAGAACGTACAAACTTCGTACAGACAGCACCCGTAGTCAGGATCGAACCTGGGTCTCCGGCGCTGCATTCGCTGTAAGGCAGCAACTCTACCGCTGCGCCACCGTGACCGCCCTATTCTCTGGAATGCCAGAGGTTATGGGGTGACCTGATAGAAGCATATAAAATTCTGAGAGAGGCATAGAAAGGTTAGACAGAGCCCTTTTCCCAGGATGGAAAAATCAAATACTACAAGGCATAGCTTTAAGGTTAGAGGGGTAAAGATTAAAGGAGGAGTGTGGAGCAAGTTTTTGACACAGAGAGCGAGTGCACTTGGAACGTGCTGCCGGGGGTCGTGGTCGAGGCGATTCAATGATGAGCGTTTGATGCCACTGGGCCTGTACTCGCTGGGGTTTAGAAGAACCTCATTGAAACATCAAACAGTGAAAGGCTGGATAGAGTGAATGGGGAGAAGATGGTTCCGCTGGTGGGAGAGTCCATGACCAGAGGCCAGAGACTCAGAATAAAAAGGCGTACCTTTAGATAGGAGATGATGAAACTCTTCTTTTTTTATTTTATTTGATTAGAAGCAATGTACATACCTCTTAATCATAATATGCAACATATTACATTTCTTGTACAACTTCTTTTTTTAAACTTTAACCTATAATAGAAAAAGAGAAAAGAAAAAAGAGAAAGACGAAAAGGGTGAGACTAGTGGTGGAGTGTAGTCCGCAGTAGTTGGCGTTAAGTGAATGATAATGATTAAGTAGACTGCGTGCTTGAAAATGTGAAAAGAAAAGAAGAAGAAAAAGGCCCCACAGAAAAGGGGGGCCTTAAGAAAAGAAAAATAAAATAAGTAAGGTAAGGGAATGTGCCTAGTTCCTGATGCTTCACACCCATCACCTAGTTCTAAAAGAGTTACTTTCCAGGGTTGTGTTGCACCATATTACACCTGTAACAAATCAATGAAAGGTGACCATATTCTTAGGAATAGCTTGTGTTTTCCTGCTAGAACAAGTCTCATTTCCTCAAGATGTAGTATTTCCGACATATTTGTAGTCCACATTTTAAACGTGGGGATAGGAGCATCTTTCCAGAATTTAAGTATAAGTTTTTTTGCTGTTATCAAACCGTAGTTTAATAAACATCTTTGAAATGTATTTCGTTCAGAACAGGCCCCCGGCAGCACGTTCCAAGTGCACTCACTCTCTGTGTCAAAAACGTGCTCCACACTCCTCCTTTAATCTTTGCCCCTGTAACATCAAAGCTATGCCTTGTAGTATTTGATTTTTTCCATCCTGGGAAAAGGGCTCTGTCTAACCTTTCTATGTACTTAATCAATACTTAATCAATTCTGTATTTGGGTCCAGTCTTAATTTAAATATTTTTGAAAAGCTTTCAAATATTTCCTTCCAAAATTTCTGAGGTTTTGCACAGGAAACAAATGAATGTGCTATTGGTGCCTCTTTAGTTAGGCACTTATCACAGATGGGAGAGACATTTGGAAATGTTTTATTTAATTTTGTTTTTGAGTAATATAATCTATGTACAATTTTAAATTGGATCAATATGTGTCGTTAACGTTGATCGAACATTTATGTATATATAACAAGTAATCTTCCCATCTGTCCTTGGAAATTTCTATAGACAATTCATGTTCCCATTCTTTCCTTATACCTTCTGTCGAAGGTATATCTATATTTAAAATAGTATTATAAACATATAATTGATCCAATTCTGCCTGTCTATTCATGCTTCTGAAATTCTTCAGTCAGGCAGTTGTGAATCTGTGGAATTCATTGCCACAGACGGCTGTGGAGGCCGTCAATCGATATTTTTAAGGGAAAGGTTGATATTCAGTTTGGTTATTCCTGCTGTGGTGAGCAGCTGGTTGTTTATTTCCAGTTTTGCGACTGCAGTTAGTACGTGAGCTGATGTGATGAGCACAACTGTGTGTAACGTTCTCTCTTTATGATCTTAATAAAAGACTAAAGATTCACTCTAAACTTTGTAATGGACCACTTACAAACGTGGTGTCAGAAGTGACAACATTGTACGTCTTTGGAATGTGGGAGGAAACCAGAGCACCCGGAGAAACCTACACGGTCGTGGGGGAGAATGTCTTCTTCTTGTGTAGGGCGTGCACAGCCTAAAGTTGTAGGTCAACTTGTTCTATTTGATCTATTTGTTTGTGCACGTCGGGTTGATTGCATTCGTCGAAACAGGGTGGACCACATGAAGGTTGCAATCTCCCACACCGTGGGGAGAATGTACAAACTCTGTACAGACAGCATTTGTAGTCAGGATCGAACTGGGGCCTCTACCGCTGCACCACTGTGCCGCACCAAAGACCGGGTCATTTTTGTGAATTGCCCGAGATGCCGAGAAATCAGGAGATTCCCAGGAATATGGGGCATGGCAAAACAAGTAGCGAAGGGGAACATGCAACACTTCCTTGCTTTCTTACCTTTCTTTACTAACGCAAAAAATACAAAGCACTGGAGTAACTCAGCGGCTCAGGCAGCATCTCTGGAGAACATGGATAGGCAATGTTTCGTTTCGGGACCCTTCTTTAGACTGATTGTAATGTGGGGGGGGGGAGAAGAAAGCTGGAAGAGTGGTGGGTTGGGATAAAGACTGGTGAGTGATAGGTGGATACTGCTGAAGGAGGCGGGTTGAGTGGTCAATGGGTGGACAAAGGCTAGAGAGAGAAAGGAGAATGAAGGGAATCAGATAAGGAGAGAAGATGAGTGAAATATTCAGTTCAGTTTAGTTTGTCACGCATACCGATGTACAGTGAAAAGCTTTTGAATCTGGCGGGAGGGGTATAGGTGGAAGGGGACGGGGAAAGGGCAGGGAGTACAGTGTGTGAGGAGTGCACGCTGGTGTAGAAAACAGGGAAGCGAGGAATGAAAAGGGGGCTGGGTGAATTCAACGTTCATACGGTTGGGATGTAAGCTGCCCAAGCGGGATATGAGGCGCTGTTCCTCCAGTTTGTGTGTGACCTCACTCTGGCAATGGAGGAAGTTCAGGACAGAAAGGTCAGTGTGGGAATGGGAAGGGGAGTTCAAATGGTTAGCAACCGGGATATCCAGCAGGCCTTGATGGACCGAGCGCAAGTGTTCGGCAAAACAGTCTGTGTTCGCCGATGTACAGGAGGCCACGTTGGGAACACCGGATGCAGTAGATGAGGTGAGAGGAGGCGCGCGTGAACCTCTGTCTCACCTGGAAGGAACGCTGGGGTCCCTGGATGGAGCCGAGGGAGGAGGTGAAGGGACAGGTGTTACATCTCCTGCGGTTGTAACATAGAAACATATAAAATAGGTGCAGGAGGGGGCCATTCGGCCCTTCGAGCCAGCACCGCCATTAATTGTGATCATGGCTGATCGTCCCCTATCAATAACCTGTGCCTGCCTTCTCCCCATATCCCTTGACTCCACTAGCCCTTAGAGCTCTATCTAACTCTCTCTTAAATCCGTCCAGTGACTTGGCCTCCGCTGCCCTCTGTGGCAGGGAATTCCATAAATTCACAACTCTCAGGGGGCAAAAGTTTTTTCTCACCTGAATCTTAAATGACCTTCCCTTTATTCTAAGTAGGGGGAAGTACCTGGGGAGTGAATGATTCGGTTTTATTTTTGCTCAGGATTCCAGCCTCCACAGACAATAGACAATAAACAATAGGTGCAGGAGTAGGCCATTCGGCCCTTCGAGCCAGCACCACCATTCAATGTGATCATGGCTGACTCCTGTGTCTCAGTTTCAAATATCACTCTTGTCCACCTTTTTGCTGCCGGAGCAGTTTTGAGCTCTTAAAGTCAAATTTGGTATCACTTAACTGTCATTTTCTGCCTTGGCTGCAGGTATATTGGGACAGCAAACATGTTTGGATATACAGCGTTTAGGGCAACACATTGGCGCAGTGGTAGCGTTGCTGCCTTACAGCATCTGAGACCCGGGTTCCATCCTGACAGTGGCTACTGTCAGTACAAAATTTGTACCATCTCCCTGTGACCGCGTGGGTTTTCTCCGGGTGCTCCGGTTTCCTCCCACATTCCAAAGACGTGCGGGTTTATAGGTTAATTGGCTCCTGTAAATTTCTCCCGAGTGTCGAGGATAGAATAAGTGTAGGCTGATCGTGGTCGGCACTGACCAGGTGGGCCGAAAGGCCTGATTCCATCATGTATCTCCAAAACTAAAGCATGGAAATACTGCCAACCATCGATCACCCGTTCACGCTAGTTCTATGTTATCCCACTTTCTCATCAACGCCATACGCACCAGGGGCATTTTACTGAGGGACATTTAACCTACAAACCCGCACGTATTTGGGATGTGGGGAAAAACCGGAATGCCCGGAGGAAACCCCACACAGTCACAGGAGGATTTCAAGGCCAGGATCAAACCCAGGTCATAGTCATAGAGTGATACAGTGTGGAAACAGGCCCTTCAGCCCAACTTGCCAACATGTCCCAGCCACACTAGTCCCACCTGTCTCAGTGTTTCTTAAATGTTAAAATATTATCTTATTCCCTGTCTCAACTACCTCCACTGGCTTGTTCCATTCATCCACCATACTTTGTGTGAAAAAGTTACCCTTCAGGTTCCTATTAAATCTTTTCCCCTTCACCTTAAACCTATGTCCTCTGGTCTTCAATTCACCTACTCTGGGCAAGAGGCTCTGTGCATCTACCCGATCTATTCCTCTCATGATCTTATACATCTCTATAATATCATCCCTCATCCTCCAGCGCTCCAAGGAATAGAGTCCCAGCTTAGTCAACCTTTCCCTTTAACTCAGACCCCTAGTCCTGGCACATCCTCATAAATCTTCTCTACCCTTTCCAGCTTGACAACATCTTTCCTATAACATGGTGCCCAGAACTGAACACAATACTGTAGATGTGGCCTCACGAACGCCTCATACAACTGCAACATGACCCCTCAACTTCTATACTCAATACTCTGGCTGCTGAAGGCCAATGTACCAAAAGCTTTTTTGACCACCCGATCTATATGTGACTCCACCTTCAGGGAACTATGCACCTGCACTCCTAGATCCCTCTGCTCTACAACACTCCCCAGAGCCCGACCATTCACAGTGTAGGTCCTGCCCTTGTTAGACTTTGCAAAATGCAACACCTCACATTTTTCTGCATTAAATTGCATCAACCATTCTTCAGCTCACCTGGCCAATCGATCCAGATCCGGCTGCAATCGTTTCACAACCATCTTCACTATCTGTAAATTCACCCACTCTTGTATCATCTGCAAACTTGCTAATCTTGCCCTGTATGTTCTCATCCAAATCATTGATGTAGATGACAAACAGTAACGGGCCCAGCACCGAACCCTGAGGCACGCCACCAGTCACAGGCCTCCAGTCCGAAAAGCATCCTTCCACCATCACCCTCTGCTTCCTTCCATGAAGTCAATTTTCTACCTTCCATGAAGTCAATTCAGCTGTCTCTCCTACCATGAGGAACCTTGTGCAGGAATGCTTTACTGAAGTCCATTTTCACAACATCTACAGCTCTGCCCTCATCGACCTTTTTGGTCACTTGTGCTGATCTCTACAAGCCTGAGGCCTGGCGCCAACTCTCTGACACCTCCTCTTAATTATCCTTGGACCATGACCCCACAGACGAGCACCAGGCCATTATGTCAAACACTATCACTGGCTTCATCAACCCCGGCTCCCTGCCCTCCCGAGCCTCCAACCTCATCGTTCCCCAGCCCCGCACGGCCCGATTTTACCTTCTCCCCAAAATCCACAAACCTGACTGTCCTGGCAGACCCATTGTTTCTGCTTGTTCTTGTCCCATCAAACGTATTTCCATATACCTTGACTCCACCTTATTTTCCACCCCCCCCGGTCAAATCCCTCCCTACCGATGTCCAAGACACCCATACGCTCTTCGTCTCCTCCATGACTTCCGTTTTCTAGGCCCCCATTCCCTCATCTTCACCATGGATGTCCAGTCACTCTACACCTCCATCCCCCACCAGGAGGGTCTTAAAGCCCTCCGTTTCTTCAATGACCGCAGAACCAACCAATCCCCATCTCACGATGCTCTCCTCTGACTAGCGGAGCTGGTTCTTACCCTCAACAACTTTTCCTTTGACTCCTCCCATTTCCTCCAAATCCAAGGCGTAGCTATGGGCCCAGCTATGCCTGCCTCTTTGTAGGGTACATCAAACAATCCTTGTTCAAGGCGTACCATGGCCCTGTCCCCGAACTCTACCTCCGCTACATTTACGACTGCATTGGTGCTACCTCCTGCACCCATGCACAACTCACTGACTTCATCCATTTCATCACTAACTTCCATCCGGCACTCAAATTCACCTGGACCTTTTCCGACATCTCCTTACCGTTTCTAGACCTCACTATCTCTATCGCAGGTAACAGACTACTGACCGACATCTACTACAAACCCACTGACTCCCATGGCTATCTGGACTACACTTCTTCCCACCCTGCTTCTTGTAAGGACTCTATCCCCTACTCCCAATTCTTCCATCTACGCCGCATCTGCACCCAGGATGAGGTGTTCCAATCCAGGGCATCGGAGATGTCCTCATTCTTTATGGTACAGGAGTTCCCCTCTTCGACTATAGATGAGGCTCTCACCAGGGTCTCTTCTATACCCCGTAGCTCCGCTCTCACTCCCCAATCCCCCACTCGTAACAAGGACAGATTCCCCCTTGTCCTCACATTCCACCCTACCAGCCATCACATACAACAGATAATCCTCCGACATTTTCGCCATCTCCAACGGGATCCCACCACTGGCCACATCTTCCCACCTCCCCCTCTATCGGCTTTCCACAGAGACCGCTCCCTCCGTAACTCCCTGATCAATTTGTCCCTTCCCACCCAAACCACCCACTCTCCTGCCACTTTCCCTTGCAACCACAGGAAATGCTACACTTAAACATAGAAACATAGAAAATTGGTGCAGATGTAGGCCATTCGGCCCTTCGAGCCTGCACCGCTATTCAATATGATCATGGCTGATCATCCAACTCAGTATCCTGTTCCTGCCTTCTCTCCATACCCCCTGATCCCTTTAGCCACAAGGGCCACATCTAACTCCCTCTTAAATATAGCCAATGAACTGGCCTCAACTACCTTCTGCGGCAGAGAATTCCACAGATTCACCACTCTCTGTGTGAAAAAAGTTTTCCTCATCTCGGTCCTAAAAGATTTCCCCCTTATCCTTAAACTATGAGCCCTTGCTCTGGACTTCCCCAACATCGGGAACAATCTTCCTGCATCTAGCCTGTCCAACCCCTTAAGAATTTTGTAAGTTTCTATAAGATCCCCCCTCAATCTTCCAAATTCTAGCGAGTACAAACCGAGTCTATCCAGTCTTTCTTCATATGAAAGTCCTGACATCCCAGGAATCAGTCTGGTGAACCTTCTCTGTACTCCCTCTATGGCAAGAATGTCTTTCCTCAGATTAGGAGACCAAAACTGTACACAATACTCCAGGTCTCACCAAGACACTGTACAACTGCAGTAGAACCTCCCTGCTCCTATACTCAAATCCTTGTCATTTTACCTCCCCCTTTGACTCCATTCAAGGACCCAAGTCGTCTTTCCAGGTGCGGCAGAGGTTCACCTGCACTTCCTCCAACCTCATCTATTGCGTCCGCTGCTCTAGGTGTCAGCTGCTCTACATCGGTGAGACCAAGCGTAGGCTTGGCGATCGCTTCGCGCAATACATCCGCTCGGTTTACAATAGCCAACCTGATCTCCCGGTGGCTCAGCACTTTAACTCCCCCTCCCATTCTGACTCCGAAATGTCTGTCCTGGGCCTCCTCCATGGCCAGAGTGAGTCCCACCGTAAATTGGAGGAGCAGCACCTCATATTTCGCTTGGATAGTTTACACCCCAGCGGTATGAACAGTGACCTCCAATTTCAAGTAGTCCCTGCTCTCTCCTCCCCTTCCCCGCTCTCCCACAGCCCACTGTCTCCGCCTCTTACTTTCTTCTTCCCACCCCCCACATCAGTCTGAAGAAGGGTCTCGACCTGAAAAGTCACCCATTTCTTCGCTCCACAGATGCTGCCTCACCCGCTGAGTTTCCCCATCATTTTTGTCTATCTTCAAAAAACTCAATCAGATTTGCAAGACACCACCTCCCACATACAAACCCATGTTGACTATCCCTAATCTGCCCTTGCCCGTCCAAATACCTGTATAACCGATCCCTAAGAATACTCTCTGATAACTTTCCAACTACAGATGTTAAGCTCACTGGCCTATAGTTCCCAGCATTTTCCCTGCAGCCCTTCTTGCAAAGAGGCACAGCATTTGCCACCCTCCAGTCTTCCGGCACCTCTCCTGTATTTAAAGACGACTCGTAAATTTCAACCAGGGCTCCCACAATTTCCTCTCTAGTTTCCCGCAATGTCCTCGGATATATCTGATCAGGCCCTGGAGATTTGTCTACCTTCATGCACGACAGTACCTTCAGTACTTCTTCGACGGTAACACTAACTACTCTCGACACTTCCATTGACTGCCCCGAGTTCCTCCGTCCTTCTGTCTTTCTCGTCAGTAAATGCAAAGGAAAAAATACTCATTGTGGACCTTACCCATCTCCTGTGGCTCCACACAGAGGTGACCGCTTTGATTTCTGAGGGGTCCCACTCTCTCTCTCTAGTTACCCTTTTCCCCCGTATATATTTATAAAATCTCTTGAGGTTGTCCTTATTGCTACCTGCCAGAGCTATCTCCTGGCCCCTGTTTGCCCTTGTGATTTCCTTTTTAACTTTGCTTCTTAGTTCCCAAAACTCTTCCAGGGATACACTTGATCCCAGGTAGACAAAAGTGCTAGAAAAACTCAGCGGGTGCAGCAGCATCTCTGGAGCGAAGGAAATAGGCAACGTTTCGTGCCGAAACGTTGCCTATTTCCTTCGCTCCAGATATGCTGCTGCACCCGCTGAGTTTCTCCAGCACTTTTGTCTACCTTCGATTTTCCAGCATCTGCAGTTCCTTCTTATACACTTGATCCCAGCTGCCTATACCTGTCCCAAGCGCCCTTTTTATTCTTAGCCAATGCCTCTATATCCCTCGTCAGTCAGGCTTCCTTACGTTTGCCTGCCTTGCCCTTCACTCTAACGGGGACGTACATACCCTGAGCTTTTGTCAGCCCACCTTTTAAAACATCCCGCTTGGCCGATGTTCCTTTCCCCTTAAATATCCAGATCCCAGTCTCCAGTACGGCTCTACCAGCTGCGCCACTGTGTTTTTTGGATAAGCTACGGGTCACTCGATACTCTTCCGAAAGCATTACTCCCCAGCGTCGACCTCAGTTTGGCAATTAGTCCGTTCAGTAGGTGATGCACGTGGGTGTGTTCGGAATGTGTCGAGTCATCCCTTCTCAGAAGCCGTGCTCACTTTGCTCACTTCTTTTGTTTTAATTTCAAATAGAATAGTCCTGACGTCAACCCGACCACAGTCCAGGCTTGTGTCTGCTGTTGCCATCGATGCAGTTGACAGCCTTCATGTCTGTCATTTCTACCTAGTGTCATCTGTAATGGGGTGGAACAGTGGAGGGGCCAAGTTTCATTTCATGACTCAGTCCAAACTGGCTTGAAATTTGATTGTCGGAAAGTTAACAGCTATTTATTGCCACTTCAGCTCCTGGCTTTGTCCAAAAAGCAATAAGCAAGAGGACCCAGACTAATTATAAGACCATAAGACTGAGTGGCACGGTGGTGCAGCGGTAGGGTTGCTGCCTGACAGCGCCAGAGACCAGGGTTCGATCCTGACTACAGGTGCTGTCTGTTTGGAGTTCTCCCCATGCGTTTTCTCCAGGTGCTGCGGTTTTCTCCCACACTTCAAAGACATACAAGTTTGTGGGTTAATTGGCTTCAATAAAGATTGTAATAGAAACATAGGAATTAGGTGCAGGAGTAGGCCATTCGGCCCTTTGAGTCAGCACCGCCATTCAATATGATCATGGCTGATCATCCAACTCAGTATCCCGTACCTGCCTTCTCTCCATACCCCCTGATCCCTTTAGCCACAAGGGCCACATCTAACTCCCTCTTAAATATAGCCAATGAACTGGCCTCGACTACCCTCTGTGGCAGAGAGTTCCAGAGATTCACCACTCTCTGTGTGAAAAAAAAGTTCTTCTCATCTCGGTTTTAAAGGATTTCCCCCTTTATCCTTAAGCTGTGACCCCTTGTCCTGGACTTCCCCAACATCGGGAACAATCTTCCTGCATCTAGCCTGTCCAACCCCTTAAGAATTTTGTAAGTTTCTATAAGATCCCCTCTCAATCTCCTACATTCTAGCGCGTATCAACCAAGTCTCTCCAGTCTCTCTTCATAAGACAGTCCTGGGACATCCCAGGAATCAGTCTGGTGAACCGTCTCTGCACTCCCTCTATGGCAATAATGTCCTTCCTCAGATTTGGAGACCAAAACTGTACGCAATACTCCAGGTGTGGTCTCACCAAGACCCTGTACAACTGCAGTAGAACCTCCCTGCTCCTATACTCAAATCCTTTCGCTATGAAAGCCAACTAGTCCCTAGTAATTAGTCCCTAGTGTGTATGATATTGCCGGCGTACGAAGATCGCTGCTCAGTGCGGACTTGGTGGGCTTGTTTCCGCGCTGTATCTCTAAAACTAAAAACTGAAAACAATGGAGCAGAATTAGACGCATGCGGCCCATCGAGACTGCTCGAAACAGGCCCTTCAGCCCACCGAGGCCGTGCGAACCAGCGATCCGTTCAGACCTGTTCAGTCTGAAGAAGGGTCCCGACCCCAAATGTCAGCCGTTCCTTCTCTTCAGAGATGCTGCCTGTCCCACTGAGTTACTCCAGCATTTTGTATCTATCCATGTACACTAGTTCTATCCTGCTGATTAGGGGCAATTTACAGTGGCCAATTAACCTGCAAACCTGCTCGTCTTTGGAGGGCGGGAGGAAACCGGAGCGCCCGGAGAAAACCCACGCAGTCACAAGGAAGATGTACACACTCTGTACAGACAGCACCCGCAGCCAGGATTGAACCCATGACTCTGGCGCTGTAAGGAGGCAACTCTACCATTGCACCACCATGCCGCCGATTTGTTCTATTAGATGCAATAACTAGCAGTCCAGCGCAATAAGAAAGCATCTGTTGGATTGGAGGTAATGCAAGAAGAGATGAGCCTTGCTTAGAACAGTGAGAAACATAGAAACATAGAAAATAGGTGCAGGAGTAGGCCATTCGGCCCTTCGAACCTGCACCGCCATTCAATATGATCATGGCTGATCATCCAACTCAGTATCCTGTACCTACCTGCCTTCTCTCCATACCCCCTGATCCCTTTAGCCACAAGGGCCACATCTAACTTCCTCTTAAATATAGCCAATAAACTGGCCTCAACTACCTTCTGAAGGCAGAGAGTTCCAGAGATTCACCACTCTCTGTGTGAAAAATGTTTTTCTCATATCGGTCCTAAAAGATTTCCCCCTTATCCTTAAACTGTGACCCCTTGTTCTGGACTCCCCCAACATCGGGAACAATCTTCCTGCATCTAGCCTGTCCAACCCCTTAAGAATTTTGTTCACAGGTTTTTTTTGGTGGTGACCATTTTCGGTTATTTTTATTCCAGGTATTTACTTCTTCATTTTGGTTCCCCAAATTCAGCTGTTACTGGCAAGTGTGTGAAGCAATGCTTTATATATTGTACGACTCTGGGCTAACAGGTAACATGAGGAAGACCAAGTCTTTCCACTGTTAAGTCATTCTACTGTTAGATGCCCAGAGTAGGGGAATCGAGGGCCACAGGGCATAGGTTCAAGGTGAAGGGGAAAAGATTTAATAGGAATCTGAGGGGTAACTTTTTCACACAAAGGGCAGCGGGTGTATGGAACAAGCTGCCGGAGGAAGTAGTTGAAGCTGGGACTATCCCAACGTTTAAGAAACAGTTAGACAGGAAGACTGACTGAACTTTATTGCCTTCCATCGCAGTGAAGAATGCAGTGGTGGATGTTTATGTTCAATTCTATTGTGCATTGTGTTCTTTTTAATTGTATGGCTGCATGGTAACTCATTTCACTGTCCCTTAATTGGTGCATGTGACAAGTAAGTGTGAGGCTTGAACCTTAAACCTTGAACCTTGAACCTTGGATAGGACAGGTTTAGAGGAATATGGGCCAAACTCAGGCAGGTGGGACTAGTGTAGCTGGGACATGTTGGCCAGTGTGGTCAAGTTGGGCCAAAGGGCCTGCTTCCACACTGTATCCCTCTATGACTATATGACCTACTAGACTAAGTGGGACCCGTTGTGGGCTGAAGGGACTGGTTTCCAGAGGGCTAGTATGGACATTGTGGGCAGTGAATTCTTGGGCAGGCAGCTCAGTCACTCAAGCCTGGTGTGCTTGCAGCTCACTCACTCACGGCTGGTGGGCTGGCAGTTGACTCATAGCTCTTCCTTGAAATTCCATTGCAAGCAGGGTGCAAAGCCACCACATTCAAGTGCAGTTTCATACCACTTCAAGCAGGGTGCAAGGCCACCAAATTCAAAATTGTCTCTACTGGGTGTAGATCGTGTTAATGTGCGGGGATCGCTGGTCGGTGCGGACCCGGTGGGATGAAAGGACCTGTTTACATGCTGTATCTCTAAACTAAACTAAATTAAGGTGATTGAAAGAAAGATGTCTTCACACATACAATATCTAACATGTTTTGGATCCTGTGGAGTATTTTACATAGTAGTGGGGAATATGTAGGAAAGGCCAGCATGGATTTGCATGTAGCAAGCTCCCATGATTCGATGATTATCACATTGCATTGATCGCTGGGCTGTGCAGACTCGGTGGGCTGAAGGCCATGTTTTCACGCTGTATCTCTAAACTGAACTGAACTAAACTAAACATGACCATAATCATGCATTAATAAGGCACGAACAATGTAAGATGGCAGAGAGAGCCAGAGATTGAAGAATAGATTCCAAGATTAAGGGGGTGGCAGTTCTCTGTTCAGTTTAGATTATTGTCACGTGTACCGAGGTACAGTGAAAAGCTTTTGTTGCATGTTAACCGTGAACTACTAGAGGTTATGTCAGAGGATTGTAAAAGCAAGAGTCCTGGAGTCTCACAGCCCTTCAGCCCAACAAGTCCATGCCAATCAAGATACCCCTTCTAAGCTCGTCCTATTTGCTCACGTTAGGCCCATATCCCTCCAAACCTTTCCTACCCATGTACCGGTCCAAGGGTCTTTTAAATGGTGTTATACAATCTGCCTCGACCACCTACTCTGACAACTCGTTCCATACACCCACCTGCTTCTGTGTGAATAAGTTGCATCGTAGACTCCTATTAAAACTTGGCCCTCTCACCTTCAACCTGCATCCCCTGGTTCCCCACTAGGGACAATTTTTTATATTCACCAAGTCAATTAACAAAGTAAACCTACTTTCTCCAGACAAAACTTGTCCCAATGGCAAATCATCAGAACGGTAATAAACACACAGCGATGACGGCACGGTGGTGCAGCGGTAGAGTTGCTGCCTCACAGCGCCCTAGGCCCGGGTTCCATCCTGACTACGGGTGCTGTCTGCACAGAGTTTGTACCTTACAGGTTTGTAGGTTAATTGTCTTGGTATAAATGTAAATTGTCCCTAGTGTGTGTAGGATGTTTTTAGTGTTGGGGTGATCGCTGGTCGGCGTGGACTCGGTTGGCCAATGGGCCTGTTTCCACGTTGTATCTATAAAGCAAAAAAGATGAATCATTTCCTTTTGGGGATTACACAATATCCTATCTCTAAACCAACACATTGCAGAAGGCCACATGCTGGCAAGCTTCATATTTGTAATGCATGCGTTGTTGACATACTTGTGTTTTCTTGTGGATGCTGGTTCACAAAAACAAAACACACAGAGTACCGGAGTAACTCAGCAGGTCAGTCAGCATCTCTGGGGAAAATGGATAGGTGGCGTTTCAGGTCGGGACCCTCCTTCAGTCTGGTTGTGGTGGTGGGAGGTGTGGGGAGAAAATGGAGGAGAGGTGGGGGGGGTGGAACAAGTGATAGGTGGAATCAGGTGAGGGGGGTGTTGGTGGGGGGGATCTTGAGACAGGGAAGCAAAGACAAAAAGTGTGAGGGTCTCACACTGGAGATTCCTTGGAGCGCAGGAAAAGTGTGAATATCATGGCAGGCAGGTTTGCTAGTGCTTGTCAAGAGAGGTTTCAATTAGATTGGCTTCGGCAAAGAATGCAAATTGTCCCTAGTGTGTACCCTAGTGCCGGTGTATGGGGCGATTGCTGGTCGGCGCGCACTCTGCTGGGGCGGCAGGGCCTGTTTCCGTGCTGTATCTCTAAACTAAACTAAACTAAGCACAAGGTTGACAAAATTGCTGGAGAAACTCAGCGGGTGCGGCAGCATCTATGGAGCGAAGGAAATAGGCGTCGCCTATTTCCTTCGCTCCATAGATGCTGCCGTACCCGCTGAGTTTCTCCAGCAATTTTGTCTACCTTCGATTTTCCAGCATCTGCAGTTCCTTCTTAAACAAAGCTCAAGGAGGGAGGTGGGGGGGGGGGGAGGGGAGGGAGAGTAGTGGGAGGGAGGAGAGTTAGAGGGGGAGGGGAGGAATGTGGGGGAGGGGGGGGGGGGGAGGGGGAGAGGAGAGGAGTGTGGGGGAGATGGTAGATTTGTTACCTATCCCAACATTCTTTTTTGCTGAGGAATTATCTATTATCATCTTGGGCCAAACCTGCTTGGTAGGTTGGTAGGCCTGGCTGCAGTAGAATTCCTGAATCGCTCTGCCTACAGCTGTGGAGCAAGCAAGGCTGAGTCACCCTCAGCAGCAAGTGTGTCTGTTTAGTTTTTAAGTTCAGTTTAGAGATACATGGACTTTCGGCCCACCGAGTACCCCACGCCGACCAGCGATCCCGCACATTAACACTATCCTATACCCACTAGTGACAATTTTCTTTCTTACATTTAACAAGCCAGTTAACCTACAAACCTGTACGTCTTTGGAGTGTGGGAGGAAACCGAAGATATAACCATATAACAATTACAGCACGGAAACAGGCCATCTCGGCCCTACAAGTCCGTGCCGAACAACTTTTTTTCCCTTAGTCCCACCTGCCTGCACTCATACCATAACCCTCCATTCCCTTCTCATCCATATGCCTATCCAATTTATTTTTAAATAATACCAACGAAACCTGCCTCCACCACTTCCACTGGAAGCTCATTCCACACCCCTACCACTCTCTGAGTAAAGAAGTTCCCCCTCATGTTACCCCTAAACTTCTGTCCCTTAATTCTGAAGTCATGTCGGAGATCTCGGAGAAAACCCACGCAGGTTACGGGGAGAACGTACAAATTCCGTACAGGCAAGCGCCCGTGGTCAGGATCGAACCCGGGTCTCTGGCGCTGCATTGGCTGTAAGGCAGCAACTCTACCGCTGCACCACCGTGACTGCCCTGCTGGTGCCCCATCCAGTAGCTCAGACTGTCGCCCCACCCAGCCCTCTCCAAGTGAAATTATCATCGCTCCACACAGACCACATATTGTCAGACAACTGAAGGGCGACAAAGGAGAACGTTGCCTCACGGCGTCGGAGATGTGGGTTCAATCCTGCCCTAGGGTTAAGTTTAGTGTATTATTGTCACTTGTACCGGCCAGGGTACAGTGAGAGCTTTTCTGGACTTTAGAGATACAGCGCGGAAACAGGCCCTTCGGCCCACCCAGGCCGCGCTGACCAGCGATCACCCCGTACTATCCTACACACACTGGGGACAATTGTACAACTTCATGAAGCCAGATAACCTACAGACCTGCACGTCTTTGGAGAGTGGGAGGAAACCGGAGCACCCGGAGAAAACCCTCGCGGTCACACGGAGAACGTACAAACTCCGTGCAGACAGCGCCCGTAGTCAGGATCGAACCCGGGTCTCTGGCGCTGCGAGGCAGCAACTCTACCGCTGCGCCACCGTGCCGCCCAGTTGCGTGCGCCAGTTTTGTTGCGTGCTCTCCACTCAGCGGAAAGACTACACATGATGACGATCAAGCCGTCCACAGAGTACAGATACAGGATGAAGGGAATAACGTCTAGTGCAAGATTAAGTCAAATCAAAGATAGCCCGGTTGTGCTGCCTTTTTCATAGAAACATAGAAACATAGAAATTAGGTGCAGGAGTAGGCCATTCGGCCCTTCGAGCCTGCACCGCCATTCAATATGATCATGGCTGATCATCCAACTCAGTAACCCGTACCTGCCTTCTCTCCATACCCTTCTCTCCTTAGCCACAAGGGCCACATCTAACTCCCTCTTAAATATAGCCAATGAACTGGCCTCGACTACCCTCTGCGGCAGAGAGTTCCAGAGACTCACCACTCTCTGTGTGAAAAAAGTTCTTTATCTCGGTTTTAAAGGATTTCCCCCTTATCCTTAAGCTGTGACCCCTTGTCCTGGACTTCCCCAACATCGGGAACAATCTTCCTGCATCTAGCCTGTCCAACCCCTTAAGAATTTTGTAAGTTTCTATAAGATCCCCTCTCAATCTCCTAAATTCTAGAGAGTATAAACCAAGTCTATCCAGTCTTTCTTCATAAGACAGTCCTGACATCCCAGGAATCAGTCTGGTGAACCTTCTCTGCACTCCCTCTATGGCAATAATGTCCTTCCTCAGATTTGGAGACCAAAACTGTACGCAATACTCCAGGTGTGGTCTCACCATGACCCTGTACAACTGCAGTAGAACCTCCCTGCTCCTATACTCAAATCCTTTTGCTATGAAAGCTAACATACCTTTCGCTTTCTTTACTTTTCGAGTTTGCACGTCCCCCTCTGACCGGGTGGGTTTCCTCCGGGTGCCCAGGTATCCTCCAACACCCCAAAGATGTGCGGGTTTGTAGGTTAATTGGCATCTGTAAATAGCCCCTGGTGTTCAGGCAGTAGATGAGGAAGTGGCAGAACAAAGCTGGTGTTTAGAAACAGGGAACTGCAGAGACATAACTAGCTTGTAGACAAAAATGCTGGAGAAACTCAGCGGGTGAGGCAGCATCTATGGAGCGAAGGAAATAGGCATCGCCTATTTCCTTCGCTCCATAGATGCTGCCTCACCCGCTGAGTTTCTCCAGCATTTTTGTCTACCTTCGATTTTCCAGCACCTGCAGTTCTTTCTTAGACACAAATTGCTTGAGTAACTCAATAAGTCAGGCAGCATCTCTGGAGGACGTGGATGGGTGACGTTTTGGGTCGGGACCCTTCTTCAGACGGGTGATCAATAGTCGGTGTGAGGTTTGGTGAGCCCAAGGACATGTTTTCATGCTGCACCTTCAAACTAAAACAAAATATTTCAGTATTTTGAATCTCTGTCGATGAGACTTTGTGGTTGGTGATGTAAAATTATCTGGTAACAGCCTATTATTCTTTTGTAGGCATACAGCACAGAAACAGGCCCTTCAGCCCAACTCATCCATACTGACCGAGCCTGGCCCATTTCCCTCTACCTTCCCGTGTTCCAGTCCAAGTGTCTATTAAAGGTCTCACAGCTCGAAACAAGAATGGAATACAGCACGTAAACTAAGTAATGCAGTTATTGTACCCGTCTCAACTACCTCACGTGGCTGCTCGTTCCATATAGCCACCGCCTTCTGAAAAAGTTGTTCTCAAGTCCCTATTAAAATGTGGCCCTTTCACCTTAAACCTATACACTCTGGTTGTTGATTCCCTC
Source organism: Leucoraja erinaceus (assembly GCF_028641065.1). Taxonomy (NCBI): domain Eukaryota; kingdom Metazoa; phylum Chordata; class Chondrichthyes; order Rajiformes; family Rajidae; genus Leucoraja; species Leucoraja erinaceus. Next base: position 3,304,175 of record NC_073404.1, on the reverse strand, counting down.
TAGCCTGGGTAAAAGACACATTCTCCCTATCTATTCTGGAGGGCACGGTGGCGCAGTGGTAGAGTTGCTGCCTTGGACTGGGTTAGATCCAGACTACGGGTGCTGTCTGTACCGAGTTTGTACGCTCTCCCCATGACCTGCGTGGGCTTCCTATGGGAGCTCCGGTTTCCTCCCACACTACGAAGACGTTCACGTTGGTAGGTTAAGTGGCTTCGGTATAATTGTAAATTAGACAATAGACAATAGGTGCAGGAGTAGGCCATTTGGCCCTTCGAGCCAGCACCGCCATTCAATATACACCTTTAGGAAGATGAAATCAAAGGGTGAAACTCATCGCCACAGAAGACTGTGGAGGCCAAGTCACTGGGTGGACACAAAATACTGGAGTAACTCAGCAGATCAGGCAGCATCTCTGGAGAGAAGGAATGGGTGACGTTTCGGGTCGAGACCCTTCTTCAGACTGCTGTCGGGGAAGGGGGCGGGACAGAGATAGAATGTAGTCGGAGACAGTAAGACTGGTGGGAGAACTGGGAAAGGAGAGGGGATGGAGAGAGAGAGGGAAAGCAAGGGCTATTTGAAGTTAGACTGAACTCTCGTCACAGAGAGGAGAGTTACTGGGTAATTTTAAGACAGATTAACAGATTCTTGATGAGTAAGGGTGTCAAAGATTAAGGGGAGAATGCAAAAGAGGGAAAGATAGATAAACAATAGACAATAGGTGCAGGAGTAGGCCCTTCGGCCCTTCGAGCCAGCACCGCCATTCAATATGATCATGGCTGATCATCCCCAATCAGTGCCCCGTTCCTGCCTTCTCCCCATATCCCCTGACTCCGCTATGTTTAAGAGCTCTATCTAGCTCTCTCTTGAAAGCATCCAGAGAACCTGCCTCCACCGCCCTCTGAGGCAGAGAATTCCACAGACTCACCACTCTCTGTGAGAAAAAGTGTTTCCTCGTCTCCGTTGTAAATGGCTTATTCCTTATTCATAAACTGTGGCCCCTGGTTCTGGACTCCCCCAACACCGGGAACATGTTTCCTGCCTCTAGTGTGTCCAAATTGTTCCTGGTATGTAAGGATAGTGTTAGTGTGCGGGGATCGCTGATCAGAGTGACTCGGTGGGCTAAAGGGCCTGTTTCCGTGTTGTATCTCCAAACTAAATTAAACTAAACTATTCCCCTCATCATTTTATACACCTCTATAAAATCACCCATCACCTCCTGTGCTCCAAGGAGTAAAGTCCTAGCCTGGCCAACCTCTCTCTATCCCTCAGGCATTCAAGTCCAGGTAACATCCTCATATTCCCTTTCAGTTTCCCCTCACTTTTGGGAGGTTAATATTTTCCTGAAATGTTATCCTGCAAGAAAAAGCTAAGAGAGTGATATTGTTTGCTTGCTTGATTTTTCTATACTGTTCCAATGTTATATTAAACGCTTGAATTATCTTAAGCAATGTTAAGGTAAAAGAATCTGGACTTGAGCCCAAATAGAGAGAAAGCAAAGACAGAAACTGCAGCTCAGATGGCATGCAATTAACTGACGGAAATGTATAATTAAACCTAGTGCAAACAAGGGCTATTACACGGGACAAGTAGTGACTCGTGAACTCCATGCAATATGAAAGGGCAATGAGAAGTCTACAATATTACATACTGCAGAAAAGACACAACCTTGAAAGCATGAACTGCCAGGCAGGACAGCTTCTCACCCAGCTGTTATCAGACTCGTGACTGATCCTCCCATTAGCTCACAGTGTGGTCTTGATCTACCAACCTACCTCATTGTACTTTTTCTTAACCTGCACTTTCTCTGCAGCTGTAATACTATAATGCTCTAACACTGTATTCAGCACTCTGGGATTTTTCTCTTTGCACCACTACCTGTACTTGTAACGCCTTGGTTGTACTCATGTGTGGTATGTGTGACATAGAAGCATTGAAAATAGGTGGAGGAGAAGGCCATTCGGCCCTTTGAGCCAGCATTCAATATGGTCATGGCTGATCACCCAAAATCAGTACCCTGTTGCTGCTTTCTCCCCATATCCCTTGATTCCGTTAGCCCGAAGAGCTATATCTAACTCTCTCTTGAATTCATCTTGATTGGATAGCACGCAAACAAAATGTTTCACTGCACCTCAGTACATGTGATAATAACGCACCAATGTTAATACCAGATGGGCAGTGATTCCCCAAATCTCAGGAACAAAAATGAAGGAGAGACACAAAATGGCACATCTGGTACAAACTGCTGCCTCACCGTGCCAGAGACCGGGCGGGTTCAATCCTGACCTTGGGTGGAGTTTGCATGCACTCCCTGTGACCGTGTGGGTTTCCTCCCACACCCCAAGGACTTGTAGCGTTGTAGGTTAATTTTCTTCCGTAATTTGCCCCTGGTGTGTAGGGAGCAGATGAGGAAGTGAGATAGTATTGAACTGGTGTGAAGTGACTAATCGATGGCCAGCGTGGACTCAGTGGGCTGAAGGGCCTGTGTCCAAGACAAGGCAAGAGACATTTATTGTCACATGTACCAATTGATACAGTGAAGTGTGTGGTTACCATACAGCCATACGAATAAAAAAGAGCACAGAACACGACAGCCGTTAACACAAACATCCCCACACAGCGGGATCAAAGTTTCCCACTGTGAGGGAAGGCACCAAAGTTCAGTCATCCTCCTCTGTTGTGCTCTGTTGTTCACCCGTGTTCGGGGGTTTCCCGAACCCCTCGCTGTTGCTGTTACAGCACGATGTTCAGGCCCGCTCGCCGGGTGATGAAACTCCCGACGTCGGAACGGGAGAACATTCTCAGCGAATTGGACTTCCGATTCGGCCACTTGTTACCGGAGCCAGCGGCTCCCGAAGTCCACAGGCCGAGCTGAGTGGAGATTCACCCTGGCGGCCCTCGGCAAAGGATCCCAGGACTCCGCCATGTTGAAGTCAGCGCTGCCCGTGCTGGAAGCTTTGCAAACCACAGCTCCAGGCGACATATCAATAAAAAAACTGCTCCTTGGTACTTTCTAGTGGCTTGTTCCAGACTTTTGGTGCGAGGTTTAGTTTAGTGAGAGAAATAATGAACTTTGGCTTTGAGGAGATTGGACAATTATTGATAGAAATATTGCAGTTTGCATGCATGATGCAGACCGACATCACTTGCAGTGTAGCAATCGAAAACTAACACCATCAGTTTCTAATCCACTTGTTTGGTTGCTTCTTCTAGGAATTGCAGGTGCTACAATTATCTGAAATTACCCTGGGATCAGAGGCGATCATAATCTGTTTGGAAATAATCAAATGCACATCAATTGTGAAAGTTGTTCACATTGAGGATGACTCCAACGTGAAGTGGAGAGTTTCTCAATAATATTTTCCGAAATAATATTGTTGACTTCCCATTTCCCTTTCCATATAACATGAGTCACTCACTACCTTTTCCATGTAATTGATGTGGTGGCACTTGTCTGGATTTGAATTTGTTACACATTTACTTCCATTAATTGCGTGACAACTTTTGAAGGAATCCTTGCCCCTCTGGAACGGTGCCTGAAGCCAAAATAGTGTTGCAACGTATAAGCCACAGGTGAAGACTGAGTAGTAAGCCATTTAGAACGGAGACGAGGAAACACTTTTTCTCACGGAGAGTGGTGAATGTGGAATTCTCTGCCTCAGAGGGCGGTGGAGGCAGGTTCTCTGGATGCTTTTAAGATAGGGCTCGTAAAGATAGCGGAGTCACGGGATATGGGGAGGAGGTAGGAATGGGGCACTGATTGGGGATGATCATCCATGATCACATTGAATGGCGGTGCTGGCTCGAAGGGCCGAATGGTCTGCTCCTGCACCTATTGTCTATTGTTTAAGAAACATTTAGGTAGGTACATGGATAGGACAGGTTTGGAGGTGATATGGGCCAAATGCACGGGCAGGTGGGACCAGTGTAGATGGGGCATGTTGGTTGGCGTGGGCAAGTTGGGCCGAAGGGCCTGATTCCACTCTGTATGACTCTACCACTATTTATATAGCACCATTATGTAGGAGAAGGCACAACAATGTCGGGCCCAGCGTGTGGGGACTATCGTGATGGGAGAGGGGAAGAACAATGGACAATGTGGGGGGAGGGGATAAAGACAATGGGGACCTGGCGTGGTGGTGGGGGGGAGGGGGAACAAAAGGGGGCGCTGCCGTGCTTTGTACATTTGTCCGCGCTGTAGGTGGCTGCTACATTGTGTAATCAAGCAAGGAATCACACTGCCTCGTCACATGTGACAATAAAGTATTCCTATTCCTATTCCTGGAGCATCCGAGGTGTTTCACGAGAGATATATCCCACAACAATGACTGTCAATCTCGGGTAGCTTACAGCCCAATGCTATCAACATTGAATTCTCCATGTAATATATCTCCTCACTCTTTTCCTTTCCCATGTTTCCCCTCCCTCTGTGCTCCCATTTCTCCCACCATCTCCCCCCCATTAGCCAGAGGGTGGTGAATCTGCGGAATTCATTGCCACAGGCGGCTGTGGAGGCCAGATCATTGGGTATTTATAAGGTGGATATTGACAGATTCTTGATTAGTACGGGTGTCGGGGTTTATGGGGAGAAGGCAGGAGAATGGGGCTGAGAGGGAAAGATAGATCAGCCAAGATTGAATGGTGGAGTAGACTCTATGGGCCGAATGGCCTAGTTCTGCACCTAGAAGTTATGAACTTGCCGCAGTCACCCTGCTCCTTCCCCCTCCTTCATACGCTTACCTCCCATTCCCAATTCCCCCAATTTCCCTTTTATCCCCTCTCTCCCCTCCCACCTGTCCCCGTCCATCCACGCCCAACCCCCGGGCTTTACCGTTCACTCCTCTTCTCTCCGTATCTGACATTCCTTTGTCTTCTTTTCATCTCTAGCCATTCAATTTTAACTCTTCAATCCTTGTGTCTCGCACCTGCTGTCTTTCCATCTCTGCTCTTCATCTCGACCTGAAACATCACCCATTTCTTCTCTCCAGAGATGCTGTCTGTCCCGCTGAGTTACTCCAGCATTTTGTGTCTGTCCTTTGTCCAACCATCTGACTATCAAAAACCCTCCTACCTGTATTAATATAGAAACATAGAAACATAGAAATTAGGTGCAGGAGTAGGCCATTCGGCCCTTCGAGCCTGCACCGCCATTCAATACGATCATGGCTGATCATCTAGCTCAGTATCCTGTACCTGCCTTCTCTCCATACCCTCTGATCCCCTTAGCCACAAGGGCCACATCTAACTCCCTCTTAAATATAGCCAATGAACTGGCCTCAACTACCCTCTGTGGCAGAGAGTTCCAGATTCACCACTCTCTGTGTGAAAAAAGTTCTTCTCATCTCCAAGACAAGACAAGAGACATTTATTGTCACATGTACCAATTGATACAGTGAAGTGTGTGGTCACCATACAGCCATACGAATAAAAAAGAGCACAGAACACGACAGCCGTTAACACAAACATCCCCACACAGCGGGATCAAAGTTTCCCACTGTGAGGGAAGGCACCAAAGTTCAGTCATCCTCCTCTGTTGTGCTCTGTTGTTCACCCGTGGTCGGGGGTCTCCCGAACCCCTCGCTGTTGCCGCTACGGGCGGCCTGATGTTCGGGCCCGCTCGCCGGGTGATGAAACTCACGACGTCGGAACGGGAGAACATTCTCAGCGAATTGGACTTCCGATTCGGCCACTTGTTACCGGAGACCGCGGCTCCCGAAGTCCACAGGCCGAGCTGAGTGGAGATTCACCCTGGCGGCCCTCGGCAAAGGATCCCAGGACTCCGCGATGTTGAAGTCAGCGCCGCCCGTGCTGGAAACTCTGCAAACCACAGCTCCAGGCGACATATCAATAAAAAAACTGCTCCTTGGTACTTTCTAGTGGTTTGTTCCAGACTTTTGGTGCGAGGTTTAGTTTAGTGAGAGAAATAATGAACTTTGGCTTTGAGGAGATTGGACAATTATTGATAGAAATATTGCAGTTTGCATGCATGATGCAGACCGACATCACTTGCAGTGTAGCAATCGAAAACTAACACCATCAGTTTCTAATCCACTTGTTTGGTTGCTTCTTCTAGGAATTGCAGGTGCTACAATGATCTGAAATTACCCTGGGATCAGAGGCGATCATAATCTGTTTGGAAATAATCAAATGCACATCAATTGTGAAAGTTGTTCACATTGAGGATGACTCCAACGTGAAGTGGAGAGTTTCTCAATAATATTTTCCGAAATAATATTGTTGACTTCCCATTTCCCTTTCCAAATAACATGAGTCACTCACTACCTTTTCCATGTAATTGATGTGGTGGCACTTGTCTGGATTTGAATTTGTTACACATTTACTTCCATTAATTGCGTGATAACTTTTGAAGGAATCCTTGCCCCTCTGGAACGGTGCCAGAAGCCAAAATAGTGTTGCAACGTATAAGCCACAGGTGAAGACTGAGTAGTAAGCCATTTAGAACGGAGACGAGGAAACACTTTTTCTCACGGAGAGTGGTGAATGTGGAATTCTCTGCCTCAGAGGGTGGTGGAGGCAGGTTCTCTGGATGCTTTTAAGATAGGGCTCGTAAAGATAGCGGAGTCAGGGGATATGGGGAGGAGGTAGGAACGGGGCACTGATTGGGGATGATCAGCCATGATCACATTGAATGGCGGTGCTGGCTCGAAGGGCCGAATGGTCTGCTCCTGCACCTATTGTCTATTGTTTAAGAAACATTTAGGTAGGTACATGGATAGGACAGGTTTAGAGGTGATATGGGCCAAATGCACGGGCAGGTGGGACCAGTGTAGATGGGGCATGTTGGTTGGCGTGGGCAAGTTGGGCCGAAGGGCCTGATTCCACTCTGTATGACTCTACCACTATTTATATAGCACCATTATGTAGGAGAAGGCACAACAATGTCGGACCCAGCGTGTGGGGACTATCGTGATGGGAGAGGGGAAGAACAATGGACAATGTGGGGGGAGGGGATAAAGACAATGGGGACCTGGTGTGGTGGGGGGGAGGGGGAACAACAGGGGGCGCTGCCGTGCTTTGTACCTTTGTCCGCGCTGTAGGGGGCTGCTACATTGTGTAATCAAGCAAGGAATCACACTGCCTCGTCACATGTGACAATAAAGTATTCCTATTCCTATTCCTGGAGCATCCGAGGTGTTTCACGAGAGATGTATCCCACAACAATGACTGTCAATCTCGGGTAGCTTACAGCCCAATGCTATCAACATTGAATTCTCCATGTAATATATCTCCTCACTCTTTTCCTTTCCCATGTTTCCCCTCCCTCTGTGCTCCCATTTCTCCCACCATCTCCCCCCCCCATTAGCCAGAGGGTGGTGAATCTGCGGAATTCATTGCCACAGGCGGCTGTGGAGGCCAGATCATTGGGTATTTATAAGGGGGATATTGACAGATTCTTGATTAGTACGGGTGTCGGGGTTTATGGGGAGAAGGCAGGAGAATGGGGCTGAGAGGGAAAGATAGATCAGCCAAGATTGAATGGTGGAGTAGACTCTATGGGCCGAATGGCCTAGTTCTGCACCTAGAGGTTATGAACTTGCCGCAGTCACCCTGCCCCTTTCCCCTCCTTCATATGCTTACCTCCCATTCCCAATTCCCCCAATTTCCCTTTTATCCCCTCGCTCCCCTCCCACCTGTCCCCGTCCATCCACGCCCAACCCCCGGGCTTTACCGTTCACTCCTCTTCTCTCCGTATCTGACATTCCTTTGTCTTCTTTTCATCTCTAGCCATTCAATTTTAACTCTTCAATCCTTGTGTCTCGCACCTGCTGTCTTTCCATCTCTGCTCTTCATCTCGACCTGAAACATCACCCATTTCTTCTCCCCAGAGATGCTGTCTGTCCCGCTGCGTTACTCCAGCATTTTGTGTCTGTCCTTTGTCCAACCATCTGACTATCAAAAACCCTCCTACCTGTATTAACATAGAAACATAGAAATTAGGTGCAGGAGTAGGCTATTCGGCCCTTCGAGCCTGCACCGCCATTCAATATGATCATGGCTGATCATCTAACTCAGTATCCCGTACCTGCCTTCTCTCCATACCCTCTGATCCCCTTAGCCACAAGGGCCACATCTAACTCCCTCTTAAATATAGCCAATGAACTGGCCTCAACTACCCTCTGTGGCAGAGAGTTCCAGAGATTCACCACTCTCTGTGTGAAAAAGGTTCTTCTCATCTCGGTTTTAAAGGATTTCCCCCTTATCCTTAAGCTGTGACCCCTTGTCCTGGACTTCCCCAACATCGGGAACAATCTTCCTGCATCTAGCCTGTCCAACCCCTTAAGAATTTTGTAAGTTTCTATAAGATCCCCTCTCAATCTCCTAAATTCTAGAGAGTATAAACCAAGTCTATCCAGTCTTTCTTCATAAGTCATTAACTTTTTATCTGGCAAGCCTTGTCGTGCCCCTCCTCTATTTCGTCTCCCCTCCCACCCCCCACCCCAACAATCAGTCTGAAGAAAGGTTCCAACCCAGTGACTAGTGGAGTTCTGCAGGGGTCGGTGCTGGGGCCGCTACTCTTCACGTTGTATATTAATGATTTGGACAAGGGGATTGAAGGCTTTGTGGCCAAATTTGCAGATGATATGAAAATAGGTTTAGGGGCGGGTAGTGTAGAAAAAGCAGGGACTCTGCAGAAGGGCTTGGACTTGGGAGAGTGGGCAGAGAAGTGGCAGATGGAATATAGCGTAGCACAGTGTGGAGTCATGCATTTTGGTGGTAGGAATAAAGGCGGAGACTATTTTCTAAATGGGGAGAGAATCCAGAAATCGAAGGTGCAAAGGGACTTGGGAATGGATTCTTAAAAAGTTAACCTGCAAGTTGAATTGGTAGCAAAGAAAGCAAACTCAATGCTAGCTTAAAAAGTTAACCTGCAAGTTGAATTGGTAGCAAAGAAAGCAAACTCAATGCTAGCATTTATTTCAAGCAGAGTGCTTGTATACAAAAACAGGGATGTAATACAGAGGGTATATCAGGTCACGGGTAGAACGAACAAACATTGTACAGGCAACACCCATAGTCAGGATCTAACCAGCTTCTATGGCGATGTAAGGCAGCAACTCTACCACTGTGCAGCACCAAATTGTTAAGCTGGGAAGAGTACAGAGAAGATTCACGAGGATGTTGCCAAGACTTGAGGGCCTGAGCTATAGGGAGAGGTTGGGCAGACAATAGACAATAGACAATAGGTGCAGGAGTAGGCCATTCGGCCCTGCGAGCCAGCACCGCCATTCAATGTGATCATGGCTGATCATCCACAATCAGTACCCCGTTCCTGCCTTCTCCCCATATCCGCTGACTCCGCTATCTTTAAGAGCCCTGTCTAGGCTAGGTCTTTGTTCTTTGTAGCGCAGGAGGATGAGGGGTGATCTTGTAGAGGTGCATAAAATCATGAGGGGCGGTGCTGGCTCGAAGGGCCGAATGGCCTCCTCCTGCACCTATTGTCTATGTTTCTATGAATAGACAGGGTGAATGCACAGAGTCTTTTTCCCAGGGTAGGGGAATCAAGAAGCAGGGGAGGTAGGTTTAAGGTGAGACGGTAAAGCCCAACGTCTGCTCTACCCTGTCTACGCTGTCCACAACGCCTTTAAGTTAATGGTAGACAAAAGCGCCGGAGAAACTCAGCGGGTGAGGCAGCATCTATGGAGCGAAGGAAATAGGCAACGTTTCGGGACGAAACGTTGCCTATTTCCTTCGCTCCATAGATGCTGCCGCACCCGCTGAGTTTCCCCGGCTCTTTTGTCTCCCTTCGATTTTCCAGCATCTGCAGTTCCTTCTTAAACAAAGCCTTTAAGTTAAGACAGCGTTAGGCCCAAATCCCACTCAACGCTTCCTATCCATGTACCTGTCCAAATATCTTTTAAATACAGTTAGTACCTGTGTCAAGTACCCCCTCTGGCAGCTCGTTGCATACACCCTCCACCCTCTGAGAGTAAAAGTTGCCCCTCGGGTTCTTTTTAAATCTTACCATTCTCACCACAATACCTACGGTCCCCTGGTTCTTGATTCCCCTACCCTTGGTGAAAGGCTGTGCATTCAGATGCAGATTCAATCTTTATTGTCATTGTGCAGTGTACAGTACAGAGACAACGGAATGCAGTTAGCATCTCCCTAGAAGAGCGACATAGAATATGTGCAATAAATAAATATATTTACGTGCATACAATCATAGTAATGCAATTTTTGTTTTCCTGGTGGGAGGAGTGTTTTTGGTGGGGGGGGGATTGGCAGTCACCGAGGTAGAGTGTTGAGTAATGTAACAGCTGCAGGGAAGAAGCTGTTCCTGGACCTGCTGGTCCGGCAACGGAGAGACCTGTAGCGCCTCCCGGATGGTAGGAGGGTAAACAGTCTGTGGTTGGGGTGAGAGCAGTCCTTGTCTATCTATTCACCCAATCTATTCATCTCGTGATCTTATACAACTCTATAAGATCACCCCTCATCCTCCTGCGCTCCAAGGAATAAAGTCCCCTCTTACCTTATACCTATGGCCTCTGGTTTCTGATTGAGACAAGGAACTGCAGATGAAGAAGTCTGAAGAAGGGTTTCGGCCCGAAACATTGCCTATTTCCTTCGCTCCATAGATGCTGCTGCACCCGCTGAGTTTCTCCAGCTTTTTTGTGTAACCTTCGATTCTGCAGCATCTGCAGTTCCTTCTTAAACAAGGAATGCAGATTCTGGTTTTAAAAAAAAAGGAGGCAAAGTGCTGGAGTAACTCAGTGGGTCTGGCAACATCTCGAGAGAACATGTTGGTCGATGGACCCACTGAGTTATCCCAATACTCTGTGTCCTTTTTTGACCAACAAGCCTTAGTTTAAAGCATAGATCAATAATCACATGCCTTCTTTAACACAGTAATGTTAATATTGACACAATTAGTACAGGAAGTCTTCATCCTTTGGCCTTTTTGTCTCACCCCCCTGATCACGCTCTCATTTTCATCCCTGCCATCGGGACGAAGGTACAGGAGCCTGAACACTGCTGCGTCCAGGTTCAGGAACAGCTTCTTCCCCGCTCTGAACTACAATATACTTGGGGGTACTATTTTTGTATTTGCACTATTATTGTGTGTGTGTGTGTGTGTGTGTGTGTGTGTGTGTGTGTGTGTGTGTGTGTGTGTGTGTGTGTGTGTGTGTGTGTGTGTGTGTGTTGCAAAGAACAAAACTGTAACGGGTGATTGGATCCGGGGGGGCACCTGTCTCTGGGGTGAACACCGACGCTGCGTTCGGGGACCAGCCCTCCCGTGTGATGCCGCGCCCCCTCCCCCCACGTTGGAGGACAGGACCCGACGGGTCCCACTTGGTCTAGTATTTATATTTATGCATTTTAAATATGTATGTTATGTTTTATACTGGCAATATAACAATGTATTTTATCATGCCAATAAAGTTTTTTAAAATTGAAAATTGAAATTGAATATATATACATATGTGTGCGTGTGTGTATATATTTATATATAGTACAATATATATTGTACACAACAAAATTGAAAGTTCAGTATATATTTTGTAGTTGTTTACAGCTGTTTACAATATATATACACGTGTGCACGACTATATATGCATGTTTGTGTATATGTATGTATGTATGTGTATGTATATACAGTAAAAAAACAAATTGTAAACAACAAAAACATTAGTATTTATATGTGTGTGTGTATGCTGAACTGTTTTGTTTGTTTGTTTACAATGTAGTTATTTATTATATATATAGCTACTATATTAATATCACATATATATTTATTATATTAATATCATTCCTATATACACATACAGTGGCTTGCAAAAGTATTCATACCCCTTGAACATTTCCACATTTTGTCACGTTACAACCACAAACGTAAATGTATTTTATTGGGATTTTATGTGATAGACCAACACAAAGTGGTGCATAATTGTGAAGTGGAAGGAAAATGATACATGGTTTTCAAATTTTTTTGCAAATTAAAAACTGAAAAGTGTGGCGTGCAAAAGTATTCAGCCCCCCTGAGTCAATACTTTGTAGAACCACCTTTCGCTGCAATTACAGCTGCAAGTCTTTTGGGGTATGTCTCTACCAGCTTTGCACATCTAGAGACTTAAATTTTTGCCAATTCTTCTTTGCAAAATAGCTCAAACTCAGTCAGATTGGATGAAGAGCGTCTGTGAACAGCAATTTTCAAGTCTTGCCAGAGATTCTCAATTGGATTTAGGTCTGGACTTTGACTGGGCCATTCTAACACCTAAATATGCTTTGATCTAAACCATTCCATTGTAGCTCTGGCTGTATGTTTAGGGTCGTTGTCCTGCTGGAAGGTGAACCTCCGCCCCAGTCTCAAGTCTTTTGCAGACTCTAACAGGTTTCCTTCCAAGATTGCCCTGTATTTAACTCCATCCATCTTCCCATCAACTCTGACCAGCTTCCCTGTCCCTGCTGAAGAAAAGCATCCCCACAGCATGATGCTGCCACCACCATGTTTCACAGTGGGGATGGTGTGTTCAGGGGGATGTGCAGTGTTAGTTTTCCGCCACACATAGCGTTTTGCATTTAGGCCAAAAACTTCAATTTTGGTCTCATCTGACCAGAGCACCTTCCTCCACATGTTTGCTGTGTCCCCCACATGGCTTGTGGCAAACTGCAAACGGGACTTCTTATGGCTTTTTTTCAACAATGGCTTTCTTCTTGCCACTCTTCCATAAAGGCCCGATTTGTGGAGTGCACGACTAATAGTTGTCCTGTGGAATAGTTTGTGGTTGCAACGTGACAAAATGTAGAAAGGGTCAAGGGGTATGTAAACTTTTGCAAGCCACTATATATACATATACAGATATATATATTATATATATATTTATATATATATATATATATTTTCGTGTTCAATGGTGTTTACAGAGTACTATGTTTACTATATGTAGAACATGCATAGGTAGCCAAAAGTGCTGGAGAAACTCAGTGGGTGCAGCCCGAAACGTTGCCTATTTCCTTTGCCCCATAAATGCTGCTGCACCCGCTGAGTTTCTCCCGCACTTTTGTCTACCTTCGATTTTCCAGCATCTGCAGTTCCTTCTTGAACACGCATCGGTGATGTTTGTGGGTCGGGATCCTTCTTCAGACTGGATATTATTTGGAATCTTTTCATGGGATTAATAACAGTCAAAAGGGTGTTTAATTGTCACATGTACCGACACGGAACCATGACATTCTTACTTGCAGCAGCACAACAAGATATATTAATCCCATCTTCTTCTTCTGTCTACTTTAGACCTGCAGTTCCGTTGAGGCGAGCCAGGCCAACGTGCCATCGTCCAGGTCAATCAGGCCTCGTTCACCATTCGGTGGCCGGTGTTTGGGGCAACTGGTGACTATGTGCTCCACTGTCTGTGTTGGGTCCCCACCAAAGATTATAGGGGAGCTGTATCTTTGGTCCCCACACTCGCAGGAGGCGCTGTCCACGAGGCCCCACCTCTTCATTGCTACTCCATAGTGTCCGATGCCCGTCCTCAAGCGGTTGAGGGTATTCATCTCGTGAAAAGTATCCAAATAATACCCAGTCTGAAGAAGGGTCACGACCTGAAACTCCACCTGTGCATGTTCTGCAGAGATGCTGCCTGACCCGCTGAGTTAGTTACTCCAGCACTTTGTGTCCTCTGGTCCTTTATCATATGGAGAACATGCATAGGTGATTCCCTCCCTGGGGGGAAATAGACACGATCTTTTCACCTATTCTATCTCTCTACCTTCACATACCTTCAGTGTCTCCCTCCTTCACTCTATGAAGAAGGGTCTCGACCTGAAACACCACCCATTCCTTCTCTCCAGAGATGCTGCCTGTCCCGCCGAGTGAGTTACTCCAGCATTTTGTGTGTCTATCTTCGGTGTTAAACCAGCATCTGCAGTTCATTCTCGCACCCATTCAACCATTCGGGTTCCTGTTAAATCTTGCCTTCTCATCTTAAGGCGTTGGGACCACCCAGGGTGGACAGATCATTCATAGTTTCATCCTGTGTTTATTTAAGAAGGAACTGCAGATGCTGGAAAATCGAAGGTTGAGACAGAAATGCTGGAGAAACTCAGCGGGTGCAGCAGCATCTAGGGAGCAGCGGCCCGTAAATGTTGCCTATTTCCTCCGCTCCATAGATGCTGCTGCACCCGCTGAGTTTCTCCAGCATTTTTGTCCACCTTCTCCCAGTGTTTGGCGAGGCATGTAGGTGTCAGGTATCATGTGACGAGCAGCGATGACTCTCCTGTCTTGGTTTCTCTGCAGATTTCACACACGGCCTCGGGGCTTCCTGGCTGCTTATATTGCGAGTGGGAATTGTCGAATCAACACACACACACACACACACACAGAGGTGTTGGAGGAAGCTGCTGCCTGAGCCGGGTAACAAACACACACACACACACAGCCCTCGGTGCCTGCCTGACCCGACCCGACCCGACCCGACCCGACCCAGGATGTTGTATCTGGTGGTTCTCGGCTGCATCTTCTTCCCGGGACTCTTCCTCCTCAGCCGGAGAGCGCTGCACAACGCGGAGCCGGCTCTGACCGATGGGGATGTCGTCTCTCTCAGCGTCAGGTAAATCCTTTCCGCCTCCCCCCCCTTCCTTCTCCTACAGCACGTGGAATCGCCTTTGTCCCAATCCTAGTCCAGTCCACCCCAACCCAGTTCATCCCAGCCCAGTTCAGCCCAGTCCAGTTTCATCCTAGCCCAGTCCAGTTCATCCCATCCTAGCCCAGTCCAGTTCATCCCATCCTAGCCCAGCCCAGTTCACCCCAGCCCAGCTCATCCCAGCCCAGTCCAGTCTAACCTCGCCTAGCATAGCCGTGTCCAAATACTTCCTTGCACTGAAGATAGACCGAACATGCTGGAGTAACTGAGCGGCAATGCCTGCACAAGAAATATTTGCCCGGCTAAATATCATCCTGAACTTATTCATTGAATTGTACGTGAGAATGGAGTTTAAACTAAACCACCAGAGCATTCTGAGTGGAAACATATTCAGTAGAGTTGCTGCCTCACAGCACCATACAACGCTCTTCACCATTGATTCAAGACTGGTTCAAGATTCAATTTCATTGTCGTTTGGTTGAGGTCCAAACGTGTTTCTGAGTTTGCAAACAAATAGACTCAAGACCCAACTAATTTACATGATTCATCACATCGCTGTGATCTTTTCCTTAGTTTGCATGTTCCCCCCTGTGCTCGTGGGGTCCGGGTTCCTCCCCACATCCCAAAGACGTGCGGGTTTGTAATTGGCCCCTCTGTAAAATGCCCCCGTGTGAACTTTTTTCACACAGAGAGTGGTGAATCCCTGGAACTCTCTGCCACAGAGGGTAGTTGAGGCCAGTTCATTGGCTATATTTAAGAGGGAGTTAGATGTGGCCCTTGTGGCTAAAGGGATCAGAGGGTGTGGAGAGAAGGCAGGTACGGGATACTGAGTTGGATGATCAGCCATGATCATATTGAATGGCGGTGCAGGCTCGAAGGGCCGAATGGCCTACTCCTGCACCTAATTTCTATGTTTCTATGATTGTGCAGGGAGTGGATGGGAAAGTGGGATAAGGTAAAACTAGTATGAACGGGTGATCGTTGGTCGGTGTGGGCCGAAGGGCCTGTTTCCATGTTGCATCTCTAGACTAAACTAGTACTGAGATTGATATTGAATGTGGACCATTCTCGGATAGTGGTTCTAACAGTCATCAGGCATGGACTATTTGAATGGTGAGAGGGTTCAAAAGGGTCAACACACCAACCCTTTTCCCACTAGATACTTTAGTTCCCACCACTGTCTGAAATTCCTGCTTTCATTCTGTTTTTGTGCAAGAAAGAAGCTTTATACTCGATGACCATTTTGAACTAGAGTTCACGGTGCGGAACTGGTGGAAACTGCGTCATTCAATGATTCAGAAAGGAAGTGGATGAACACTCGGACAGTAATTACGTAACCTGGGGAAAGAATGGGCCATTGGAACTCATTTCATTGCTGTATTTATACTGAGCCGGCGTAGATTCAAAGGGCCGAATGGTCAACTCTGTGTCACAATGCTTGTTTAGTTTAGCTTAGTTTATTGTTTATTGTCACATGTACCGAGGTACAGTGAAAAGCTTTTGTTGCGCGCTAACCAGTCAGCCTTAAGACAGCACATGATTACAATCGGGCCACCCACAATGTACGGATAGAGGATGAAGGGAATAACATTTAGCACAAGATAAAGTCCAATAAAAGATAGCCTAAGGTTCTCCAATGCAGTAGATGGGAGGTCAGGACCACTCACTAAGTGAGAGGACAGTTCAGTTGCCTGATAACAGCTGGGAAGAAACTGTCCCTGAATCTGGAGGTGTGCGTTTTCACACTTCTGTATCTCTTGACTGATGGGAGAGGGGAGACTGGGGTGAGACTGGCCCTGGATTATGCTACTGGCCTTGCCAAGGCAGCGTGAGGTGTAGATGGAGTCAATGGAAGGGAGGTCGGTTCAAAAGGGTGATAAGCGGTTGAATGTTTGCCGTTCTTCTGCCCACTTGCTGCTGGCCTCGGTTACCGATTTCAAACCGGGATTGGGCCTGTGCTTTGAGCTGATCGGCCGATCAGATGCCGACTATATCCACAGTTGGAAATTCTTGCATTTATGTAGCCTCCGTGGATGCACAGAGCCTTTTAGGGGGAAATAAAGAACCAAAGGACCAGACTGAAAGGCTTGGATAGAGTGGATGTGGAGGGGATGGAGTGAGACAGTGTGGGAACAAGCCCTTCGGCCCAACTTGCCCACACTGGCCAACATGTCCCAGCTACACTCGTCCCACCTGCCCGTGTTTGGTCCATTTCCCTCCCAAACCCGTCCTATCCATGTACCTTCTTCTTCATGCGTATGGCGTGCACAGGCTAACAAAACACTACATCTATTTGAAGGTAGAGAAAAGTGCTGGAGAAACTCAGCGGGTGCAGCAGCATCTATGGAGCGAAGGAAATAGGCAACGTTTCGTCCCGAAACGTTGCCTATTTCCTTCGCTCCATAGATGCTGCTGCACCCGCTGAGTTTCTCCAGCACTTTTCTCTACCTTTGATTTTCCAGCATCTGCAGTTCCTTCTTAAACACTACATCTATTTGTTTGTGCACGTTGAGTTGATTGCATTAGTTGAAACAGGGTGGACCAGGTGAATGTTGCAATCTCCCACCCCATCCACGTACCTGTCTAACTGCTTCATAAGTGTTTGGATAGTACCTGCATAAACTACCTCCTCTGGCAGCTTGTTCTATACATCCATCGCACTTTGTGTGAAAAAGTTACCCAAGTAAATCTTTTCCCTTCACCTTAAACCTATGTCCTCTGGTCCTCGATTCACCTACTCTGGGCAAGAGACTCTGTGCATCTACCCGATCTGTTCCTCGTACGATGTTTCCGCTTGTGGGAGAATCTAGGGCCAGAGGCCATAGGCACAGAATAAAAGGATGTACTGAACCTTTAGGAAGATGAAATCAAAGGGTGAAACTGATCGCTACAGAAGACTGTGGAGGCCAAGTCACTGGGTGGACACAAAATACTGGAGTAACTCAGCAGATCAGGCAGCATCTCTGGAGAGAAGGAATGGGTGACGTTTCGGGTCGAGACCCTTCTTCAGACTGCTGTCAGGGAATAGTCAATAGTCAATAGTCTATTTAATTGTCATTTGGACCCCTGGAGGTCCAAATGAAATGCCGTTTCTGCAGCCATACATTACACACAAATAGACCCCAGACACAACATAATTTACATTTTACATAAACATCCATCACATAGCTGTGATGGAAGGCCAAAAAAACTTATCTCTCCCCTGCACTCCCCCCCCCCCCCCGATGTCAGAGTCAAAGTCAAAGCCCCCGGCTGGCGATGGCGATTGTCCCGCGGCCATTAAAGCCACGCCAGGTGGTGCGAGGTCGCACACCGGGTCTTGGTGTTAGAGCCCCCGGCGTGCGCTCGCAGAGTCCCGCGGCCATTCCAAGCCGCGCGGGGCAGTGATGTAGGCCCCGCTCCAGGAGCTCTTCGACCCCGCAACTCGGGCGGGAGAAGTCGCCGTCGCAGGAGCCCTGAAAAGCGGTCTCTCTCCCGGTGCCGCCGTCCGCAGACCCGCAGCAGCAGCAGCGGCAGCAGCAGCAGCAGCAGCAGCGGCAGCGCTCCTCCACCGCTCCACCCGCTCCGGTCTCGGCCAGCTCCGCGACGGCAACGGTGAGTTGGCACCAGAGTCCCCGGCTTCTTCTGTTGGAGGCCGCTCATCGTTGCGGCCCCAACGACAACTGAGACCCGACGAGAAAAGGTCGGGTCTCCAGTGCAGGGAGAGATTTAAAAGTTTCCCCCCCCCCCTCCCTGGTCCCCCCCCCCACCCCCCCCACACACACACACCCCCAACATAAAATAACAAAAAACTACATATAAACATAGACAAAAAATAATAAAAACGCGGACGGGCTGCAGAGGCCGCTGCTGGCTAGAGTCGCGCCGCCTACCGGGGGAAGGGGGCAGGACAGAGATAGAATGTAGTCGGAGACAGTAAGACTGGTGGGAGAACTGGGAAAGGAAAGGGGATGGAGAGAGAGAGGGAAAGCAAGGGCTATTTGAAGTTAGACTGAACTCTCGTCACAGAGAGGAGAGTTACTGGGTAATTTTAAGACAGATTAACAGATTCTTGATGAGTAAGGGTGTCAAAGATTAAGGGGAGAATGCAAAAGAGGGAAAGATAGATAAACAATAGACAATAGATGCAAGAGTAGGCCATTCGGCCCATTCAATGCGATCATGGCTGATCATCCCCAATCAGTACCCCGTTCCTGCCTTCTCCCCATATCCCCTGACTCCGCTATTTTTAAGAGCCCTATCTAGCTCTCTCTTGAAAGTATCCAGAGAACCCGCCTCCACCGCCCTCTGAGGCAGAGAATTCCACAGGCATGATTGAATGGTGGACCAGACTCGATGGGCTGAATGGCCTAATTCCGCACCCATGACTTATGTCATAGGTTTAAGGTAAGAGGGGCAAGATTTAATAGGAACCCAAGGGGCATTTTTTTTTCATTGAGGGATTTTAAGTTTAGGTTTAGTATTGCCAGGTTTTCCTTATGTACAGTGAAAGGCTTTGTTTTGCATGCAAACTGTGCAGGTCAGATATACCATACACAGATACAATCTATTCAAACTTGAACCATAGAGGCATTGTTTTGCATTCAGAGGTTGGTGGATGTATGGAACAAGCTGCCGGAGGAGGTAGTTGAGGCAGGTACTATAACGGCATCTGGCCAGGCATATACAGCAATGATCATATTATTTTGGTCCTCACTATTATAGGCAAAATCATGGGATCAAGTACAATTTGTTCCTACGCTACATTCGTAATTCTCAGGTGACTGGTCATGCTAAGATGAGAATGATAAGGCACTTGGAAGGAACATGGTGAGGAAGGGTTTAGAGGGATATGGGTCATGTTCATTAGGACCAGAATTATGTCTATTCCGACAATCATGGTTGATATAACTTTTCCTCTCAACCCCCATTCTCTAGCCTTCTCCCCATAACCCCTGACACCCGTATAATTAAAGAATCTGTCAATCTACTCTTTATAAAAACCCAATAACTTGGCCTCCACAGCTGTCTGTGGCAATGAATTCTACAGATTCACCACCCTCTGACTAAAGAAATTCCTCCTCACTCCTTTCTAAAGGTAAGTCCTTTTATTCTGAGGCTGCGCCCTCTGGTCCTAGACTCTCTCTCTGGTCCTAGACTCTCCCTCTGGTCCTAGACTCTCCCACTGGTGAAAACATCCTCTCTGCATCCACTCTATCCAGGCCTTTCACTGTTTGGTAATGTTCAATGAGGTCCCCCCCCCCCTCTCATCCTTCCAAACTCCAGTGAGTACAGGCCCAGAGCTGTCAAACGCTCATCATACATTAACCCAATCATCCCTGGGAGAATTCTTGTTCCCCTCCTCTGGACCCTCTCTGATGTCAGAACATCCTTCCTCAAATACAGGGGCCAAAACTGCTCAACCGAGGGTAGATGGGACTGGCGTATATGGGCCACCTTGGTCGGCATGGGCAGGGTGAGCCTGTTGCTGTGTTGTATGACTCTTCTCACAGTCTAGATCAGCTGAAGTGATAGAGGCAGCAGTGAATGAATTATTCAGTCACTGTGCCCAGAGGCTTCAGGCTGTGAAAAGGCTCAGCAACAAGCCTGCTCTCAGTCAGGCACGTTCTATTTGCCAACTTGACAGGTGAGCTCAGGCATGTTCTGAGACGGTCCAAGACGATGGAAAATAACACGCGTCACCAAACAGTGAAACAACTGTTGACAAATGTTCACTACAACCGATTATTTATTCAAGTTTTGCTTTACTCTGCACACTCGTCCCTTACACACTCGACTAAGAATCACAGTGAAGATAGACACAAAAAAGCTGGAGCCACTCAGCAGCATCTCTGGAGAAAAGAAAATGGAATGGGTGACGTTTCGGGTCGACACCCTTCTTCAGACCCGACCCGAAACGTCACCTATTCCTTCTCTCCAGAGATGCTGCCTGGCCCGCTGAGCTACTGCAGCTTTTTGTGTGTATCTTCGGTTTAAACCAGCATCTGCAGTTCCTTCCCACACATAAGAATCATGGCGGCTTGGGAGGCATTGCAGGTAATATGTTCATCAACAAAACACACTGTCCTATGGGATTTACTTTAACAAACAGTGTCACAGATAAAGATCAGAACTCCAACCGCTGGTAAATTTCGTTGTACGTGGTTCATGTTACAATGACGATAAAGAAACTATTCTGGTAGTCTATTCTAAAGAAACTATTCTGGTAGTTGTTTTAAATATCACGCCATCATATCTGTATTATTATCTTCAATGATGATTCAATTCAATGATATGTTATCGTCACATATACTAGAGTACAGGGAAATGATTTGCTTTGCATACAACTGGTTTAAATGGTACAGCAGACCTCACCTACGCAGTACACAAGAGTTGCCATGTTTCCTATGTAGCCACTAGGCATATGTGATCTTATCGAGGTGTATAAAATTGTTGAGGGGAATACTTACCGAATAGTGAAAGGCCTGAATAGTATGGATGTGGAGAGGATGTTTCCACTAGTGAGTCTGGGACCAGAGGTCATAACTTCAGAATTAATGGTTGTTCCTTTAGGAAGGAGATGAGAAGATTTCTTCCACAGAGGATGGTGAATCCGTGGAATTCATTGCCACTGAAGATTGCAGAGGCCGTCAATGGATATTTTAAAGGCAAAGGCAGATAGATTATTGATTAGTACAGGTGTCAGAGATTAAGGGGAGAAGGCAGGTGAATGGGATTAGGAGGGAGAGATAGATCAGACATAGGTCTGAAGAAGGGTTTCGGCCCGAAATGTTGCCCATTTCCCTCGCTCCATAGATGCTGCTGCACCTACTGAGTTTCTCCAGCTTTTTTGTTCCTTCTTAAACGATAGATCAGCCATGATTGAATAGCAGAGCAGACTTGATGGGCCGAATGACCTTATTCTGCTCCTATCACTTATGAACATGAATAGATAGGGTGGATGTACAGAGAGTCATCTACCCATGGTAGGGGAATTAAGAACCAGAGGATAAAAGTTTAAGGTAGGAGGGGAAAGATTTAATGAGGTCCTGAGTGGCGTTTATTTCACTTAGAGGATTTGGATGTAGATTTCTTACTGAGGTACGTGAAAAGCTGTGTTTTGCAAGCTGGCCGAACAGATCAGATGATACTAAACATAAATACAATTCAAATACAAGTCAAACTCAAGTACAACAGGTGGAGCAAAGGGGAAGTTGTTCTCAGCATTGTAGCGCATTGTGGGTATACTGTATGCAGAGAGCTGCTAGAGAAGGTTTGAAGAAGGGTCTCGACCCGAAACGTCACCCTATTCCTTCGCTCCATAGATGCTGCATCACCCGCTGAGTTTCTCCAGCATTTTTGTCTGCTAGAGGAGGTAGTTATGGCAGGTACTAAAACAACATTTAGAGTCATGGAGTGATAGTGTGGAAAAGGGGACCTTCGCCACAACCTGCCCACACCGGCCAACATGTCACAGCTACACTAGTCCCACCTGCCTGCGCTTGGCCCATATCCCTCCAAACCTGTCCTATCCATGTACCTGTCTAAATGTTTCTTAAACGTTGGGATAGTCCCAGCCTCAACTACCTCCTCTGGCAGCTCGTTCCATACACCCACCACCCATTGTGTGAAAATGTAACCCCTCGGATTCCTATTAAATCTTTTCTGCTTCACCTTAAACTTACAGTCTGTCCTCTGGTCCTCGAGTCCCCTACTCTGGGCAAGAGATTCTGTGCATCTACCCGATCTATTCCTCTCATGATTTTATACACCGCTATAAGACCACCCCTCATCCTCCTGCGCTCCAAGGAATAGAGACCCAGCCTACTCAACCTCGCCCTATAACTCAGACCCTCTAGTCCTGGCAACATCCTCGTACATCTTCTCTGAACCCTTTCAAGCTTGACAATGGTTGCAGCACGATGGCTCAGCGGTAGAGTTGCTGCCTTCTGTCATCAGGCATGGACTTATTGAATGGTGAGAGGGTTCAAAGGGTCAACCCACCAGGCCATTTCCCCACTAGATCCTTTAGAACCCACCACTGTGAAATTCCTCCGTTCATTTTCTGTTTCCCTGCTTATCTCTAAAAACTAAAAGACAGCAAGAAGAAAGTCAGGTTTGAAGGGAGTGAAACTAAAGATACTAGACGACAAAGTAAAGGATCTGTGTCTACATGTCACTGTGTTAATAACAAGATAATGGCACTGAAAGAATGATCTAATTGCCAATACTGGGGATCAATGCCCAAGGATTAGTTCATTTAGTTTAGTGTAGTTTAGAGATACAGCGTGGACACAGGCCCTTCGGCCCATCAAGTCTGTGCCGAGCCGCGATCCCCGCACATGAACACTGTCCCACACACCAGGGATCATTTATAATTTTCACTGAAGCCAATTAACCTGTATGTCTCTGGAGTGTGGGAGGAAACTGAAGTTCTCAGTGAAAACCCACACGGGTCATTTGGAGAACGTACAGACAGCACCCGTAGTCAGGATCGAGCCCGGGTCGCTGGCGCTGTAAGGCGGCAACTAGAGCCACCGTGCAGTCCCAAAGGATATTTGGCATTTCGGAAGGACTGGCAAACAGGGACAGATGAAGGAGATCAAGTGGGAAATGATCCTGGCTTACATAATGCAGTGACTTATCGAACTTCACTACTGAAATTCAGTCGCATGGAAACTGATAACACTAAGTTTCAGAAGTTCAAAGCTCACTAGTGTTGAGAAAATTAGTTCACATTCCCATGGGAATCTGAGGCTGAAGAAGCGACAGGCTTCCGACGACGACCATTTGGTTTCTCTCGAGTATTATTCAAGGGAGCCCACATTGCAACATTTGCTGCAATCAGGCGGACAGGATGCAGTGACTTCAAATGGAACCTGCAACAACCTTCTCACTTCCCTGTTTCAGAGTCAGAACAAACTGAAATGTATTGCAAAAGAGACGAAGCAGTATTTTAAAATGATTTCAAGTCCAATATGCTAGCCTTTATAAATCAGAGCATTGAGTATAGAAGTTGGGATGTAATGTTAAAATTGTACAAGGCATTGGTGAGACCAAATCTGGAGTAGGGTGTACAATTTTGGTCGCCCAATTATAGGAAGGATGTCAACAAAATAGAGAGAGTACAGAGGAGATTTACTAGAATGTTGCCTGGGTTTCAACAACTAAGTTACAGAGATAGGTTGAATAATTTAGGTCTTTATTCTCTGGAGCGCAGAAGGTAAAGGGGGGACTTGATAGAGGTCTTTAAAATGATGAGAGGGATAGACAGAGTTGATGTGGACAAGCTTTTCCCTTTGAGAATAGGGAAGATTCAAACAAGAGGACATGACTTCAGAATTAAGGGACAGAAGTTTAGGGGTAACATGAGGGGGAACTTCTTTACTCAGAGAGTGGTAGCGGTGTGGAATGAACTTCCAGTGGAAGTGGTGTCGGCAGGTTCGTTGGTATCATTTAAAAATAAATTGGATAGGCATATGGATGAGAAGGGAATGGAGGGTTATGGTATGAGTGCAGGCAGGTGGGACTAAGGGAAAAAAGCTGTTCGGCACGGACTTGTAGGGCCGAGATGGCCTGTTTCCATGCTGTAATTGTTATATGGTTAATATCTAGGAGGAAAATGCAAAAGAAACATCACAAACAAGACGTCGGAAATGTGAGGGTCTATTCATCAGAAAGGACAAACAGCCGGGCTCTCTGTTAGAATGTAGAACAGTACAGCTTTATCTTGAGAAAAATAAGTTGAGGGGTGTCTCTATAAAAAAGGTCGACACAAAGTGCTGGAATAACACAGCGGGTCAGGCAGCGTCTGGAGAGAAAGGATGGGTGATGTTTCAGGTCAGGACCCCTCTTCAGACTGAAAGTAGAGGGGAGGGAACTGGATGTAAGAAGCTATTAAATGTCTTTAAAACTAAGAATGGCTTTTATAAAGCAGATATAGATAAATCATGTCCATTTGAGGGAAGGAACTTAACTGGAGGTCATTCAATAGGTGATGGAACAGTTCAGTACACAATGCCTGTCCCGAAGATGCCAAGACCAACTCTTATCTGCCAGCACATAATCCATATCCCAACATTCCCTGCATATCCATGGGCCTATCCAAAAGCCTCTTAAACACCACTATTGTATCTGCCTCCACCACCACACCCCGGCAGCACGTTCCACGTACTCACCACCCTCCGTGTAAAAAAAACAAACTTGCCCGCGCATTCACTTTAAACTTTACCCCTCTCACCTTAAAGCTGTGCCCGCTGGTATTTGATATTTCCAAGTTGGGAAAAAGGTTCTGACTGTCTACCCTATCTATGCCTCTCAAGTCTCCCCTCAACCTCCGGCATTCCAGAGAAAACAAACTAAGTCTGTCCAACTTCTCCCTGTTGTTGATATAATCCAGGCATCATTCTGGGAAACTTCCCCCGCACTCTCTCCAAAGTCTCAACAAACTCCCTTTAATGGGCAATCAAATCTGCACACAATACTCCAAAAGACAGACAGACTGTTGGCGAGGCAGCAGGTTTATAGGCTGTAATTCTGAAGAAGGGTCCCAACCCGAAGCGTCACCTGCTCATGTTCTCCAGAAATGCTGCCTGACCAACTGAGATTCTCCAGCATTTTGTGTCTATATTGGGTTTGTAGGTTTACTGGGCTCTGTAAATTGCCCCTAGTGTGTAGGGAGTGGATGAGAAAGTGGGATAAGATAGAACTAGTGTGCATGGGTGGTTGAAGGTTGGCATAGACGCAGTGGGCCGAAGGGCCTCATTCCATGCTGTATATCTAAAATTAAAACAAAAACTGGGAAATAATATATCACCTTGCTTAGTGACCCATGTTTAACTCTGCTTCTCCACATGTTATTGCACAAGATGTTGTCAAGCTGGAAAAGGTGCGAGGATGTTGCCAGGACTTACAGGCCTGAGCTATAGGGTGAGGTTAAGCAGGCTGGGATTTTATTCCTTGGAGCAGAGGAGGATGTGGGCTATCTTATAGAGGAGAACCAGAGGACATAGCTTTGTGAGAGGGGAAAAGATTTAATAAGAATCTGACGATAACGTCTTTTACACAAAGGGTGGTGGGTGTATGGAACGAGCTGCCAGGGGAGATAGTTGGGGCATGTACTATCGTAACGGAAAAAGGATGGATTAGAATAAGAATAGGTGACAGGATAATTCGGCCCTTTACCGCCATTCAATATGATCATGGCTGATCATCCAACTCAGGTACCTGCCTTCTCTCCATACCCTCTGATCCCCTTGCCACAAGGGACATCTAATAAATATAGCCAATGGGCCTCAACTACCCTCTGTGGCAGAGAGTTCCAGAGATTCACTACTCTCTGTGTGAAAAAAGTTCTCCTCATCTCGGTTTTAAAGGATTTCCCCCTTATCCTTAAGATAGGACAGGACAGGTTTAGAGGGATATGGGCCAGACGTGGGCAGGTGGGACTAGTATAGCTGGGACATGTTGGTCAGTGTGAGCAAGTTGGGCTGAAGGGCCTGGTTCCACGCTACTATGACTAAAACAGGAGCAGACTCAGTTGGGATAGTGTCCACGATGTCCACGTTCAAGTCAGTAAACAAGCGTGCACGTCCGTGACTAAAACTGGAATTCCGGGTGAATCCTCGAGTGACGTCCTCTGTCCCTGTTTGTTTCTCACCAGAATCGTCTCGTCCATCCAAGCCACGTTGGCAGTAATCACCGGCGTGGTCATCACATCCACTTGCAACCACGTGATGAAGGACAGGTGAGAACGGTCCAGTTACAGTGTGACTTCACACATCGGGGAGCTGCTCCCTCTGGCACAATATAGACAGGCTGTTACATGGAATGATCAGCGATGAACCAGGCCAATCTGCCTAACCACGGTCAACCCTCGTTATAACAGACCATATGGGGGAAGAAATGCCGATTGTTCGCTATAAAATCATGTATAAAATCATGAGAGGAATCGATCGGGTAGATGCACTCTTGTCCAGAGTAGGGGAATCGAGGACCAGAGGACATAGGTTCAAGGTGAAGGGGAAAAGATTGAATAGGAATCCGAGGGGTGTCTTTTTCACACAAAGGGTGGTGGGTGTATGGAACAAGCTGCCAGAGGAGGCAGTTGAGGCTGGGACTATCCCATCGTTTAAAAAACAATTAGACAGGTACATGGCTAGGACAGGTTTGGAGGGATATGGACCAAGCGCAGGCAGGTGGGACTAGTGTAGCTGGGACATGTTGGCAGGTGTGGGCAAGTTTTGTCCCCCATTGATATGACTGCCGGGCTCTGGTCAGAATCGTGGACCCTCGTCACTGGGAGCCCAGTGGGACCTCGCCCATCACACGGATCACAGTGGCCCAAGATGGCCGCCCGGCACCACCTCGTTCAGCTCAGTTCAGTTTATTGTCACGTGTACCGAGGTACAGTGAAAAGCTTGTGTTGCGTGCTAACCAGTCAGCGGAAAGACAATACATGGTTACAATCGAGCCATTTGGACAATAGACAATAGGTGCAGGAGTAGGCCATTCGGCCCTTCGAGCTAGCACCGCAATTCGTGATCATGGCTGATCATCCACATTCAGTACCCCAATAAACAATAGACAATAAGTGCAGGAGTAGGCCATTCGGCCCTTCGACATATTTTACAGTGTACAGATGCATGATAAGGGAATAATATTTATTGTAAGGTTAAGGCAGTAAAGTTCGATCAAAGGTAGTCCGAGAGTCACCACCGAGTAGATGGTAGTTCAGGACAGCTCTCTGGTCGTGGTAGGATGGTTCAGTTGACTGGTAACAGCCGGGAACAATCCGTCCCTGAATCTGGAGGTGTGCGTATTCACACTTCTGTACCATTTGTCCACCGGGGCTGGGGAAATGCCACAAGCTTTGCCCCTGGTGCTGATTCCAGCATTCAGAGATCAAGAGCAAACCGGGAGGCGTGGGATGTTGGGGAGGCGATGTCCTACTCAGTGATATCCCCTCCACCAACTGCCCAACCGAAGTTCAGGGTGAAGTGACATCGACCTTAACTCCGTTTGTCCATCACTGTTATAGTGAAGGGCAAGGCAGGCAAACGTAAGGAAGCCTGACTGACGAGGGATATAGAGGCATTGGCTAAGAATAAAAAGGATGCATGGGACAGGTATAGGCAGCTGGGATCAAGTGTATAAGAAGGAACTGCAGATGCTGGAAAATCGAAGGTAGACAAAAGTGCTGGAGAAACTCAGCGGGTGCAGCAGCATCTCTGGAGCGAAGGAAATAGGCAACGTTTCGGCACGAAACGTTGCCTATTTCCTTCGCTCCAGAGATGCTGCTGCACCCGCTGAGTTTTTCTAGCACTTATGTCTACCTGGGATCAAGTGTATCCCTGGAAGAGTTTTGGGAACTAAGAAGCAAAGTAAACAAGGAAATCAGAAGGGCAAACAGGGGCCAGGAGATAGCTCTGGCAGCATTGAGGACAATCTCAAGAGATTTTATAAATACATACGGGGGGGTGAAGGATAACTAGAGAAAGAGTGGAATCAAAGCGGTCACCTCTGTGTGGAGCCACAGGAGATGGGCAAGGTCCTCAATGCGTATTTTTTCTTCTGTATTCACCGAGGAGAAAGACAGGACGGAGGAACTCGGGGCAGTCAATGGAAGTGTCATGAGAGCAGTCAGTGTTACCGTCGAAGAAGTACTGAAGGTACTGTCGTGCATGAAGGTAGACAAATCTCCGGGGCCTGATCATATATATCCGAGGACATTGTGGAAAACTAGAGAGGAAATTGCGGGAGCCCTGGTTGAAATTTACGAGTCGTCTCTAAATGCAGGAGAGGTGCCGGAAGACTGGAGGGTGGCAAATGTTGTGCCTCTTTGCAAGAAGGGCTGCAGGGAAAATGCTGGGAACTATAGGCCAGTGAGCTTAACATCTGTAGTTGGAAAGTTACTCGAGAGTATTCTTCGGGATAGGTTATACAGGCGTTTGGATGGGCAAGGGCTGATTAGGGATAGTCAACATGGGTTTGTGTGTGGGAGGTCGTGTCTCACAAACCTGATTGAGTTTTTTGAAGACGTGACCAAAAGGTAGATGAGGGCAGAGCTGTAGATGTTGTGTACATGGATTTCAGTAAAGTATTCGATAAGGTTCCGCATGGTAGGCTGCTCTGGGAGGTTAGATCCAAGGAGAGATAGCTGAATGGATAGAAAATTGGCTTCATGGAAGGAAGCAGAGGGTGATTGTGGAAGGTTGCTTCTCAGACTGGAGGCCTGTGACTAGTGGTGTGCCTCAGAGTTTGGTGCTGGGCCCATTACTGTTTGTTATCTATATCAATGATTTGGATGAGAACATACAGGGCAAGTTTGCAGATTATACAAAGACAGTGACTGAACAAGATGATGCATATAGCACTAACAAAGGCACAAAGTGCCGGTGTAATTAAACATTTATGTTTAAGAAGGAACTGCAGATGCTGGAAAATCAAAGGTAGACAAAAATGCAGGAGAAACTCAGCGGGTGCAGCAGCATCTGCTTGTATTTCTTGTATATTAATTGGCTTCAGCATAGACTGTAAATTGTCCCTCGTGCGTGTGTAGGATAGTGCCTGTATATGGGGGTCGCTGGTCGGCACAGCCTCAATGGGCCGAAGGGCCTGTTTTCATGCTGTTTCTCCAAACAACTAATTGCACAACAAACTAATGTATACAATACTTCAAGACTATTGTATTATTGAAGATTAATTGTGTATGTGTCCTTTGTTCCCAGCCATTGGATTTCCAAGGACTATATACTGTTTGGAAGTCCTTACATGGTGTATGATATATATGCCATGTATCTGTGTCACTGGTACAAGTACAATGGAAAGTCCAATTCATCCTTCCGTTTAGTGACAAGCTTCTTGAAGAAGAACCCTTTGATTATCCTACACCATCTTGCCCTGTGCCTTGTCTGCTTCCCCATTGTATTGGTAAGTTTTTACCTCCGTTGCTTGTGTTAGTTAGTTACTTCGTTTAGTTTATTGTCACGTGTACCGAGGTACAGTGAAAGCGTTTTTGCTACGTGCTAACCAGTCAGCAGTAAGTCAGATTACAATCGAGCCGTCCACAGTGTACAGATACAGGATAAAGGGTGTAACGTTTAACTAGATAACGTCCTGTAAAGTCCAATTAAACATTCATTCATTCATTCATCCATTCAGATAGTCCGAGGGCCTCCAATGAGGTAGATGGGAGGTCAGGATCGCTCTCGGGTTGGTGATAGGATGGTTCAGTTGCCTGATAACAGCCGGGATAACAGCAGGTGAACAGAGGGATCTAGGAATAACTGTGCATAGTGCCCTGAAGGTGGAATTTCATGTAGATAGGGTGGTAAAGAAAGCTTTTGGCGTGCTGGCCTTTATAAATCAGAGCATTGAGCATAGAAGTTGGGATGTAATGTTAAAATTGTACAAGGCATTGGTGAGGTCAATTCTGGAGTATGGTGTACAATTTTGGTCGCCTAATTATAGGAAAGATGTCAACAAAATAGAGAGAGTACAGAGGAGATTTACTAGAATGTTGCCTGGGTTTCAACACCTAAGTTACAGAGAAAGAAAGATAGGTCTTTATTCTCTGGAGCGCAGAAGGTTAAGGGGGGACGATAAAGGTCTTTAAAATGATGAGAGGGATAGACAGAGTTGATGTGGACTAGCTTTTTCCATTGAGAGTAGGGAAGATTCAAACAAGAGGACATGACATGAGAATTAAGGGACAAATGTTTAGGGGTAACACGAGGGGGAACTTCTTTACTCAGAGAGTGGTAGCTGTGTGGAATGAGCTTCCAGTGGAAGTGGTGGAGGCAGGTTCATTTTATCATTTAAAAATAAATTGGATAGGAATATGGACGGGAAAGGAATGGAGGGTTATGGTCTGAGTGCAGGTAGATGGGACTAGGTGAGAATAAGTGTTCGGCACGGACTAGAAGGGCCGAGATGGCCTGTTTCCGTGCTGCAATTGTTATATGATTATACGGTTATATGGGAAGAAACTGTCCCTGAATCTAGAGGTGTGTGTTTCACTTCTGTACCTATTGCCTGATGGGAGAGGTGAGAAGAGGGAGTGGCCGGGGTGAGACTGGTCAAGTCAAGTCAAGTCATGTTTATTTGTCACATACACATACGAGATGTGTAGTGAAATGAGAGTGGCGATGCTCGCGGACTTTTGTGCAAAAAGACAAATAACCAAACAACCAAACAAACTATAAACACAATCATAACACACATATACCTTTACATAATAAATGATGGAAGGAAAAACGTTCAGTAGAGTTAGTCCCTGGTGAGATAGGCGTTTACAGTCCGAATGGCCTCTGGGAAGAAACTCCTTCTCAACCTCTCTGTTCTCACCGCATGGCAACAGAGGCGTTTGCCTGACCGTAGCAGCTGGAACAGTCCGTTGCAGGGGTGGAAGAGGTCTCTCATGATATTGTTGGCTCTGGAGTTGCACCTCCTGATGTATAGTTCCTGCAGGGGGGCAAGTGAAGTTCCCATAGTGCGTTGAACGCACTATTCTCTGCAGAGCCTTCTTGTCCTTGGCAGAGCAATTCCCAAACCAGATGGTAATGTTCCCGGACACGATGCTTTCCACCGCCGCCGCTGCGTAGAAGCACTGTAGGATCCTCGGAGACACTCTGAATTTCCTCAATTGCCTGAGGTGGTAAAGGCGCTGCCTTGCCTTACTCACTAGTGCTGAGGCGTGTGATGACCATGTCATATCCTCAGAGATGTGGACTCCCAGATATTTAAAACAGTTCACCCTATCCACAGGATCCCCATTTATCCTCAATGGAGTGTACGTCCTCGGATGATGTGCCCTCCTAAAGTCCATGATCAGCTCCTTCGTTTTTTTGATGTTCAAGAGGAGGCTGTTATCCTGGCACCAGAGTGCTACATCAGCCACCTCCTCCCGGTAGGCCCTCTCATCATTGTCTGAGATCAGGCCCACCACCACAGTGTCATCAGCAAACTTAATTATTGAGTTGGAGCTGAACCTAGCCACACAGTCATGTGTGTACAGGGAGTACAATAGGGGGCTGAGGACACAACCCTGGGGCGATCCTGTGCTCAGGGTGAGGGACTTCGATGTATTCCCTCCCATCTTGACTACCTGGGGCCTGGCGGTGAGAAAGTCCAGGACCCAGGCACACAGGGAGGTGTTGAGCTCCAATTCCAGTAGCTTCCCGGCCAGTCTGGTGGGGACTATCGTGTTGAAGGCTGAACTGTAGTCTATGAACAGCATCCTCACGTAGCCCCCCTTCTGGCTGTCCAGATGGGAGAGAGTGGTGTGCAAGACCTGGGAGACCGCATCGTCTGTGGACCTGTTCGGACGGTATGCAAACTGCAACGGGTCCATGTTCCGAGGGAGGAAGGCGCAGATGTGATTCTTCACCAGCCTCTCAAAGCATTTCATGACTACCGAGATAAGGGCCACCGGACGGTAGTCATTCAGACAGGCAGGGGAGGCATTTTTTGGTACCGGTACAATGATGGATTTTTTGAAGCAGGCAGGGACCACGGACTTGTCCAGGGAGAGGTTGAATAATGTAGTGAGCACTGGAGCTAGCTGCGTAGCACAGAACTTGAGTACTCGCCCCGAGATGCCATCGGGGCCTGCAGCTTTTCTTGTGTTCACCCGTGTCAGTGCCCTCCTCACGTCGTGCTCGGACAGCGAGAATGTTTGCACATTCCTCCCTTCAGCTTCGTTAGCCAGCCCGCTGGCGGTATTGTCGATAGTCGGCAGACCTGGGGTGGTGTTGCCCCTCTCGAAACGAGCGTAAAAGGAGTTCAGGTCATCAGCTAGGGAGGTGCCGGCACATGCGGATGAGGGAGGGGTGCTCCGGTAGTTGGTTACAATCCGTAGCCCCTGCCACAGGCTTCTGGTGTCCTGCTGCTCCATCTGTAACTCCATCTTGTCCCTGTACCTTCTCTTTGCGTCCTTCACCGCCCTTCGCAGTCGGTAGGACTCTGCCTTGTAGACGTCCATGTTTCCTGATGCCAGGCCCGAGTTGTAGGCAGCGGTGCGAGCATTCAGGGCCACACGAACAGACCTGTCCACCCAGGGTTTTTGGTTCGGAAAGGTGCTTACCCTTACCGTGGGGACGATGTTGTCGGTTACTGTTGCGATGAAGTCCGTGACTGCTTCCGCGAACTCACTGACGTCACTGGAACTTGCTTCGAACATATTCCAGTCGACATCACTCAGTGCATCTTGCAGCATGGCCTCTGACTGGTCGGACCACCGCTTTACGTCCCTCGTCTCTACCGCTTCCCGAACTATCCTCTGTTTATACTCCGGCAACAGGAAAATGGCAGCGTGGTCAGATTTTCCTAGGGGAGGGAGTGAAACGGCCTTGTAGCCTTTTCTGAACGGTGTGTAGCAGTGGTCCAAAGTTCTCTCCCCCCCCCCTGGTGGCACACGTC
Organism: Leucoraja erinaceus; assembly: GCF_028641065.1. Classification (NCBI taxonomy): domain Eukaryota; kingdom Metazoa; phylum Chordata; class Chondrichthyes; order Rajiformes; family Rajidae; genus Leucoraja; species Leucoraja erinaceus. Next base: position 3,271,176 of record NC_073404.1, on the reverse strand, counting down.
CTTGATTATGCTGGTGTTTTTCAGCATGCGGTAGAGAGTGGCTCTCAAATCCAATGTCCCTAATGCATGTATTTGCCTCACCTATCTGTCCCTTGTTAAATTACATCTCGTCCAGTGTCATTTCATAGTTCATGAGAAGCAGCTTTTAAGTTTCCACCTGTGACACTCGGTACATGGATTGGAAAGGGATATGGGCCAAACGTGGGCAAATGGGACTAGCTTACATAGATGAGGCATCTTGGTAGCATGGACAAGTTGGGCCGAAGGGCCTGTTTCCGTGCTGTATGACTCTATGAGTCTGACTACCTTTGATTGTTGAGGATATAGACAGGATATAGTCTTTACTTGAGGAATTAAAGAGACACCCGTCCCCCAAGGTATTTAATACGTAGAATTTAACTTAATTCAACAAATATTCTAAATTGTCAAATGTACAAAAGGGAAGAATAACAAGCAGAGCTCAATTGCCGTTACTTTTAAGGGTGGCTGAGCAATAATGTGGAGCCAGGTTAATCCTTTAGAAAGATTGGGTAGCACAGTGGTGCAGCGGTAGAGCCACTGCCTTAAGGGCCTGTCCCACTGTACGAGCTAATTCAAGAGTTCTCCCGAGTTTCCCCTGATTCGAACTCGGAGAATTACGGTAATGGCCGCTCGTAGGTACTCGGGGCTCTCGTGGACATTTTTCAACATGGTGAAAAATCTTCACGAGTCTTCATGAGCTTACCGCGTTTCCCGAGTACCTGCCATTAGCGTTACGAGCCGCGAAGAGACGTCCCCGAGCTCCGACGTACCCGCTACGTACATTCTACGTGCTGACCACGACTTTGATTTTTTTGTTAAACTCGGGAGAGCTCTTGAATTAGCTCGTACAGTGGGACAGCCCCTTAACAACGCTGGAGATCCGGGTTCGACCCTAACTACGGGTGCTTGTCCGTACGGAGTTTGTACGTTCTCCCCGTGACCTGCATGAGTTTCTCCGAGATCTTCGGTTTCCTCCCACGTTCCAAAGACGTGCAGGTTTGCAGGTTAATTGGCTTGGTGTAAATTTAAAATTGTCCCTAGTGTGTGTAGGGTGGTGTTAATGTGCGGGGATCGCTGGTCGGTGCAGAGTCGGTGGGCTGAAGGGCCTGTTTCCGTGCTGTATCTCTAAACAAAACTAATCTAAACCAAATCTCAGGTAAGTGGGTTCTGGAATATCTCTTCTTCACAAACATGTTTTCGAATGCAAGATAATTTTGTGGAGCGTAAATAGATCTTGGGTTTAACAAAGGGAAAATGGCTGAAGGATAATGGAATTGGAAGATATTGGTAACACTATAGAAAGCTGCCCTTTCTCCTTGCTTCATATCTCATCTCATCACAGCTGGTAGAGCCGTTACCTCACAGCAACAGAGACCCGGGTTCGATCCTGACCTCGGCTGCCGTCGGTGCGGAGTTTGCACGTTTTCCCTGCGGCGGCTTGGGTTTCTTCCGGGCGCTCCGGTTTCCTCCCACATCCCAAAGTAGATGAATTGGCCCTCTGTAAATTGCCCCTAGTGTGAGGAGAGTGTTGTGGAAGTGGGTTAACACAGAACTAATGCGAGCAGGTGCCCGATGGTCGGTGTGGACTCAGTGGGCCGAAGGGCCTGTTTCCATTCTGTATCTTTCAATCAATCACCCTTCACACTACCCCAACAACTGAATAGCCAATCAATAAACATGCTCCAGCTCCCACCTCCCCCACCCCCTGTAAAGTGCCAACTTGATGCAGCTTTATAGGACTTTGGTTAGGATGTATGTGGAGTATTGCGTACAGTTCTGCTCATCCCATTACAGGAAGGATGTGGAGGCTTTATAAAGAGTGAAGAGGAGGTTTGCCAGAATGATGCCTGGATCAGTTGCTTTTAGCAACAGGGAGAGGTTGGACAGACTTGGATTGTTTCCTCTGGAACGCCGGAGTTTGCAGGGAGATCTGACAGAAATATATCAAGTTATAGGAGGCATAGATAGGGTAAACAGTCAGAACCTTTTTTCCCAGGGCAGAAGAAAATATCAAATTCTAGAAGGCAGAGCTTTGTAGTGAGAGGGGCAAAGTTTAAATAAGTTGTGTGGGGCAATTTTTTTTAACACACAGAGTTAAGAGTGTCTGGGGTGATGAAGGCTGCTACATTAGTGGCATTTAAAAGACTTGGATAGGCAGATGTATATACAGGGAATAAAGGGATGTGGGTTTTATGCAGGTACAGAAACGATGGCCATGGCATCATGTGTAGGAAGGAACTGCAGATGCTGGTTTATGTATCTACCAAAGATAGACACAAAATGCTGGAGTAATTCAGCGAGTCAGGCAGCATCTCTGGAGTAAAGGAATATGTGACGTTTCAGTTCAAGACCCTTCTTCAGACTGCGAGTCGGGGGTAGAGGGAAACTAGAGGTTTGAAAGGGTTCAGAACAAATCACTGATGACAATGGAAAGGTGGAGCCCACAATGGTCCATTGTTGGCTGTGGAAGAGGTGATAATTGAAGGGACGCGAACAGGGAAACTAGCAGGACGACCAGAGTGGGGGAGGAGGGTGAGGCACAGGCATAGTGGGCTGAAGGGCCAGTTCCTGTGCGGCACTGTTGTGTGATCTATGTATGGATGGGGTTCCAGTGATCAACAGGACCTTGGCAAGGCGCTGACACGACACGGAGACAAAATTAGTGAAGTCAATTCTCGAAGTGGAAATAATCCGCAAAGACATGTCCAACATGTACTGAGAAAAATAGATTTTTTTAAAGAACTATGTAAAACCCAAACATAAAAAGCTGTATAAAAAGTGAAATGTTCAAACTGAACTACACAAGATTGTCTATTGTGTAAGCAAAGCCGAGGCAGTTTTGGAATGCTAGTGTTGAGACGTTAGTTACAGATGGTGCGTATGGAAGCATGTAATCTCGGGAAGGTTTATCAAATCTGTACACAGGAACGGTGACAATGGGAGTTTTAGAACACATGTTCCTGAGAAGAATAGTTTGTTCATCCTTCACTTTCCCTCCCACTTTCTGGGCAAAACACATTATAACTCCCACACTAGCTCTCATTGGCATTAAGGGATTGATGCTAAATCACATTGCCCGATAAAATTCCTTGACCCTGTTGACGGCCTGGACACTTTGCTTTAGTTTTTAGTTTTAGAGAACAGCACGGAAACAGGCCCTTTGGCCCACAGAGTCCACGCTGACCAGTAATCCCCACACATTAACGCCATCCTAGGTAGACAAAAGTGCTGGAGAAACTCAGCGGGTGCAGCAGCATCTATGGAGCGAAGGAGATAGGCAACGTTTAGGGGCAGAAACCCTTCTTCAGACTGAAGGGTTTCAGCCCAAAACGTTGCCCGTTTCCTTCGCTCCATAGATGCTGCTGCACCCGCTGAGTTTCCCCAGCACTTTTGCCCACCTTCGATTTTCCAGCATCTGCAGTTCCTTCTTAAACACTATCCTACACACACTAGAGCCAACTTACACTTTGGCGCAGCGGTAGAGTTGCTGCCTTACGCCCGACAGAGACCCGGGTTCGATCCCGACTACGGGTGCTGCCTGTACGGAGTTTGTACATTCTTCCCCGTGACCTGCGTGGGTTTTCTCCGGGTGCTTCGGTTTCCTACCACATTCCAAAGACGTGCAGGTTTGTAGGTCAATTTGGCTTCGACAAAAATTGTAAAATGTGCCCAGTGTGTGTAGGATGATGCTAGCGTGCGGGGTGATCGACGGTCGATGCGGCCTCTGCTGGGCCGAAGGGCCTGTTTCCACGCTGGGTGTACAAACTAAACTGACCTTAAATCAATGTTCTCTGAACATGCTCGTGACTAAGGGGGGGCAAGCTGATGGGGCATGTTTTAACGTATCCCTGGAACGCAAGTATTGTGCCAGCGACAGCGTGCCAGAACTGATAGCGGAGTTTGCGTGCCTCACCCCTGGACTAGCGTTTGAACCTGCAGCGGCTCGGACCCGTGGGATGGGAACGCAGCCAAGCTGACAAATAACAAAGGACTCTCTCATCCAAAAAGCAATATTATTATCTTCATCATCATGCGAGCCAAAATTCTTGGGTTATTACCGAGTGTTTACAGTAGTTGAGTGGCTAGAAAATTCAAATTTGTTGCATGCATTTTGTGGGATTTTGTGGAAATTGATAAATAAGAGAACGCACATTTTCATCCTTTCAAACTGGAGATGGACCTCTCATAGTTAAACCCATGGCATATTCATTAGTATTAACCCAAGTTATGAGGCTTGCATGCATTCAACAAAACCTGGTCCCTATTTGGTCTGGACACATATTTATATTTAAGAAAAACAAAGTGCTGGAGGAACTCAGCGGGTCAGGCAGCCTGTGGAAGGAATGGACAGGCGACTTTTCACGTTGAGACTCTCCTTTTGGCTGATGTAGTTTACAGAGTCACAGATAGAGTGATACAGTGTGGAAACAGGCCCTTTGGCCCAACTTGCCCACACCGGCCAACAATGTCCCAGCTACACTAGTCCCACCTGCCTGCGCTTGGTCCATATCCCTACAAACCTGTCCTATCCATGTACCTCTCTAACTCTTTCTTAAACGTTGAACTATCTCCTCTGGCAGCTTGTTCCAAACACCCACCACCCTTTGTACGAAAAGGTTACCCCTCAAATTCCTATTAAATCTTTTCCCCCTCACCTTGAACCTATGACCTATAGTCCTCGATTCCCCTACTCTGGGCAAGAGATTCTGTGCATCTACTCAATCTATTCCTCTCATGATTTTAGACACCTCTATAAGATCACCCCTCATTCTCCTATGCACCAAGGAATAGAGACCCAGCCTACTCAATCTCTCCCTATAGCTCACACCCTCTAGTCCTGGCAACATCCTTGTAAATCTTTGAATCCTTTTCAGATTGACAATATTTTTCCTATAACATGGTGCCCAGAACTGAACACAATATTCTAAATGTGGTCTCACCAACGTCTTATACAACTGCAACGTGACCTCCCAACTTCTGTACTCAATGCTCTGACTGATGAAGGCCAATGTGCCAAAAGCCTTTTTGACCACCTTATCTACCTGTAACTTGACCTTCAAGGAACCATGCACCTGTAGTCCTAGATCCCTCTGCTCTACAACACTACCCAGAGGACTACCATTCAATGTGTAGGTCCTGCCCTTATTAGACTTCGCTAAATGCAACACCTCACACTTCTCTGTATTAAATTCCTCAGCCCACCTGGCCAATCGATCCAGATCCTGCTGTAATCTTTCACAACCATCTTCACTATCTGCAAAACCACCCACTTTTTTTTAATCATTTCCAAACTTGCTGATCTTGCCCTGTATGTTCTCATCCAAATCATTAATATAGATAGCAAACAGTAACGGGCCCAGCACCGAACCCTGAGGCACACCACTAGTCATAGGCCTCCAGTCCGAGAAGCAACCTTCCACCATCACCCTCTGCTTTCTCCCATGAAGCTTTTTTCCTACAGTATCCATTCAGCTATCTCTCCTTGGATCCCATGCGATCTAACCTTCCAGAGCAGCCTACCATGTAGAACCTTGTCCAACGCCTTACTGAAATCTATGGGTAATTATAGTTTAGTTTTGTTTAGAGATACAGCACAGAAACAGGCTCTTTGGCCCACCAAATCCATGCCGACCAGCGATCTCCGCACATTAACACTATCCTACACTCACTAGGGACAATTTATGTTTATACCAAGGCAATTCACTTACAAAAATGTACGTCTTTGGAGTGTGGGAGGAAACCGAAGATCTTGGAGAAAACCCGTACAGGGCACTGGGAGAAACTCTGTAGAGACAGCACCCGTAGTCGGATCGAACCCGGGTTTCAGGTATTGCGAGGCAGCGAGTCTACCGCTGCGCCACCGTGCCGCCCTTACGTGAGATAAAGCTGGAAAAGAGGGGCGAGGAGAGGACAAAGCTGGGCAAGTGATAGGTGGATACAGGTGATGAGAGGGGGTGGTCTCTTGTGTCTGTTCTGGCATTAAGTAGCAACTCTGCCAAATTGTAAACCATAGCCCCATTCACAAATGTATTATTTACTCATTCACATCCACCTTGTACATCACCGACTCAGACGTAATCGTGGACATGGCGGTGAGTAAGTTTGTAGATGACGCAGATTGCTGGAGTCGTAGACTGCGAGGAAGGCTGCCAAAGGATACAGCGGGATAGAGATCAGCTACAGAAATATGGGGAAATGGCAGATGGAATTTAAACCGAGCATGTGTAGTTGTTGCTCTTTGGATGGTCGAATGCAAGGGGGAATTAATGGCAATGCCCTCAGCAACACAGATGTACAGAGGGTTGTTGGAGATCAAGTCCATTATCTCTGAAAGTGGCAACACAAGTAGATAGGTGGCAAAGGAAGGCATTGGAGCAGGCCCATCAACTCCGCCATTCAACCATGGCTGATCTATCTTTCCCTGTCAACCACATTCTCCTGCCTCCTCCCCATCACCCCTGACACCCGTACTAATCGCGAATCTATCAATCTCTGCTTACCCAATAATACGCAGTACAAATGCCAGTTAAAATAATTGAGCGGGATATCGATCAGCCATAGAAATGGGCTGTGAAATGTTCCTGTGCAGTACTGTTCTATGTGGAGGGAGGAACTACAGATGCTGGTTTAAACTGAAGATAGATGCAATATGCTGGAGAAACTCAGCTGGTGCAGCAGCATCTATGGAGCAAAGAAAATAGGCAACGTTTTGGGCCGAAACCCTTCTTCGGACTTTCGGCCCAAATGTTGCCTATTTCCTTCGCTCCATAGATGCTGCTGCACCCGCTGAGTTTCTCCAACTTTTTTGTCTACCTTCGATTTTCCAGCATCTGCAGTTCCTTCTTAAACACATATATATGTATTTATATGTGGGATGCATCCTACTTTTGCATCCTACAAGCTAGGGGCAATTACTTTTCCCACAGAGGCCAAGTTACAAGCCACTACAAAGCCACACGTCTATGAGATGTGGGAGGAAACCGCAGCACCCGGAGGAAACCCATGCGGTCACAGGGAGAATGTGCAGATTCCACATACAGACAGCACCCGAGGTCAGGATCGAACCCGGGTATCTGACGCTGTCAGGCAGCAACTCTATTGTTGCGCCACTGTGCTGTCCCACACAAACACTCCTTATACAAACAGTAAGACAGAGCAAGTTAGCGCAAGTTGGCGAATTCAAGATTTGGTGTTGAGTCCTGCAAGCTGTAGCGTGCCTGCGGTGTGGGCCTATCAGTCTATGCTGGGGTGGTGTTGTAACATCACTCGAGGCCACAGGCAGAGATCAGAGAGGGAGAGGGATCATGAATCAAAATAGAGACACGAGGATCTGCAAATGCTGCAAGAGAGCAGCACGGTGGCACAGTGGTGGAGTTGTTGCCTCACGGCGCCAGAGATCTGGCTACGGGTATACGGAGTTTGTACGTTCTCCCCGTGACCGCGTGGGTTTTCCCCGGGTGCTCCGGTTTCCTCCCACACTGTAAAGATGTACAGGTTTAGAGGCAAGTTGGCTTCAGTAAACATTGTAATCGGCCTGTCCCACTTAGGCGATTTTGCAGCAGAGTGCCAGTGACTGTCAGAGACACACACGCACGCGGTGTGTGAAATTCACACGGTGCAAAGCCAAGGTGATACAGACACACACCGCGATGAACAGGAAGGTTGGCGCTGTAATTAAGACAGCTAGCACAGTGTACGGTAAGTCCTTTAAAAGAGGGGAGAAGAGAAGGGGAGAGAAGGAGTGGAGACACTTTTAACAAATCAGATAATGTTTAATAAGCCAGAGATACGCAGCTGTGAAGCTCGGCGGACATTTAACATTACCGGTCGGTTATCCTCTGTTCTGAAAACTCGTGCTTACGTTTTTTTCCCCCAATGAGCCAATAAAATGCCCGTTCAGTAAAAGCGATGAACTAAAACTACCTAGTCTACCCATAACTACATGGTGACCCCACTACAACTACACCTACAACTACAGGATTATTGATTTTCTCCATTGCCACGAAATTTTTGGTCGGAGAAAATGTTCAAATGTTGAATAATTTGCGGCAACCATTCTGAGGCCGCGACTAGTTCCCAGAATGCGGCAACTCCTCGCGACCGTGAAGGGGACTCACCAGAGACCCCCAGCGAACATGTGGCGAGCGCAGAGTCTCCTGCACTCGCTTAAAAAGTCGCCTAAGTGGGACAGGTCCATAAGTTGTCCCTGGTGTGTAGGATAGTGCTAGTGTATGGGGCGATCACTGGTCAGTACAGACTCTATGGGGTGAAGGGCCTGTTTCCGCGCTGTATCTCTAAAGTCTGAACGCAAGGTGCTGGGGTAAACCAGCGGGTCAGGCAGCGTCCGTGGAAGGGTAAAACGTAGACAGAAGGAACTGCAGATGCTGATTTACTAAAAAAAAAGGCACAAAGTGCTGGAGTCAGGAAGCACCTCTGGGGGAATATGGATAAGCAGGATAGGACCCTTCAGACTGATTGTGGTGGAGGTGGGACAGAACCTGGCAAGTGATAGGTGGATGCAGGTGAGGGGGGTTTAACTGTTAGATGGGGGGTCAAAGCCAGAGATGAAAAGAAGAGAAAGGGCTGTAAGTTAAAGAGAGAAGAGGCATGGAATGTGAAGCCAGATGAAAGGGGGAGGAATGGGATAGTCAGTGTAGTCGGAGGAATGGGTGCACCCCAACAGTATGAAGTGGCGCAGCGGTAGAGTTGCTGCCTCTCAGCGCCAGAGACCGGGGTTCCATCCTGACCATGGGTGCTGTCTGTACAGAGTTTGCAAGTTCTCCCCGTGACCTGCGTGGGTTTTCTCCTGGCGTTCTGGATTCCTCCCACACTCCAGACATACAGATTTGTAGGTTGATTGGCTACTGTAAGTTGTAAATTGTCCCTGGTGTGTGTAGGATAGGAGTGGTCGGCTCGCACTTGGTGGGCAGAAGGGCCTGTTTCCGCACTGTTTCTCTAAAACTCTGGTAGGACAAATAAACAAATGGAGTGACAATAATAATGCTACTTCCTCCAAAGTTGTGCGGCTTTGTAGGTTAATTAGCCTCCGTTTTAAAAAGCCTTGCCACTAGAAACATAGAAATTAGGTGCAGGAGTAGGCCATTCGGCCCTTCGAGCCTGCACCGCCATTCAATATGATCATGGCTGATCATCCAACCCCCTGATCCCCTTAGCCACAAGGGCCACATCTAACTCCCTCTTAAATATAGCCAATGAACTGGCCTCAACTACCCTCTGTGGCAGAGAGTTCCAGAGATTCACCACTCTCTGCGTGAAAAAAGTTCTTCTCATCTCGGTTTTAAAGGATTTCCCCTTTATCCTTAAGCTGTGTGTAGGGAGTAGATGAGAAAGTGAGATAAGGTGGAACTAGTGTGAATCAATGGTCAGCGTGGACCTGATGGGCCGAAGAGCCTGTTTCCATGCTGCATCTCTGAACTAAACATCAAATTTGAATTAAACTATACAAATCTATTCATAAGGTCATACGTGGACTGATTGAGAGTTTGGGTGGGTCTGTGCACAATTCCAAATGCATTATGTTGGCTGAGGTTGTTGAGGAAATGAGAGTTAAAAAACAATGCTCCCACTGTTTTGGCTTCGTTTCAAACCAAGGACCAGCTAATTCCATTAAAGATTAACCCCCTGTTTTGTTTGCCAAAATACAGGCAAATCAACGTACAATGTTTGACGCGGGTGATTGGGCAAAGGGATATCATGTTCATATGTTATAGGAGCAGAATAAGGCCATTCAGCCCTTCATGTCTACTCTGCCGTTCAATCCTGGCTGATCTATCATTCCCTCACAACCCCATTCCCCTGCCTGCTCCCTGTGACCCCTGACACCCGTACTAATCAAGTATCTAGTGTCAAGTAGCTGACAATGTCCAGCAAGTGGGAGGCTTTTAAAAGTGAGAGAGGGAGAGGTTAGGCAGACAAAAATGCTGGAGAAACTCAGCGGGTGAGGCAGCATCAATGGAGCGAAGGAAATAGGTGACGTTTCGGGTCGAGACCCTTCTTCAGACTGACGTGGGAGGGTGGGGGGGTGGGAAGAAGAAAGGAAGAGGTGGAGACAGTGGGGCCGTGGGAGAGCTGGGAAGGGGAGGGGAAAGAGGGAGAAAGCAAGGACTACCTGAAATGGGAGGTCAATGTTCATACCGCTGGGGTGTAAACTGCCCAAGCAAAACATGAGGTGCTGCTCCTCCAGTTTGCGGTGGGACTTACTCTGGCCATGGTGGAGGCCCAGGACAGAAAGGTCGGACTCAGAATGGGAGGGGGAGTTGAAGTGCTGAGCCACCGGGAGATCAGGTTGGTTAACGCAAACTGAGCGGAGGTGTTGGGCGAAGCGATCGCCAAGCCTGCTCTTGGTCTCACTGATGTAGAGCAGCTGACACCTAGAGCAGCGGATGCAATAGATGAGGTTGGTGGAGGTGCAGGTGAACCTCTGTCGCACCTGGAAAGACGGCTTGGGTCCTTGAATGGAGTCGAGGGGGGAGGTAAAGCGACAAGTGTAGCATTTCCTGCAGTTGCAAGGGAAAGTGCCAGGGGAGGGGGTGGTTTGGGTGGGAAGGGATGAATTGACCAGGGAGTTACGGAGGGAGCAGTCTCTGTGGAAAGCCAAAAGGGGAGGAGATGGGAAGATGTGGCCAGTGGTGGGATCCCGTTGGAGGTGGCGAAAATGTCGGAGGATTATTTGTTGTATGTGACGGCTGGTCGGGGTGGAAGGTGAGGACACGGGGGAATCTGCCCTTGTTACGAGTGGGGGGGGGGAGTGAGAGCAGAGTTATGGGGTATAGAAGAGACCCTGGTGAGAGCCTCATCTATAGTAGAAGAGGGGAAACCCCGTTCCCTAAAGAATGAGGACATCTCCGGAACACCCCATCCTGGGTGCAGATTCGGCGTAGACGGAAAAATTGGAAGTAGGGGATAGAGTCCTTACAGGAAGCAGGGTGGGAAGAAGTGGAGTCCAGATAGCCATGGGAGTCAGTGGGTTTATAGTAGATGTCGGTCAATAGTCTGTTACCTGTGATAGAGACAGTGAGGTCTAGAAACAGTAAGGAGATGTCGGAAAAGGTCAAGGTGAATTTGAGTGCCGGATGGAAGTTAGTGATGAAATGGATGGTCAGTGAATTCAGCATAGGTGCAGGAGGTAGCACCAATGCAACCGTCGATGTAGCGGAGGTAGAGTTCGGGGACAGGGCCATGGTACGCCTCGAACAAGGATTGTTCGAAGTACCCTACAAAGAGGCAGGCATAGCTGGGCCCATGCGCGTGCCCATAGCTACGCCTTGGATTTGGAGGAAATGTGAGGAGTCTAACGAAAAGTTGTTACGGTTAAGGACCAGCTCCGCTAGGCGGAGGAGAGTATCAGTAGACGGCGATTGGTTGGTTCCGTGGTCGAGGAAGAAACGGAGGGCTTTAAGACCCTCCTGGTGGGGGATGGAGGTGTAGAGTGACTGGACATCCATGGTGAAGATGAGGGAATGGGGGCCTGGAAAACGGAAGTCATGGAGGGAGGAGACGAAGAGCGTATGGGTGTCTTGGACATCGGTAGGGAGGGATTTGACCGGGGGGGGTGGAAAATAAGGTGGAGTCGAGGTATGTGGAAATAAGTTTGGTGGGACAAGAATAAGCAGAAACAATGGGTCTGCCAGGACAGTCAGGTTTGTGTATTTTGGGAGAAGGTAAAATCCTGCCGTGCGGGGCTGGGGAACGATGAGGTTGGAGGCTGAGGAGGGCAGGGAGCCGGGGTTGATGAAGCCAGTGAGGGGGGTACTATGGATGCCAGGCTGTGGTCACAATACAAAAGGATGCCTGGGTCAGATCCACACAGCTGGGAGGTGTCAGGGGGCAAGGCAGGAGAATGGGATTGAGAGGCAAAGATAGATCAGCCATGATTGAATGGCGGAGTAGATGGCCTAATTCTGCTTCTAGAAGTTAAGGAAGAATCCGCCAGAGGGGGTAGTTGAGGCAGGTACTATCATAACATTTTAAGATACATTAAACAAGTACATGGATAAGACGGGTTTAGAGAGATGTGGGCCCAACGCTGGCAGGTGGGACGTTTAAATGGGGCATGTTGGGCTGAGGGGCCTGTTTCCACGCTGTAACCGGTCTAACATGTCAGTAAACACAATAATCGAGGATAACAAGACTCAATAACCTAAAACAACCCAATAAAGCCCAGAGTCTTTAGTGTAACCAAGACAGTACATAGTTTGCAGTTTAGATAGTGTTGTGTCGTGTACAAGAAAGAGCCTGATGGTTTTTAGTAAGAAGCTAGTCCTGAACATAATGGTCACGGTTTTCAAGCTCCTGTACCTTCTTCCCGATGCCAAGAGTGAAATGAGTGCGTGGCCATGGTTGTGTGGGTCGCTGATGATGCTGGCTGTCTTTTTGAGGCATCGACTCCTGTAGATCCCTTCGATGGTGGGGAGGTCAGTACCTGTGATGGACTGAAGGGCCTGTTTCCATGCTGTGTGACTCTGACTCTTAACAAGAATGTTTTTTTTCCCCCCCAACGTTCAGTTTTATAGGAAGGGCCTCGGAGATTTCTTCCTGGGATGTCTACTCCTGGCAGAAATGAGCACGCCGTTCGTGTCTCTTGCCAAAATACTTCGCCAGGTTAGTATCGTTGACAGATGAAGTGGAAAACAAATGTTGCAGAGTGTTGATACAAGATCAGGCAATGGGTAGGCAGTCAGAACCTGTATCCCAGGAGGGAAATGGCAAATACCAGAGGGCACAGCTTGAAGTTGAGAGGGGCAAGGTTTAAAGGAGACAGCACAGGGACGGTACAGCGGGTAGAGTCGCTGCCTCACAGCGCCAGAGACCCAGGTTCAATCCTGACCTCAAGTGCTGTCTGTGTGGAGTTTGCACGTTCTCCCTGTGGCCATAGGGGCTTCCTTCTGGTGCTCCAATTTCCTCCCACATCCCAAGGTTTGTAGGTTAATTGGCCTCAGTGAATTGCCTACGGTGATCAGGGCGTGGATGAGAGAGTGGGATAGCATAGAACGAGAGTGAACGGATGATCAATGATCAGCATGGCCTCGACAGGCCGAAGGGTCTATTTCCGTGCTGAACTAAAGAGATGTGCGGGGGGGGGGGGGGGGGGGGGGGGGGGATTGTTTTAAACCACGGAGAGGGGGGTGGGTGCCTGAAACACAGGACAAAGTTTCAAGGAGATGTGCAGGACAAGTTTTAAAAAACCACAGAGTGTGGTGTGTGTTTGCAACGCACTGCCAGGGGCGGTGGGCACGATAGTGGCATGAAAGAGACGTTTGGATAGGCACATGGATATGGAGGGATATGGATCATGTGCAGGCAGATAAGAGATGGTCTTGGCACCATGTTGGGCACAGACATTGTGGGCTGAAGGGCCTGTTCCTGTGCCGTACTGCTCTATAATTCAATCATACTTTAATATCACGTTCCGGGTCGGGTGAGCAGGCGTAGGGAAGGGCAGTGGGACATCTCTCCGCTTTTTTTTTCACTTCTACGTTAGTTCAGAGGTTTTTCTTTTTTCTTTTACGTATCTTTTTTGAAATTCTTTCTTTTCTTTTTCCTTTCTTCTTCCTTTCCCTTCTTTCCTTATTTCTTTTTTTCCGATTTATGTATTAGTTTATAAAACGTTAAAACTGAAGCTGTACGAAAATTATATAACTGTTATGTCGATTACTTTCTCCTTGTACAATTGCTTCTAATAAAATAAACAAATAAATAGATAAATAGATATCATGTACCTACGCTACCCCTCAGATTCATGCAGTAAAGCTCTGTGTTGTGTACAACCAGGTTAAATCATGCAGCAGACCATACAAAAGTTCACCGTACACCACACGAGCATCATGCCTTCCCCCCCCACCGGGTCCCCTCTACATAGAAACATAGAAATTAGGTGCAGGAGTAGGCCATTTTGCCCCTTCGAGCCTGCACCGCCATTCAATATGATCATGGCTGATCATGCCCAACTAAGTATCACGTACCTGCCTTCTCTCCATACCCTCTGATCTCCCTTGGCCACAAGGGCCACATCTAACTCCCTCTTAAATATAGCCAATGAACTGGCCTCAACTACCCTCTGTGGCAGAGAGTTCCAGAGATTCACCACTCTCTGTGTGAAGAAAAAAGTACTTCTCATCTCGGTTTTAAAGGATTTCCCCCTTATCCTTAAGCTGTGACCCCTTGTCTTGGACTTCCCCAACATCGGGAACAATCATCCTGCATCTAGCCTGTCCAACCCCTTAAGAATTTTGTAAGTTTATATAAGATCCCCTCTCAATCTCCTAAATTCTAGAGAGTATAAACCAAGTCTATCCAGTCTTTCTTCATAAGACAGTCCTGACATCCCAGGAATCAGTCTGGTGAACCGTCTCTGCACTCCCTCTATGGCAATAATGTCCTTCCTCAGATTTGGAGACCAAAACTGTACGCAGTACTCCAGGTATGGTCTCACCAAGACCCTGTACAACTGCAGTAGAACTTCCCTGCTCCTATACTCAAATCCTTTTGCAATGAAAGCTAACATACCATTCGCTTTTTTTACTGCCTGCTGCACTTGCATGCCTACCTTCAATGACTGGAGTACCATGACACCCAGGTCTCGCTGCATCTCCCCCTTTCCCAATCGGCCACCAGTTAGATAATAGTTCTGCTTTCTCGTTTTTGCCCCCCACATGGATAAACTCACATTTATCCACATTATACTTAAATCTGCCAAAACATTTGCCCACTCACCCAGCCTATCCAAGTCACCTTACATCTTGGCGGACCCCCTGCCAGGGCCCCCATTGTTCCCCGCTGCTTCCCCCTTTCGTTCTAGGTGCCTCCCCCAGCCGGGTCGTCCTCCTCCACTGGGTCCCCCCCCCCCCTCTCGTTCCCGACAGCCCCGCCATGTAGCTGTCCGATGGCCCTCCTCACTCTAGTCACAAGTTCAGCCCAACTTGCCCACACCGGCCTACATGTCCCATCCAAACTAGTCTCACCCGCCTGCATTTGGCCCATATCCCTCTAAACCCGTCCTATCCATGTACCCGTCTGATTGTTTCTTAAAAGTTGCAATAGCACCAGCCTCAACTACCTCATCCGGCAGCTCGTTCCGTACACCCACCATCCTTTGTGTGAAAAAGTTACCCCTCAGATTCCTATTAAATCTTTCCCCCTTCACCTTAAGCCTATGTCCCCTGGGTCTCGATTCCCCTACTCTGGGCAAGAGATTCTGTGCGTCTACCCGATCTATTCCTCTCATGATTTTATACACCTCTATAAAATCTCCCCTCATCCTCCTGTGCTTTAATAGACAATAGACAATAGGTGCAGGAGTAGGCCATTTGGCCCTTTGAGCCAGCACCGCCATTCAATGTGATCATGGCTGATCATCCCCAATCAGTATCCTGTTCCTGCCTTCTCCCCATATCCCCTGACGGAGGAGGGAGAGATAGATCAGCCATGATTGAATGGCGGAGTAGACTTGATGGGCTGAATGGCCTAATTCTACTCCTACAATACAATACAATGGTTTATGAGCTTATGACTCCGCTATTTTTAAGAGCCCTATCTAGCTCTCTCTTGAAAGCTACCTTTTAAGGCACAGAGTCCCAGCCTGCTCTTTTCGATTCTCTGTGTCTACCTGATCTATTCCTCTCATGATTTTATACACGCTTTTGTAGAAGATGGGTAATACACTCTTTTTACCGTTACCAACAGTTGAAGAAGCAGGACACGATGTTGTACAAGATCAACGGGATCATGGTTCTGGCGACCTTCTTCATCTGCCGGATCCTGGTGTTCCCTTTCATGTATTGGGCCTACGGCCGGCAGTACGGCATCCCGGCCTACAGGGTGCCTTTCCACATCCCTTGGCACTGCACCGTGGCCAACGGCCTGATCATGGCCCTGCAGCTCCACTGGCTCACTCTAATCGTCAAGAAGGCAGTGAAGGTCGTCAAGGTCGAGTGAGCCCGCGGCTGGATTCCCCCCCCCCGGCACCATCGGCATTCCCTGCACTCCCGCATGGGAGCCGGGGACCACCTGTTCAACGCTGGAGTAACTCAGCGGGACAGGCAGCGTCTCTGGAGAGAAGGAACGGGTGAGGTTCCGGGTCGAGACCCCTCTTCACCTTGGCTACCGCAGGGCACCACGATCGATGGTTGCCGTGGTCATGGGCGTTGCCATGGTCACCGGCTCCTCTTGGCCCGAGCTCTGTCTCCAGACAGAGGGACCTGACAGATATGGAAGGGTAAAGTGTGAAAACGAGAGATCAAAGGGAGGGGCCAAGATCAATTCTATTCTAGTCAACATTTTCCTTCCCCTTCCATATCTCCGTGTCTCCCTCTCCCCTGACTCGCAGTCTGAAGAAGTGTCTCGACCTGAAACATCACCCATTCCTTCTATCCAGAGATGCTGCCTGTCCCGCTGAGTTACTCCAGCATTCTGGGTCTATCTTCGGTGTAAGCCAGCATCTGCAGTTCCCTCCGATGCATTTTGTCTACCTGTTCAAGTGTGACCAGTTGCTTGTACTTCTCCAGTATTTCATGCTGTGTCATTGTTGTGTTGGGATCATTGTTTGGAGGCTGCAGCCTCACCCACTGCTGCACTGAATGAGGCATTCATCAGAAAGTCAGCACACTTGAATTCTTGACACAGTACCAGCTTCCTAACAATACACAGGGCCGATGAATTTACCTACATTTGTATTGTGTTGATTTCAATAATTCTGTAGCAGCAAATTTAAAGTTGTTTTTAAAAGTTATAAACCAGCCTTTCACCAACTTAGACTTAAGATGGTGGAGGGTCGTGGATATAAACTCGGATCTGTGCAGTTTAAACCTTTTTTTGTGATAATTGATAATAAATATTTTTATAAATCAAATTCACTTTTCCGTATCTTTTTCCACGCAAAGGGTGGTGGGTTTATGGAACGAGCTGCCAAGAGGAGTTAGGCTGTTACCATGGCAACGTTGAAGGAAAATTTAGACAGGTACATGGATAGGACAGGTTTAGAGGGATGTGGGCCAAATGTAGGTAGGTGGGACTAGTGTAGATGGGGCATGTTGGCCGGTGTGGGCACGAAAGCCCTGTTTCCATGCTCCATGACTCTATAAGTTTAGTTTAGTTTAGATACAGCGTGGAAACATGCCCTTCGGCCCACCTAGTCCGCACTGACCAGATATCCCCACACATCAACACTAACCCTACACACACTGGGGACAATTTTACATTTATATCAAGCCAATTAACCTATAAACCCATATGTCTGTGGAGTGTGGGATGAAACCGAAGATCTCGGTGAAAATCCACGCGGGTCTCAGGGAGAACATACAAGCTCCATACAGACAGCACCCGCAGTCAGGATCAAACCCATGTCTCTGGCGCTGTGAGGCAGTAGCTCTACCGCTGCGCCATCTTAAATAACATTTTATTTCTTTCTTTAAAAAGATTGACCTTCCAAGCATTTCTGAAACTCACAATGAATGGTATCTATTCTTTAAGGTGAATCAATAGTATTGGTCAGAAATATGAATCCAGAGGGAATAAAGCCATCCATCTATCTTAACCACAGAGATTGCAGACACTGGAATCGCAAAAAAACACAAAGTACTGGAGGAACTATATATATATATTCAATAGTATGTGGACACATTGATCTGTTCTGTATTCATGCCTACTATGTTCTGTTGTGCTGAAGCAAAGTAAGAATTTCATTGTCCTATCTGGGACACATGACAATAAACTCTCTTGAATCTTGTTCTCAGCAGGTCAGGCAGCAACTGTGGAATAGATATCTGTATGTTCTCTCCACAGATGCTGCCTGACCCATTGCTCAGGCTTATTTGGATTCTGAAAAAGGGTTTTGTTTAAGGGTTTAGAGGGATGTGGACCAAATGCAGGCAGGTGGGAATGTGGGCACATTGGGTCTGTTTCCAAGTTCGATGACAATAAATTTAGTTTAGTTTAGTTTAGAGATACAGCATGGAAACAGGCCCTTGGGCCCACTGAGTCCACGCCAACAATGATCCCCGCACATTAACACTATCCTACACACACTAGGGACAATTTACACATACACCAAGCCAATTAGCCAACAACCCTGTACGTCTTTGGAGTGTGGGAGGAAATCGGAGATCCCCACACAGGTCACGGGAAGAACATGCAAACTCCGTAAAGACAGCACCTGTAGTCAGATTGAACAAGGATCTCTGGCGCTGTAAGGCAGCAGCTCTACTGCTGCGTCACTGTGCCCACCCTTAGTTTACTTTAGAGATGCAGCATAGAATGGGTGGACAAAGGCCAGGGATGAAAAGGTGACAAAAGAAGACAAAAGATATTAAACAAGGAGTTAGAAGACTAAATATTTACCCCTTCACCTTAAACCTATGTCCTTTGCTCCTCAATTCCCCTACTCTGGGCACGAGACTGTGCAACTACCCGATCTAGTCCTCTCATGATTTTATACACCTCTGTAAGATCACTCCTCATCCTCCTGTGCTCCAAGTGTTAAGGTTCATTTCTAAAAACAGACAACTCACAATAGGTTAAGTAAACCAACTCAAGCTTTATTGATCATCAGCCGGCGAGAGTGTCAGAGATACAGAGTTAATAATGCAACAGACACCTAACTCCCCAGTGCTACCACTCTAATGAATGAAGGCATGCAGCATCTTTTATAGTGTTTTGGAAACGTAGTCACATGTTTATACAGAGTTGCAGCAGTGACGTTTAACACAAAATCAATCACAGGCGGCTGTACCCATTCAAAGTATTCTTGTCACTAATACAATACTTATGGTTATATCGATCACAACTGTTGATCACAAAATTTCCAAACAACAGGAACTTGTATTAGTCAAAAGCCCAACATTTGCAATTCTGTCTTAACAATGTAATCATCAATATTAGTAACAGCCAGAAGGTTTCTGTTTACAGAAACTACCGAGTCCCCAGGAAACACATCCTCTCCTACTATTGTCAGTTGCCGTTTGCTTGGGCATAACATGAAGTCTATCAGAGCAGCTTGAATGCCAGCCTCTAACTTCCTGATTCCCACAGCTTTTCTAGTAGACCACAGAATTGCAACTTCAGCTTATTCAGAACCCAAAAAAGTCAAGCTAATCTTTTACTTAATAAAATATTTTATGCTAGAATTTATTCCTTAACTAGGATATTCTCACAATGATTAGAGTCGCAGCCTCCACAACCTCGCCCTATAGCTTGGACCCTCTAGTCCGAGCAACATCCTCGCAAATCTCTGTACCATTTCCAGCTCGACAACATCTTTCCTATAACATGGTGCCCAGAACTGAACACAATACTCAAAATGTGGCCTCACCAACATCTTATACAACTGCAACATGACCTCCCAACATCTATACTCAATACTCTGGCTGATGAAGGCCAGAGTCCCCTGACTTCCCACATTCTGCAAGAGAGGCATATTATTACTGTACCACCCTTCTTTCATGCACTAGAGAGGAAGATTGACAAAAGAAAGAAAAAACACCAACTGTGGGAATAGATCAGGTAAATGCACAAACTCTTGCCCAGAGTAGGGGAATCGAGAACCAGAGGACATAGGTTTAAGGTGAGAGGGGGGGGGAAAGGCTTTGGAATCTGAGGGGTAACTTTTTCCACACAAAGGGTGGTGAGCGTATGGAACGAGCTGGCAGAGGTAGTTGAGCTAGGAACTATGGCAATGTTTACAAAACAATTAGACAGTTAAATGGATAGGACAGGTTTAGAGGGATATGGGCCAAATGCGGGCAGTTGGGACCAGTGTAGCTGGGACATGTTGGTCAGTGTGGGCAAGTTGGGCCGAAGGGCCTGTTTCCACACTGTGCGACTATGAACCTTATCCCACTGTCATCCTCTACACCAAAGATCTCAAGCCAAACTCTCACACTTACCCTCTTCAAAGTCAGCCAAGACAAAGCCTCAGATTCCACAAGGCACTTGACCTCCACATGTCCACTCAACTTGTCTGCCTTCCTTTGACAGAGCCTCTAGGAGCAGTCACTCCAGGATGCTAACTGCTTTGTGCTGAGCTCATTGACAATTTGGCTCTTGTTAACCATGAGGCCCCATGAGCTTGCACGCCCTCGTTAAGTGTGGCCCCGTTAACAGGGTGGCCTCATTAATCGCATGGCTTCGTTACAGTGTGAGGCTCATTAATTGCATGGCTTTGTTAAGTGTGTATCCATGTTAACAACCTCGTTAACCGTGTGGCCCCTTTAACAGTGTGGCTTCGTTAAGTGTGTATTCATGTTAACAACAACCTCATTAACAGTGCGGCTTCGTTAACAGTGTGAGGCTTTGTCTTCACGTGGCTTTGTTAATCATGTAGCCCCATAATATGGTGGAATTCTGCAAGAGGATGGAGAGAGACACGGTTAATTCAGAGACTAGTGTCGTGAACTTGAACTTTGAAGGTATGAGACGGGAACTGGCTAGGATAGACGGGCAAATTTATAGTTAAATGGTTGACGGTGGAGATGCAATGGCGAAGATTTAAAGACCGCATGGATGAACTCCAGAAATTGTTCATCCCTGTCTGGCGAAAAAATAAAACTGGGAAGGCAGCTCAACCGTGGCTGACGAGGGAAGTCAAAGATACTGTCACATCCACGGGAAGAGGCATATAAATTGGCCAGAAGAAGCGGCAAACCAGGCGGATGGAAGAAATTTTGAACTAAACAGAGGAGGACAAAGGGGTTAATTAAGAGGGGGAACAAAAGCAAAAGAAAGCTTGCGGGGAATATAAAAACTGACTGTAAAAGTTTCTACAGGTATGTAAAAAGGAAAAGATTAGTGAAGATGAATGTAGGTCCTTTACAGTCCAAGACAGGTGAATTTATAATGGGAAACAATAGGCTGTGGGCCGAACATCGAAAATGTGTCTAGAATTTAACTTTCGTGACCCACGTCTGGGAACTACTTGAAATTTAGCACAGATTTAGGTCATAACTCGTCAGTGCCAAAAGTTGCACATTAGTAGCTAATGTCCACAGCTAATTAGAAAATGAGATTGACAAAGCGCCATCTAGTGTTCAATTCACTCAATTAGTTTCCTTCGCTCTATAGTTGCTGCTGCACCCGCTGAGTTTCTCCAACTTTTTTGTGTATCTAGTGTTCAATGCTCATATTACTCCATGAGGAGCCTAATAATTCTGTGCTGCTGTCTATTCAAACCATACATTATACCATATATATATGACTTTTGAATATGACTGTAATTATATTATATAAAAATAATATAATGAATATAATGCTACACATGCTCTTCTGCTCCAACTCTCTCCACCCGACGGGTCGCGGCTGTGGACTGGGAACGCGGCCGGAGGCCTTTATCGATGCGCCGCGGTCTGGATGCCTTCCCGATCGCCGCGTAGAAGCCCAGTCCAGGGCCTTGCAGGTCGGCCGACAGAGCCTGCGGCTGGGGCCTGGGTCGGCAGAACGGAGGCGTGAAGTGGGGCATCAACAGCGGTGATGGCCTGGCAGCGGTGAAGTCTCTCGATGATGGGAAGCCTCGTGGCGGCATCGATGCCGCGCGGGTCAACCACGGGTCGATGAGAGCGCGGAGGACCAACGTGAGGGAGGGGTAAAAACAATGGAGGGCCCGGTGTGGGGGAACAACTCTATGAAAGGGGGGGGGGGGGGAGGGGAGAACAAAAAAGGGGGGGGAGACAGCGTGCTTTGTAACGTCAGTGCCACAGGTGGCTTTTATTTGTATGCATTCGGGATGCAGTAAAAATCTCACTGGGCCTAGTGACATGCAACAATAAATTGTTCCATTCCATCCCAGTTTCTCCAATTGAAACCTGGTTACCTGTGTCTGGGGCTATAAACAAATACACTTTTTCCACTGGTCAAAAATAAAGGGGTATGGATTATGTGCAGATTAGATTATATTGGCATCATGTACGGCATAGACATTGTGGGCCGAAGGGTCTGTTCCTGCACTGTACTGCTCTATGTTCTATATTGCTGAGTATCATTGCGTGTGTGTCAATAGAAGCTAATTTCAATGAGCAAGCAGTTAAAAAGGGACAATGGTGTCTGACTACTGCGGGGAGGTTACCCTGAAATATTTTTTCCAAGACACCTTTTTTTCTACTTGTCAATTTCCAATGTAACTTTTAAGTGATCCTCAAGTTGCCAAATGGAAATTGCATTATACTAACTAATTCAGCCCACTATAATGTTCCATAATTCATCGAGCGAATCATATCCAATTCACACTGTGGAAACACACGTTATACAGTAGCTGAGCCATCTGTAACTGAAATGTTAGCAGGAATAGTTTATTTAATTAGCAGCTGGGAGGGGCAGAAGGACCGCTGAGCCCGGTCCCTGCTCATCCCCCAAGGACTGGAGGGGAAGATGGAACGGCGGACGCAAGAAGAACGATGGGGCTTACCTTTCGCGCCCTCAAGGTCGGCTGAGGTGGTGCCTCCATCACACAAACCAACCTCCCTTCTATAGACTCCATTTATATCTCACGCTGCCTCGGCAAGGCCACCAACATAATCAAGGACCCGTCGCACCCCGTCCACTCCCTCTTCTCCCCTCTCCCATCGGGCAAAAGGTATAGAAGTGTAAAAATGCACACCTCCAGATTCGGGGACAGTTTCTTCCCAGCTTCTTAAGGGGTTGGACAGGCTAGATGCAGGAAGATTGTTCCCGATGTTAGGGAAGTCCAGGACAAGGGGTCACAGCTTAAGGATAAGGGGGAAATCCTTTCGAGATGAGAAGAACTTTTTTCACACAGAGAGTGGTGAATCTCTGGAACTCTCTGCCACAGAGGGTAGTTGAGGCCAGTTAATTGGCTATATTTAAGAGGGAGTTAGATGTGGCCCTTGTGGTTAAGGGGATTAGGGGGTATGGAGAGAAGGCAGGTACGGGATACTGAGTTGGATGATCAGCCCTCAGACTATCCTTGATTGGACTTTGTTGGCTTTACCTTGCAGAAAAACATTATTGCCTTTACATGTATCTGTACACTGTAAATGGATCGATTGTAATCATCTATGTTTCTATGTTACCAGGCGACTGAATCATCCCACCACCACCAGAGAACAGTGCTGAACTACTATCTAACTCTTTGGTGACCCTCGGACTATCCTTGATTGGACTTTGTTGGCTTTACCTTGCATTATTGCCTTTACATGTATCTGTACACTGTAAATGGATCGATTGTAATCATGTATTGTCTTTCTGCTGAGTGGATAGCACGCAACTAAAGCTAGACAAAAGTGCTGGAGAAACTCAGCATCTATGGAGCGAAGGAAATAGGCAACGTTTCGGGCCATTTTCTATAAACCTTTTCTGTACACTCTAATGTCATAGAGTCATACAACACAGAAACAATACGATAAAACGTTATTCATCCCGGGTAATTAATAGTGAAAACAAAAACAAAAAGACAAGCGACTGTTGACTGGCTGCCGTGTACACAGCGCCTCCACTGGGACAAATGAACAAACGACTTACCTCCTGGACCCCCTCCCCCACACTGGAGCCCCCTTTGTTCTCCTACTGTCCCTCACCCCCCCCCCCCCCCCACCGACGCCGGGTCCCCATAGTCTTCCCCTCCCTTCCCAGGCTCATCGAACGCGAGGTCCCACCGCTGCCGAGGCCCCCATCACCACCACCACTGAGGCTCCTTTAGCCTAGACAGGCCTTGCCGCCCGGCTTCACCAGTCCCCTGGGGGGCCTGCGGGGCGAGTCGGGCCTTCCGGGGCGCGTTCCGGTCGCCGTTCTGGTTGGTGGTGGTGGTGGCGCAGTTGTTCGGCAGGTGGATCAGGCCCGCGCGGCTCCGCCTGATGGGCGCAAGGCCTTTCACCCCAACGATCATGCCAACCAAGATACTCCATCTAAATTCATCCTGTTTACCTTTGTTTGGCCCATATCCCTCTAAACCTTTCCTATTCATGTACCTGTCTTTTAAATGTTATAGCACATCCTCAACTACCTCCTCTGGCAGCTCATTCCACGCGTATATCCACCACCCTCAGAGTCGCATTAAATCTTTTCCCTCTTACCTTAAACCCATGTCCCCTGGTTCTTGATTCCCCAACTTTGGGTAAGACTCGGTCCATTTGCCATATCTATTTTATACACCTCATAACATGATCACTCAGTATCCTGTGTCCAAGGGATAAATTCCTAGATAGACATAACATGCTGGAGTAGCTCAGCTGGACAGGCAGCATCTCTGGGGAGAAGGAATGGGTGACGTTTCGGGTTGAGACCCTTCTTCAGACCGAGTCAGGGGAGAGGGCAATACCGAGATAAGGAAGTGTAAGGTGTGAAAACGAGACAATGGGGATGGAGATCAAGGACAATGTAGAATTGTTTAAGAAGGAACTGCAGATGCTGGAAAATTGAAGGTAGACAAAAGTGCTGGAGAAACTCAGCGGGTGCAGCAGCATCTATGGAGCGAAGGAAATAGGTGACGTTTCGGGCCGAAACCCTTCTTCAGACTGATGCAGGGTGGGGGGCGGGGAGAAAGGAAAGAGGAGCCCGAGGACTGAGGGAGAGCTGCGAAGGGGAGGAGCTAACGGAAATTGGAGGTCAATGTTTATGCCGCTAGGGTGCAAACTGCCCAAGCGGAATATAAGGTGCTGCTCCTCCAATTTCCGGTGGTGTTCACTCTGGCCATGGAGGAGACCCAGGTTTCCTCCCACACTCCAAAGACGTAGGGGTGGGGGGGGTAGGTAAATTGGCTTTGGTAAAATTGTAAATTTTGTGTGTAGGATAGTGCTAGTGCTGACGGGTGATCACTGGTCGGCGCACACTCGATGGGCCGAAGGACCGGTTTCCATGCTGTATCTCTAAAGTCTAAAGAGAAACCTCTACAGCTACCAAGTTTGAATGTACCTAACATCTTCTCACTCACTATTTTTTGAAGCACTTTCTTCCCTGGTTAAGATAGATACAGATTTAGCTCCTTAAGACTGTCCATGTGTTCAAGTTCCCATTTCATCCTAAGTTGGTATTTTGAGCAATCCTACAATGGTACTGTCCAATTCTCCTTTACTCAGGAATAGCTTCTCCCCCTCTGTTATCAGGCTTCTGAATGGTCCTTCCATAAGCTAGGGTACTGTCCGATTCACCTCTACCCCATTGTCGACATTGGACTTTGTCTGTGGAACTGGTGCGCTACAATGCTGAGAACTATATCCTGCACTCCTTTGCTCTATTCTTCCCCTTTGCTCTACCTATTGTATTGAGTTTGATTTGAGTGCATTTACATTTAGTATTATCTGATCGGACAGCATGCAAAACAAAGCTTTCCACTGTATCTCGATACACGTGACAATATAATAAACCTAAACTTTTCACTGTTTTAGTCTATTAAATACTTTTTAATTCCCATTTATGCTGACAACTAATCTTTTCCTATGCAATCTCATTGCCTGTCTTGCATAGTTGTTAGAGATATAGTGTGTAAACAGGCCCTTCGGCCCACTGAGTCCGCACCAACCATCGATCACTCATACACTAGTTCCATGTTACCCCAATTTCACATCCAACACACTAGGGACAATTTACAGAAGACTTACAAACCCGCATGTCTTTGGGACATGGCAGGAAACCGGAGCGCAACGCGGTCACAGGGAGAACGTAAACTCCATGCAGACAGCACCCGTAGTTAGGATGGAATCCCAGTGTGTGGCACTGTATGGCAGCAACAGTAGAGATGCTGCCTTATGCCAGAGAGTATTGTTCACTGGCAACATTTTCCGTTTCTATACTTTCAAAGAACTAATCAGACCTAGAGAGAACAGAGTGTAGAAACAAAATAACTGCAGGTGCTGGTTTATACCAAAGATAGTACAAAGTGCTGGAGTAACTCAGCGGGTCAGGCAGCATCTCTGGAGAAAAAGGATTGGCGACGTTTTGGGTTAGGACCCTTAAGACTTCAGACTTTTTCAGAAGGGATCCCGATGTGAAAAATCTCCTATCCATGCTGGCTGACCCGCTGAGGTACTCCAGTACTTTGTGTCTATCTCGAGAAAACAGAGCAAAGGCAAAGCAAGGATTTTAATTAGACGCCAAAAAAAAAAATCAAAGGTTTATTTTATTTGAATAGAATGAAAAACTCCTTCAGCAATGTGATACACTTGTTATCAATGTTAACTGGAACCGCAGATACTGGTTTACACCGCAGCTAACACAAGATGCTGGAGTAACTCGGCCACTCAGGCAGCATCTCTGGAGGAACGGAACAGGTGATGTTTCGGGTCGAGACCCTTCTTCAGTCTTCAGGCAATGTTCAGTTTAACAAATTTTACTGATTTTCTGCAACAATATTGACCGCTGTTCTTCACTGACCAGATTCTCAGCTATGGAATGGAGGAAGTGCTTTTCATTGGCCTTGTTCAATAGCCCGCTAGTGGAGGTATTGGCCGACATCAGAGTCTCGTACTGTGAGAGCAGCTCCAGAGATACGTAGTACAGGGAATCAGAGGTCCCAGGGGGCATCATGACCATTATGTGAATGACGTGACAAAAAAAGCTGCATGATTACAAAGAGGGCCTCCTGGTTTGCGTCCAGGTTCTGAGCTCCCAGTCCTTTGAGCTTGCACTTCACGGACTCCAAGATGTCCGACATGCTGCTGGCACACTGCCTTGCCACGTGCGTCCACCCCGCGGGCGGCAGCCAGTTGGAACAGCCGTGGCTGCAGATGAGCTGGAAGGCTCGGAGAAGAAGCTGAGAGAACTGCAGGTGATGTGCAAAGGGCTGCAGGTTGAGAAGCGGCAGGTAGTGGACGTATTCCAGGGTAAACGGCACGTGAAGCAACTCCCGTTGGAGGAGGCTCCTCACAATGTGGTTGAGGCGCTTCCACTCGCTGGAACTGCACCAAGGAAGGAGCTGAATCAGTGCGACCAGAAAGCCCTTGCTGAACATGTTGACCTCCTCCACGTTCTTGGAGTCTATTATTAGATGGGAGAGCATCTGGTCCATCATGTGTGTAGAAGCACTGCAGCACTCCATCCAGGCCAGCAGCCCCGTGCCTGGACCATACTGTGGAAGGTTCAGTGGTGACCAGCCATCATCCGAGAGGTCGCACACCTCAAACAGTGTGGCAGGCACCTCGAACTTAAAATGTCCGCCAAAGATGCTCTTCAAGCAAAGGCGTACAGTCCAGTCCAACTGTTCGGCTTTCCTGTACAGCCAATGTACAGAGGTTGACCATGTCTCTGGGTTTACGGAAATGATCTGTTCGACAGCATCGCAGACCATTTCCAACGTCTGCGTGAGGAGACTCTTCGTTTCTATGGAAACGCGAGTAGACATATCGGCACTGTCCTCCTCCCAGCACAAGATGCACCTGTCCAGGAGCTGCGAGAGAGCAAAGACGAGAGGGAACGGGCAACAGGCCAGGAGCCAGTGCTCCTTGGTCCCATCATCAGTCACGGGCATTTTTAGAGCCCTGTTGAGAAGCTTGAGGGGAAACACGATATTAGAGTCACCTCCGGTCAGGTAAGGAAGAACAAATATCTTTACGACCTGGGCGGGCTGGAGAAGTGGGCGTGGAAGTTCTGGATCGATCATCTCTCCTGGTTCCATCAGAGATGTCAGGAACTCGAGGAACTGATTCTCCGCCTTGGCGGTGGCAAGGCTGTCGACGGTGGTTTCCAAGAGACACACGGCCAAGATGTTTATCCCTTCCGAGGACCGGTCGTCTTCATGAGACAGCGCTGGTAGATTCTTCAGGATCTGGCTAAATAGCCGATGAGCTCCCAGATTCACAGCAGCCAAGTGGCACATCTTCTGCAGGGTGGTCTCGGGATTGAGAAAAGCAACCCTTACGACGGCAGTGACTGCCTTATCAATACTATTTACAGTCTCACTCTGGGTAATACAATTGAAGACCATGTTCACCTCTTCTTCGAACCACTCCTTCATAGCCCCTCCATCTCGGCAGAGTCCTTGGCCTCCGTAGGCATGCAGCACCCCCAAAAGAGCTTTGTTTTTGTCCAAGAGGGGGAGAGCAGACAGACAATCCAAAACCACATTCTTGAATCGTTTGACCTCTGACTGGGCAGTGGCAGTGCAGGATGACCTGTCTTTAAGTATCCCAGCTAACTTCAAAACTACATCAGTGCTCCGAAAAACCTCTCCGTTTCTCTCCAGGCAATTAAGCCACCCACTCTCGGCAAAAGCCCAACCGGGAGTTGACGCAAATATTTCACACACTTCCGCATGCCTTTCCATTCTATTGTTAATTATGGCAAAAGCCACAGACATCTTCACTTTATCAACAGTAGCAGCATCATCCAACGATACGTAGGAGTCACACTTCCGCACAAAGGAGCATGAACTCAGTATGAAATCAGACAGAATTTCCTTTGTATTTTGAGGTATCATGTCGCCATTTTGAATTAATGGACTGACTTGATTTAGGCATTTCAAACTTTCCACCGTTCTATACAGAGCAAGGCTTCTCCTCTCAATGTTGGTGTCTTTCTTCGATTCAGTCTGAATTTCAGGTGCCCATGACCGGAAGATTTCTGCAAGTAATTCAATCCCTTGAGCTAATTCACCCTGTGGCAATTGGAAAGCGGACTTTTGGTATGGGGCTCCCAGCTCCCTCTCTGCGTTCTTTACAATCCGTACAAAGTTCTCTGCAACTGGAAGTGTTTGGGCTTTAGGATTACCTAATACAATCAGTTCAGACAGTTTCTGCAAATAAACCTCAGCAGAATGCTCAATGGCACCGTCAGAAAGGAGTGACTTGCGTAAGGTATCCGTCAACTTTGTTATAGCAGAGCATTTATAATCATAAGGTGTGACACGAGCTTTCATTTTTCTAAGTCCATGGAGAAATAGGCAAGGAATGGACAGGTTACTTAAAGATCCAGGGGAACTAATGGAAGGGAGCAGCGACACATCGGGATCTAGTCTGATTCTTTTGGACGAACGGCAGAATACATCGGACGCACGTGCGAGGTATTTTTTAACCTCGTCGCCAAATGTTCTAACAATTTCATCCCTCGGCCCTTCGTACAGCTTCAGTGCTTCCCACCACACGTCGAGAAAGGTGGCCACATCTTCATCAGTAGTCCCATCAAGGACATGGTCCACAAAGCGGGTCACCTCCAGGTGGCACGTGCCTGCTGGCAACGCAGAGAGCAATTCCACAAAGACTTCGGAAGCCCCCAAGGACTTTACCAGCTCAAATAAGACGGTGTGATTTATGTCTGGAATCATGCTTTCTGCTGGAAAGAAGAGGTCTTCCTTCCATCTCTGGTCACTCTCAGTATCCACCTTCTCCTTCACATTAGGTTCATTTGAGGTGGGGTTTAGCAGCTTTGCCCACACATATGCAAGCACTTTCTTCTGCCACAACCTAGTTTCTCCAGGACCCTGCACCACACCAGCCTCACCGGCACAGATCTCACGCACAGCATTAACTATCGGCTTTCCCAGAGTTGCCCAGTCAGATTTCTTCATTTCCAAAAGCTTTGCTGGTTCAGTTCTCTTCTGAGCCAAGAGAAAGCCACCATGGAGGACAGCCATCTTCTCACAACAAACCCAAGATCCTAAAACAACAGAAAAAGCAATAACTCCAATGCTCATGACTGTGCCAAGTAAATTAAGAGAACTGCATTTAACTCTCCCATTTAAAGAAATAAAAGCATCCCAACGTGGCTCATCAAAATATGACATTAAGTTTCATAAATTTCCTGATTTTTTTGGGTGAAGATCTAAACGTTACATTCGAGTTTAGAAGGGTGAGAGGGGACCCCATTGAAATGTACCAAATAATGAAAGGCCTGGAGTGGATGTGGAGAGGATGTTCCCATTAGTAGGAGAGTCTAGGACCATAGGTCATAGCCTCAGAATAAAAGGACCCACCTTTAGAAATGAGATGAGGAGGAATTTCTTTAGTCAGAGGGTGGAATTCATTGCCACAGACAGCTGTGGAAGCCAAGTCAATGGATATTTTTAAGGTGCGAATTGATGGATTCTTGATTTCTAAGTGTGTCAGGGGTTATGGGGAGAAGGCAGGAGAATGGGTTGAGAGGGAAAGATAGATCAGCCATGATTGAATGGCAGTGTAAACTAGATGGGCCTAATTCTGCTCCTAGAACTAATGAACTTATTAGAGTGGACTTTTATTTGACAAAAATGAACCATTATTCCTAAGAGAAGAAACGTCAACTAAAATAGCATTCAATATTTAATTAACATTTTGATGCATCATATCTATTCTTTATTATTTGCATGAAGATTATATTTTCAAACCATTAGAGTAGTTTTTATGTACCAATTGGTTCCTCATTCAATTCTTTACATCCTTCTCTGAACTTGCTTTCCCGTTTATCTTAGTTATCATCCACAAATTTGATTGCAATACCTTCAGTCCCTTCGTCTGGGAAGTAATTAATATGGATGGTAAATAACTGAGAACTCAACACTGGTTAAAAGTTGGTTTAACCCCACTTTGTCTTTTGCTGCACAACCTAACTTTACAAAGTTAGCAGTGCCAGCACAGTGGCGCAGCGGTAGAATTGCTGCCTTACAGCACCAGAGACCCAGGTTCGATCCTGACCTCGGGTGCTGTCTGTACAGTTTGCACGTTCTCCCTGTGACCACGTTCTCCGGTTTCCTCCCACATTCCATGGACGTGCAGGTTTGTAGATTAATCGGCTTCTGTAAATTGTCCCTCGTGTGTAGGATAGAATTAGTGTACAGGTGTTCGCTGGACAGTGTGGATTCAGTAGGCCAAAGGTCATAATTTTGTCGCTGTTTCTCTAAACTAAATTTACAATCACTCAAATCCTATCACTACCCTTTTCCACCATTAGTAAACAGGCCCATTTCATCACTCTTGGTATTCAACGCTCCCGGGTACTGATTCCAGCTGTCAGTGTGGAGTTTAGCATTCAGCAAACTTGTTGTTTTCAGCAGTATGATTTAGAGTTACGAATGCAACAACACACGACCAGCAATCACCTCCTATCTATCAGGTTTGTAGATTTGGTAACTGCAGGAACAGGTGCGAGAAGGAGTAGAAGGATGTTTCTCTAAACTAAATTTTTATCCTATCACTACCCTTTTCCACCATTAGTAAACAGGCCCATTTCAGTCTGGAGTTTAGCATTCAGTTAGCAGTATGATTTAGAGTTTAGTTTGCAGGGCGAGAAGGATTATTATCACGTGTACAGAGGTACAGTGAAAAGCTTTTATTATTGCATGCTATCCAGTCAGTGGACAGACCATGCATGATTATAATCAAGCTGTCCACAGATAGATACAGGATAAAGGGAATAACGTTTAGTGCAAGATACAGTCTAGTAAAGTCCAATTAGGTTAGAGATGCGGCATGGAAACAGGCCTTTCGGCCCACCAAGTCCGTACCGACCAGCGACCTCATACACTAGCACTATCCTACACACTAGAGACAATTTACACATTACAGAAGCATATTAACCTACAAACCTGTACGTCTTTGGAGTGTGGGAGGCAACTGGAGCTTCCCGGAGAAAACCCACGCGGTCACAGGGAGAACATACAAGCTCCGTACAGACACCTTCGATAGTCAGGATGGAACCCGGGGCTCTGGCACTATAAGGCAGCAACTCTACCGCATGTGTTGCCCTGATTAAAGATAGTCCGAAGGTCTCCTATGAGGTAGGTCAGGACTGGTCACTAGTTGGTGATAGGGTGGTTCAGTTGCCTGAAAACAGCTGGGAAGAAACTGTGCCAGCAAGTAGGGAGTGAATGCAAAATGAAAATTATTCTTTGAAGTGGGAAGGACTAAATTAAAACGACAAAGCAAAAAAGGGCACAATGTTAAATATATTTTACATTTGAAATGGATTATTTTCAACCAACAGTTTTTTTAAATAGGAGCCAAAATCAGACGCTCCCAACAAATACCTCCTAGAACCCAGTAGTATGAATATTGATTTCTCTTACTTTGTAACTCTTGCTTTCCCTCTCTCTCCGTCCCTCCCCCACCTAGTTCTCCGACTAGTTTCAGTCCTCCTGATTAATTTTACTGATCGAATGCCTCGTTGTCAACTTTCCCTCAGCCAACAATGAACCATTCTACAATTCCTTGATCATTGTTCGCTTTGATCTGTCCTTTTCACACCTTACATTCTCTTTGTACCCTTTCATATCTTTACTATCCCTCTCCCCTGACTCTCAGTCTGAAGAAGGGTCTCAACCTAAAACGTGACCTATCCATATTCTCCAAAGATGTTTCCTGCCCTACTGAGTTACTCCAGCATTTTGTGTCTTCTACAATGCACTACAGGTCCACCACCGATTATCTGACATCCAGAGTTTTGCTGGATTATCTGTTTTGCCTGACCGACAGAGGTCATGGCTTGAGGGAGACGAGATACTGGCCCGCAAAGTTGGCCTTGGAAGTCGGCTATGGGAACGGATCTGCCAGCTCTGGCCGGGCTGGAGATCCAGAGATACAAATTCGACCAGCTGATTGGCGTGGAAGTCCCTGTGAGGTTGAGATTGGCCGCCTCACCCAGCCTAGGCAACATATTTTCAGGGGGACATCCAGGGAATGATTTTGTCTGGATTAAAGGAGTACCAGATCACTGGTTGCTGGAAAATCGGTGGTTTAGCTATATTAATATATTCACTAAACAGAACATTTGCTTTCTCCAACCTCCCAATAACGACAGACGTTACTTTCAGTGCTTAACCATCCCTAGGTATGCATCAGTTAAAGCTGCAGAGGAATCAATAACAAAACATGGTCCAAACGAAAACAGAAGTTAAACTCACCCCACTCCATCTTCAGAGATTATTTTATCAACACTCAACAAAAACCAATGCCTGATGGTTTGATCAAAGAGATGATTAGCATCGCATAATGTCCAAACCTTCAAAAAAAAATGGTAAAGTGTGACACAAGAATTTAAAAATTAAATAAAAAAACAAAACTTCTTCCGCTAACATTTAATTTAAAATAACTGTATCCCTTATAAAACACATCAGCATTTAAAAGGCTTAGTTACACTGCCTCTAGATTTTACTTTATAGATACTGCGTGGAAACAGGCCCTTCGTCCCACCGAATCCCCGCCCGACCAGCCATCACCCCGTACACTGGGACTATCCCACACACTAGGGACAATTTACAATTAATAGAAGCCAATTAACCTACAAACCTGTAAGATTTTGGTGTGTGGGAGAAAACCGGAGCACCCAGAGAAAACCCACGCAATCACAGAGAGAATGTGCAAACTCCATACAGACAGCACCCATGGTCAGGTTTGAACCCGGGTCTCTGCCACTGTAAGGCAGAGGTGCTGCTGCGCCACTGTACCGCCCCTCTTATTTCAATTCAAAGCTATTTCTAAAGAGAGCATTAGTATAAAGTCCAGCACCAAGATTGACCTAAAAGAGTGTGAGATAGGTGGAGAGCAAAGGATTTACAAAATTTAGCTGACAGCCATAACACGCAGTTGAAGAAGGCATATGGCATTCAGGCATTCATAGGCCAGAGCATATACAAATGGAGCATATACATGTGGCAACATTACTGAACAATGATGACACCACACTTGGAGTATTGTGTGAAGTTCTTATTGCACTATAGTTATACAGTACAGAAGCAGGCCCTTCGGCCCGACATGTCATGCCGACCAAGATAGTCCATCTACACTAGTCCCACCTGCCGACATTTGGTGTATTTCCCGTTAAACCTGTCCATGTACTAGTCCAACGGATATGAAGGGGTGGGATAGAGATGGAGGGTGGGGAGAGGGTGTTGAGAAAGAGAGTTGAGAGAGACAGAGGGGTGAGAAATGGAGGCATGAGAGAGAAGGGTGAGAGAGAGAAAGTGGGATGGGAAAGAGATTAGAGGCATGAGTGAGATCAAGTGAGGGTGAGAGAGTGGAGGATGAGAGAAAGAAAGAGCATGGACGCATGAGAGATGGGGGGCTGAGAGGGCGGGGAGAGGGTTAATTGATACATGAGAGATGGGGATGAGAAAGAATGAGGGACGAGATAAATTGAGGCACGAAAGAGAGAGGGGGGGCAATGAGAATGAAACGATGAGGGTGAAGAGTGGCGAGGGGTGAGGATGAGGGGTATGTGAGCTGCCAGTCAACCTCGCCACCACTGTAGTGGAGTGAATCTGTCCCCATTCACAACGCTGTGAGGGGGCAGTGCCTCTCAGTCACGACCCTCCACGACCGGCCACGACCACCCAATGTCATGGCCTGGCCCCGTGAGAGGGTGAACGCCGCCGGGCCCGACCTCCTTCCCTCGCCCCACCTCCCTGACCCACTCTCTCTCCTCCCTCACCTCCCTCTCCTTCCCTCCTTCCCTCCTTCCCTCACCGGTAATGCCGCGCTCCTCCCGCCATCAACCGGGCAACAGGCGGCCGAGCTCTGCCTCACTGCTGCCCCCCCTGGCCCGGCTGATCACTGCACTGCTGCCATGGGAACTAGACCCACTACTGCCCCCCGGCAGCGCTGATCACCGAGTCCTCCCACTTAGTCCTCCCAGCGGTCAACACAAAAGATTATAGAGGCTCCTCTATAATATTTGGTCAACACATAGAAAGCTGACTCGCTGCTGCCCCCCCTGGCCCGGCTGATCACCGAGTCCTCCCACTCAGTCCTCCAGCGGTCAACACATAGAAAGCTGACTCGCTGCTGCCCCCCCTGGCCCAGCTGATCACTGCATTGCTGCCATGGGAAATCGACT
Source organism: Leucoraja erinaceus (assembly GCF_028641065.1). Classification (NCBI taxonomy): domain Eukaryota; kingdom Metazoa; phylum Chordata; class Chondrichthyes; order Rajiformes; family Rajidae; genus Leucoraja; species Leucoraja erinaceus. The sequence goes on along the minus strand of NC_073404.1, from coordinate 3,236,463 downwards.
CACTGCTGCCCCCTCCCGGCAGCGCTGATCACCGAGTCCTCCCACTGAATCTTTGGCCATCAATGTGGTGCTGCCTCCGGAAAGCGACACGCTGCTGCCCCCTAGCCTGGCTGAGTACTCAGTCCTCCTGCTGGCAATTCAAGGCAAATATACTGCTGGCAATTCAAGGCAAAGATCCTAGAGGATCTTTGATTCAAGGTGTCTCAGGACTATACATCTGGTTTGGTCAGGCAGCATCTCTGGAGAACATGGATAGGTGACGCTTTGGGTTTCAACCCTTCTTCAATCCCCTAGCCTAGGAGTCATATTTTACGTTTCTCATCTCTTTACATACTTGTATTTCCTTTTTATCTCTGGTTTTTATCTTTGTCCAACCATCTGCCTATAGAAACCCCCCTCACCTCTATCCACCTATCACTTACCAGGCTATGTCCTGCCCCCATCTCTCTTCTAACTTTCTCCCATCGCCTACACTCGGCGCCCGACCCAAAACATCACCTATCCATGGACTCCAGAAATGCTGCCTGACCAACTCAGTTCAGATTCAGATTCAGATTCAGATTCAATTTTAATTGTCATTGTCAGTGTACAGTACAGAGACAACGAAATGCATTTTACTCCAGCATCTTTGTCTGTTTTGTAGTGAGAAGTGTACAGCTTACAGGAAAAATTACAATCTTTAATTCTGTGATTCTCTCAGGGGGAAGATGGAACCAGACAAGGTTTTGGGATTATTCCCGATCTTACCAAAACTAAACTGCAGATTTGGGACTGTGGAGATACAGCGCCCTTTCGGCCCACCAAGTCTGTGCCAACCAGCGATCATCGCAAAACAGCGACTAGTTTAGTGACGGCAGAGTTGAGTATGTGGAACAGAGACCATGATGACACGAGATCATCGTCTATTTTTCAAATCTATTCATCAAAGTCATATTTCTCTTCAGCACATTTCCGAGCTCACAAGCTGGTCTCGGCAAGTTCTGGCATTGTGGGGGCTTTCATTAAACAATGGGCAGAGCAAAATATGTTATCAATTCTGTCTATCACACTGCACATACCTTAGCCTAATAATCGATTGGAATTTCCCCATGTCAGAACAGTAAAGGGCGATACAGTGGCGCAGCGGTAGTGCTGCCGCTTTACAGCGCCAGAGACCCGGGTTCAATCCTGACCACCGGGTGCTGTCTGTTCAGAGTTTGTACGTTCTCCCTATGACCACGTGGGTTATCTCCGGGAGCTTTGTTTTCCTCGCACATTCCAAAGACTTGCGGGTTTGTCGGTTCATTGGCTTCTGTAAATTGCCCCTAGTGTGTAGGGAGTTGATGCGGGATAACAGAGAACTAGGGGGAGAACAGGTGATCGCTGATCGGTGTGGGCCGAGGGGCCTGCTTTCATGCTGTATCTCTAAACTAAACTAAACTAAACTGAACTGAACTGAATTGAATTAGACCAAACCAAACCAAATAACCTAAACTAAACCAAAGAACAGGCAATTTTGCAGTCAGCACAGACAGGAAGAAACCACAACCTTTTTCAAATAGATCAACACTAAATGTTGGGCGGCACGGTGGCACAGTTGGAGAGTTGTTGCCTTACAGCGCTGGAGACCCAGGTTCGATCCCGACTACGGGTGCTGTCTGTACAGAGTTTGTTCGTTCTCCCCGTGACCACGTGGGTTTTCTCCGAGATCTTCGGTTTCCTCCCACACTCCAAAGACGTACAGATTTGGAGGTTCATTGGCTTGGTATAAGTGTAAATTGTCCCTAGTGTGTGTAGGTTAGTGTTAATGTTTGGGAATCGCGAGTTTGCGCGGACTCGGTTGGCCGAAGGGCCTGTTTCCGTGCTGTATCTCTAAAACTAAAAACTAAAACACTAGTGTAGTTTGGTTATAGATCTTAGCTCAAAAAAGCCAAGACCAAAGTTCAAAACAGAAGTCAAATATCAAAGGGCTGAAGAATAAATAACAACTTTCAGCACCTGCCATCTGTTCAACGGTTTAGTAACTGTGAAGGAAGGAACTGCAGATGCTGGTTTAAATCGAAGATAGATATAACACGCTGGGGTAACTCAGCGGGGCAGGCAGCATCTCTGGAGAGAAGGAATGGGTGACGTTTCAGGTCGAGGCCCTTCCTCAGACTGGTTAGGGATAGGGATAACGAAAACAAAAGATATAGACAATGATGTAGAGAGATAAAGAACAATGAATGAAAGATATGCAAAAAATTAACGATGATAATGGAAACAGCTGTTAGCTGTTGAGTGAAAACGAGAAGCTGTTGCGACTTGGATGGGGGAGGGATAGAGAGAGAGGGAATGCCGGGGTTACTTGAGGCTGGATAAATCAATATTCATACCACTGGGCTGGAAGCTGCCCAAGCGAAATATGCAATGCTGTTCCTCCAACTTGCGTTTAGCCTCATTCTGACAATGGAGGAGACCGAGGACAGAAAGGTCAATGTGGGAATGGGAAGGAGAATTAAAATGTTAGGCAACCGGGAGATCAGCTAGGTTCAGGCGGGCTTAGCGAAGGTGTTCAGCTAAAAGATCGGCCACTTTGCGTTTGGTCTCGCCGACGTATAAGAGCCCACACCATGGTAACTTTAGTAACTGTTCAGCATCGTAAGTCCCTGCTGTCTAATTTGTACGTTCTGTCCTCATCTGAAGAGACATTTGATCACTGTCAATGTATCAGTACATCTGCAGAACAGAGGGATCGGTGGAAAGCTCTGTCGGTTAATAAGGCCAGTAAAGCGATCCAAACATGCTGAGTTCATTTCCTGAGGAAGAAGAGACGATGTGAAACTTCAGTAGACTCTCAGTTGGATAACACCTGGAATTGAGAACCGTCCTTGGCTCTCTGTTATAACACATGTCGAATGTTTAGCTTTGCTTAGTTTAGAGATACAGGAAATAGGCCCTTCGACCCACCGACTCCGCGCCGACCAGCGATCCCCGCACACTAACACTATCCTACACACACTGGGGAAAAGTTTACATTTATACCAAACCAATTTGCCTACAAACCTGTACGTCTTTGGAGTGTGAGAGGAAACCGAAGCTCTCGGAGAAATCTCACGCAGGTCATGGAGAGAACGTACAAACTCCATATAGACAGCACCTATAGTCAGGATTGAACCCGGGCCTCTGATGCTGTAAGGCAGCAACTCTACTGCTGTGCCACTGTTGAATGTTTGAAGAGAAGATTAAATAAACAATAGAATAATGCCAGAATTGAGAGCTTACACCAGTCAGAGCATCTTACAGTGTGGAAACAGGCCCTTCGGCCCAACTTGCCCACTCCAACCAATTCTTTCCCATCTACACTAGTCCCACAGGCCCGCATTTGGCCCATATCCCTCTAAATCTGTCCTATCCATGTACCTGTCCAAATGTTTCTTAAATGTTGTGGTAGTACCTGCCTCAAGTGCCTCGTCTGTCTGCTCATTCCGTCCTGCCTGTGTGGAGTTTGCATGTTCTCCCTGTAACTGCATGGTTTCCTCCAGGTACTCCAGTTTCCTCCCATGTCCCAAAGACATACAGGTATGTAGGTTAATTGACCCTCTGTAAATTGCTCCTAGTGTGTAGGGAGTGGATGGGAGAGTGGGACAACGATTGTGAACGGGTGATTGATGATCGGTCGGCTGTTTCCACACAATAAGACCGTATGGTTTCAAATGTGTATCGGCACACACTGTGAAAGGCAGATTACTATGTGCAGAAAATCAGTGCGATGATGAGAGACCAAGAGAACTTTGTATTATAACTACAAGAAATATAGGAACTATATTGTCAAAGACACGAGAGGATGACACGGTGGCACAGTGGTAGAGTTGCTGCCTTACAGCGCCAGAGACCCGGGTTCGATCCTGACTACAGGCGCTGTCTGTACGGAGTTTGTACGTTCTCCCTGTGACCTGCGTGGGTTTTAGAAACATAGAAACATAGACATTAGGTGCAGGAGTAGAGGCCATTCGGCCCTTCGAGCCTGCACCATTCGCCATTCAATATGATCACGGCTGATCATCCCACTCAGTATCCCGTACCTGCCTTCTCTCCATACCCCCTGATCCCCTTAGCCACAAGGGCCACATCTAACTCCCTCTTAAATATAGCCAATGAACTGGCCTCGACTACCCTCTGTGGCAGAGAGTTCCAGAGATTCACCACTCTCTGTGTGAAAAAAGTTCTCCTCATCTCGGTTTTAAAGGATTTCCCCCTTATCCTTAAGCTGTGACCCCTTGTCCTGGACTTCCCCAACATCGGGGACAATCTTCCTGCATCTAGCCTGTCCAACCCCTTAAGAATTTTGTAAGTTTCTATAAGATCCCCTCTCAATCTCCTTAATTCTAGAGAGTATAAACCAAGTCTCCCAGATCGTCGATTTCCTCCTACACTCCAAAGACATACATTCCAAAGTTGTAGGTTAATTGGCTTGGTATAATTGTAAATTGTCCCAAGTCTGTGCAGGATGGTGCTAGTGTGCAGGAATCACTGGTCAGTGGCTGCCTCGCCCACAGTCTGTCTGTCCTTTCTTCTTTTTTGTTATTTTTAGTATGTGTTAAAAGTATGTTTTCGTGTTCCTTGGTTTGTTTTATGTAGGGGGGGTGGGTTGGGGGAGACTTTTTTCAATCTCTTACCTCGACGGAGATGCAATTTATTTCCGTATCGTATCTCCGTCCGCACTGCGGCCTAACATCGTGTAGTTGGTGGCCTTTCCTGGAGACCGATGGAGGCTCCAAGACGCCGGGGTTTGCGGGACTTTAACATCGCAGAGCTTGCGATCCCTTTGCTCCAAAGGGTTCGAAGCTCCAACCGCTGGGCCTGTGGACTTTAACATTGTGAAGTCCGCGGTCTCTGGTCAGAAGAGGCCGACTCGGGTTTCAACCGCCCCGACGCAGGAGTTTCGATTACCCCGACGGGGGCTTCGATCGTCAGCTGCGGGGGCTTTGATCGCCCCGACTGCAGATGGTTTGACTGCCCCGTCTGCGGGAGAACAAAGAGGAATAAGATTTAACTTTATTGCCTTCCATCATAGTGAGAAATGTGGAATCCACTGTGATGGATGTATATGTCAACTTTTATGTGGTTGTGTGTCTTGTTGCTTTTCACTTAGTATGTCTGTATGGCAACTCAAATTTCACTGTACCGTAACTGATACATGTGACAATAAACTGACCTTGAACCTTGACCTCGATGGCCCAAAGAACCTGTTTCCAGGCTGTATCACTAAAATAAAAATAAACTAAACTAAACATGCGTGTTTGTAGTTTAATTGGCCTCTGTAAAAATGGCTGTGTAACAGATTTCTAAAGTCAGGACTTTTTATGGAAACAATCTGTGCTTGTCGATGGCATCTCAAGAATCTTCTACTTTTCTCTTTGCATTTTTGTACACTTATGGAGAAACGTGAACCCTGTGGCCTTTCTGTCTGCTGAAAATCTCCAGACATTTATTTGTTAAGTGTCAACGGTCAGCGAGAAAGTTTAGTTTAGCTTAGTTTACTTTAGTTTAGTTTATTTTATTTTAGAGAAACAATGCGGAAACTGGCCCTTCGGCCCACCGAGTCCACCCGACCAGCGAGCCCCACACAGTAACACTATCCTACACACACCAGGGACAATTGACACTTATACCAAGCCAATTAACCTACAAACCTGCACCACTTTGGAGTGTGGGAGAAAACCAAAGATCTCGGAGAAAATCCACGCGGTCATGGGGAGAACGTACAAACTCCGTACAGGCAGCACCCGTAGTTGGGATCGAACCCGGGTCTCCGGCGCTGCAAGCGATGTAAGATGGCAACTCTACCGCTGCGCCACCGTGCCGCCAGTCAAAGGTTGACCTTTGCCCGGAAGCAGCAATGGCGATCGTTCAACGCAACACAATGATCAGACGGTTCTCTCTGTGAACGCTAAACGAGAGGTAACTGAAACTGTGGCTTCCACAAGCAAAGCACTGCTCCACACAGCCAGTGAAGCTCTGGGTTTGTAGTTTTTAGGTAAAAGAGGCATAGAATTATTTATAACGGAGAAGGGATGCTTCCCAAACTAGCTGTATAGTCCTGAGACACCAAAGGACTTTTAACCCTGCTTTCATTAATTTGTTATTTAGTTTAGTTTATTGTCACGCGTACTGAGGTAGAGTGAAAAGCTTCTTTGTTGCGTGCTATCCAGTCAGTGGAGAGACTATACATGCCCGCGACACAGTGGCGCTGAAGGAGAGTTGCAGCGTCACAGCGCCCGAGAACCGGGTTCAATCCCGACTAAGGGTGCTGTCTGTATGGAGTTTGTACGTACTCCCTGTGACCGCGTGGGTTTTTCTCCGAGATCTTCAACTCCCTACTAAAGACGTACAGGTTTTGTAGGTTAATGGGCTTGGTAGGAATGTAAAATTTCCCTCTTGTGTGTAGTTTAGTGTTAATCGCTGGTCGGTGGGCCAAGAAGACCAAGGAGCTCATTGTAGACTTCAGGAAGTCCAGGGGCGGCACGCACACCCCCATCCACATTAACGGGACGGTGGTGGAACGTGTTTCTAGCTTCAGGTTCCTGGGTGTTAACATCTCCGATGACCTCTCTTGGACCCACAATACCACAACTCTGATCAAGAAGGCTCACCAGCGTCTCTTCTTCCTGAGGAGACTGAAGAAGGTCCATCTGTCTCCTCAGATCCTGGTGAACTTCTACCGCTGCACCATCGAGAGCATCCTTACCAACTGTATCACTGTATGGTATGGCAACTGCTCTGTCTCCGACCGGAAGGCATTGCAGAGGGTGGTGAAAATTGCCCAACGCATCACCGGTTCCTCGCTCCCCTCCATTGAGTCTGTCCAAAGCAAGCGTTTTCTGCGAAGGGCGCTCAGCATCGCCAAGGACTGCTCTCACCCCAACCATGGACTGTTTACCCTCCTACCATCTGGGAGGCACTACAGGTCTCTCCGTTGCCGGACCAGCAGGTCGAGGAACAGCTTCTTCCCGGCGGCTGTCACTCTACTCAACAACGTACCTCGGTGACTGCCAATCACCTCCCCCCCCCCCCTCGGACACTCCTCCCACAGGAAAAACACTATGTCTGTATATATGCTAATGTAAATATTTATTCAAATCATATGCTATGTCGCTCTTCCAGGGAGATGCTAAATGCATTTCGTTGTCTCTGTACTGTACACTGACAATGACAATTAAAGTTGAATCTGAATCTGAATCTGAATCAATGGGCAGAAGGGCCTGTTTCCGCACTGTATCTCTAAACTAATCTATATTGCACCTCTACTATAGACTGACGCTAAACTGCATTTCGTTGTACCCATACTTGTATTTGTGCAATGACATTAAAGTTGAATTGAATTGAATTGAATTGAATGATAGTGGCATTTAAGATGCTTTTATATGAGCGCTTGGATATGCAGGAAATGAAGGGCTTGATCAATCGAGTGGTCCACAGTGTATTGGTACAGGATAAAGGTAATAACGTTGAGTGCAAGATAGTCTGAGGGTCTCGAATGAGGTAGATGGTAGCTCAAGACTGCTCTCTAGTTGGTCGGATGGTTCAGTTGCCTGAAACCTATGTCTGATTCTCAATTCCCCTACTCTGGGCAAGGATCTCTGTGCGTCTTCCCGATCTATTTATCTCATGATTTTACAACCTCTATAAGATCACCCCTCATCCTCATCTGCAGTTCTTCTTTATTGCATTAGCACTTTATACCCAGAAACATAAAACAGCAGGTGATGATTCACACCAAAGATAGACACAAAGTGCTGGAGTAACTCAGCGGGTCAGGCAGCATCCCTGGAGAAAAAGGAATGGGTGACATTTTGGTAGGACATTCCTGGGGAAGGGACTTGACTTGAAATGTCATCAATCCTTTTTCTCCAGAGATGCTGCCTGACCCACCAGCACTTTGTGCCTATATTTAACACATTACAGCACCACATATTGAGGGGAACTGCTTACTGCAATCCATTTCAAAAAGCCCAGGAGCCCACTACTGGTGGGTTTGGGCAGTGCATCTTTAGAAACAGTCTCAGTATCAGACGTGGAGTTGGAGTCAAGTAAATACGTACAAGCCAAGGATTGCAGATAAGAACATGAACAACAGGAGCAGTTGTTGCTGCCTCAAAATGGCCGCCAGTACATCAGAGACCAACACCATCCTCTACACGCCTCAATTCACTCCTGCCATCGAGCTCAAGTTCAAGTTCAAATGTATTTGTCACATGCACCAGTGCAGTGGAATGTAATTTACCATGCAGCGTTACAATTAAAAAATGACACAATATACAGCATAATTCAACACAGACATCCACCACAGCATTCTTCACTGTGGTGGAAGGCAGTACAGTTCAGACAGTCCTCCTCCTCCCTTGTTCACCCGTGGTCGGGGCCCTGAACCTCCGTAGTCGCCGCTACAGACGGCCCGATGTTCAAGCCCTCTGGTCAGGATGGCCGGAATGTCGACGTCAGGACAGGTCGAGCACACCCCGCGGCCTGGAGCTCCCAAATCGGCCACCTCCTTACCGGAGACCATGGCTTCCAGATGTTGTAGGCCGCAGGCCGGCGGTGGGAGCTCTTCTCCAGCGACCCCCGGCAAGGGATCGCGCGCTCCACGATGGTAAAGTAAAGTCCGCTCCACGCCTGCCGCCAGAAGCTCCACAGACTGAGGCTCCAGGATGTTGTAGGCCGCAGGTCAGCGGTCGGAGCGCTTCTCCGGCGAGCCCCGGCAAGGGGGTCCGTGTTGCTACAAGTCCCCATTGAAGCTCTGGGCCCGACTCCAGGAAAGGCCGCACCAAACCAGCTGTAAGGCCGCGAGGAGAGGGGGGGGGAAGAAAGTTGCCTCTCCTTCAAGGTAGGAGCCTGAAAACGGTTCCCCCTATTCCCCCCCCCCCCTACTACACAAGACAGACAGAGAAACACTACAACATACTTTTGGACAAATAAAAAAAAAAAAAAATTCGAAACAACGAACCTGCTGCAGGCGAGGCAGCCGACTCACAGCGCTACCGGATCCGGGAGGAAGATGCAGGAGTCTGAAAACCGTGACCACTGGGTTCAGGAACAGCTTCTTCCCTACAATCATCAGGCTCTTGAACGCTCTCGGGTGGCACGATGGCGCAGCGGTAGAGTTGCTGCCTCACAGCGCCAGAGATCCGGGTTCGTACCTGACTACGGGTGCTGTCTGTATGGAGTTTGTACGTTCTCCCCGTGACCTGCGTGGGTTTCCCTCAGGGTTTCCGATTTCCTCCCACACTCTAAAGACACACAGGTTTGTAGGCTAATTGGATTCGGTAAAATTGTAAATTGTCCCTCGTGCGTGCAGGATAGTGTTACTGACTGCTGGTCAGCATGGACTTGGTGGGCCGAAGGGCCTGTTTCCGTGCTGTATCCCTAAAACTAAAACTACAAAACACTAACCAAACTATGAACTGTGAACGAGTACTGTCTTGAACTTCTGCAGGTGTGAGGTAGACAGCATATTAACAGGTTACATCACGGTCTGTTTCGGCAACTTGAACGCCCAGGAGTGAAGGTGATTACAAAGAGTGGTGAGCACCGCCCATTCCAACACAGGTACTGACCTCGCCACCATCGAAGCGATCTACAGCAGGCGCTGCTTCAACAAGGCAGCCGGCATCATCTGAGACCCACACCGCCCTGGCCAAGCACTCATTTCACCCCTACCATCAGGAAGAAGGTACAGGAGCCTGAAAACTGTAACGTCCAGGTTCAGGAGCAGCTTCATCCCTACAACTTTCAGGCTGTTAAACAAGACCTCCACATAGGCTTAGAACAATCTGCCTCCACCACCCACCTACATGGTGGGTGACACGGTGGCTCAGCGGTAGAGTTCCCGCCTTACATCACTTATAGCGCCAGAGATCCGGGTTCGATTCTGGCTACGGGTGCTGTCTGTATGGAGTTTGTACGTTCTCCCCTTGACCTGCGTGGGGTTTCTCAGAGAACTTCGGTTTCCTCCCACACTCCAAAGACGTGCAGGTTTGTAGGTTAATGGGCTTGATATATGTGTGAAGATTGTCCCTCCTGTGTGTAGGGTAGTGTTAGTGTGCGGGGATCGCTGGTCAGTGCGGGCTCGTGGGCCGAAGGGCCTGTTCCCGCACTATATCTCATAACTAAACTAAACCTAAACAACATAGACTTGGGGGCATTGTTTTTTGACTTTGCACTTTTATCGTTTGCATGTTTGTCTGTTTGTGCTCAAGCAGAAGGTATAAAGTATTAAAGACAGACACAAAGGGTTGGAGTAACTCAGCGGGACGGGCAGTATCTCTGGAGAGAAGGGTCGGGACCCTTCTTCAGACTGACCTGAAGCATCAATTCTGATGTTCATACCACAAGTCATGACAAAGCTGTTGTGTTTTTACGACATTTTCAATTTTCATTTCTGACTGTGTGTGTGTGTGTCTGTGAAAGTGTGTGTGGGTGAGTGTGCGTGTCTGAAAATGTGTGTGTGTCCATTTGTGTGTGAGTGTGTATGAGTAAGTGTGTATTGGTGAGGATAGTGCTAGTCTACAAGGATCGCTGGTCGGCATGGCCTGAGTGGGCTGAAGGGCCTGTTTCTGTGCTGCATCGCTAAATTAAAGTTAGGATAAAATGGAGATGGTGACCAAGATGGGACCCTTTCATTGAAAGCCAGGGTAGTGTTGCACTGTGTTGGGTAGTTTGGCACTGAGAGTAAAGGATGTCTCCCGTCCCCCTCAGATGGAGCGGGTCAAATTCCTTCACTGCACAAGCTGTCTCTAGGGAGCTTGGCTTCATTTCTCTGTGTCAACCAGCGCTTTGTCACAGTGTCAGCCACCATCAGGTAACACTGCCCTTGTTTGTCTAGATTCCGGGCTCAAATCCCACTACAGACGAGGATGTTGCCAGGACTCGGACTATAGGGAGATGTTGAGCAGGCTGGGACTTGGAGCACAGGAGGCTGAGGGGGTGATAGAAACATAGAAACAAAGAGAATAGGTTTCGTAGGAGTTATGTGAGGCTTTCAGTCTGAAGAAGGGTTCACCCATCCTTTCTCTCCAGAGATGTCGCCCTGACTCGCTGAGTTACTCCAGAGCTTTGAGTCTATCTTAAGTATGAACCAGCATCTGCAGTTCCTTTCTACACATTCAAGATCATCAAAGCTGCGTCTGAATTAACTTTGATTATTTCACTGAACTGGAATCCTAAACATCAAATAACAAACAGGGTCAGGAGCAGAAATCCCTGACAGTCGAACACACAAGTCTATTTTAACTGAAGATCACTATTGACAAACAAAGCATCATTCACTTTATTAAGAAAAAAGTTCAGAAACAGAAATCTCTACGTTACACACATGCTTCTTTGTGCGTGTTTGAGTGTGCGTGCGTATGAACTTGTATCTGAGGATGGCACGGTGGCGCAGAGGTAGAGTTGCTGCCTCACTGCGCCAGAGACCCATGTTCAATCCTGACTACGGGAGCTGTCTGCACGGAGTTTGTACATTCACCCTGTGGCCACGTGGGTTTTCTCCGGGAGTTCCGGTTTTCTCCCACGTTCCAAAGACGTGCGGGCTTGTAGGTTAATTGGCTTGGTAAGATTGTAAATTGTCCCTAATGTGTGTAGGATAATTATAATAATAATAAATTTTATTTAATGATCGCCTTTCAGACATCTCAAGGACACCTTACAGAGATTAACAGGAATAAAAAACATATAATCAGAATAAAATAAATAATAAAGACATCACAGAAACACAAATTAAAAACAGAATTCAATCCAAAAACAAAAAATCAAAAACACGATGTGAAGAGAGAGCAGCGGCAGCTAAAGCGCGCCAGCGTCCACTCTCCCTTCACGGCAGCCATCTTGGACAAAGACTAACAGGATTACGTACAGACAAAAAATCATCCCCCCACAATGGATACCACTGTGGGGGAAGGCACAATGTCCAGTCCCCAACCCCAAGTTCACCCAAAGTCAGGCCTATTGAGGCCACCGCAGTTGCCTCTACGGAGGCCCGATGTTCCTGGCCGTTCTCACCGGGTGGTGTTGCCCCGGCGTCAGGGAGAGTCCTCTCAGCGGCTGGGCCACCTGGAACGGCCGCTTCCTAGCTGGGGACCGCGGCTTCCGAAGCCGACAAGGCCGCGCCGGTTTGGAGCTCCCAGGCTCCCGATGTTGAAATCGGCGCCGCCCGCACCGCTCCGCAGACCCGCAGCCCGGAGGTGTTGAACTCGGCGGTCTCAGCTCACCGGAGCTCCAGCGCGCGTCGACCCAGGCAAGGCATCGCCCGCTCCGCTCCACGATAGCGCTCCAGCGCTGTGCCGCCACCGAGGCCGAGGTGCTGGGCGGTCCCCGCCAGGAAACGGCGCTCCAGGCCCGCTGGTAGGCCGCGAGGACGGGTCGACGGGCAGCCCGGAGAAAAAGCTGCCTCACCGACCAGGTAGGGACCTAGAAATAAAATTGCCACCTACCCCCCACATTAGAAAGTCCATTTCTCCAAACGGACGAGACACAGGACTAACTAAAAACTATAAAAAAAGCAAATTAAACGGACGGCTGCTGATTAGCAGCCGTTCCCCAAGATGGCTCCTCCTCCTGCTATAGTGCTAGTGTGCGGGGATCGCTGGTCGGCGCGGACTTGGTTGGCTTAAAGGCCTGTTTCCGCGCTGTATCTCTAACCTAAACTCGACCACTCTCACTCTTGTGTTGGAAGGAAGTGCAGATGCTAGTTTACACCGAAGATAGACACAAAGTGCTGGAGTAACTCAGCGGGACAGGCAGCATCTCTGGAGAAAGAGGATAGGGGATGTTTCGGGTCAGGACTCTTCTTCAGACTGAAAGGTCGCACTCTCTTGGGTTGAGGTTAACTTTCCATGATCGAACCGAGTAAAGACATGCTGCATCCCCATGATCACCTCCGAGATGTTCATGTTTTCCAAAGGCCCGGAAGGAGGGAGGCCACTCGGTCCATCGGGTCTATGCCGGCTCTCACCGCCATCTCTTTCACCCGCTTGGGGTGGCACGGTGGCGCAGTGGTAGAGTTGCTGCCTTACAGCAGTGGTCCCCTACCTTTTTTAGCTCATGGCCCCCTTGGGATCTTTGGATTTTTCTGTGCCCCCCCCCCCCCCCTGACATTATTAGCGGAAAAAAAGTACTTCAATATTATAATACCTTCAATAAAAATATCAGTGTCTATTAATTGCACATATATTCTCTTTTATTCTATTCCACAAACATCAAAAATATTTCAACTACATAGATTTAAATTTATTAGAATTGTGGCCCCCTCCATTGAACCTGTGGCCCCTTAAATCCCCAAATTTTTCTGTGCCCCCCCTGAAATTTGCCATGGCCCCTCCTTTGGGGCCATATGGCCCCAGGTGGGGAATCACTGCCTTACAGCACCAGAGACCCGGGTTTGATCCTGATTACGGGTGCTGTCTGTATGGAGTTTGTTCGTTCTCCCCGTGACCTGCGTGGATTTTCTCCGAGACCTTCAGTTTCCTCCCACAGTCCATAGACGTACAGGTTTGTAGGCTAACCAGCTTGGTATAAGAGTAAATTGTTCCTAGTGTGTGCAGGATAGTATTAATGAGTGGGGATCGCTGGTCGGTGCGGACGCGGTGGGCCGAAGGGCCTGTTTCCGGGCTGTATCTGTAAACTAAGCAAAACACTTATTTCCGTATACATGGTTCTCACTCACACACCCTTCTTCTCCACAAGGATATTCCAGACACTCACTCAGACTCACCACGGACTTTCTGCACGGCCAACATTGTGGGACTGAACACATACTCGTTCAGTTTGCCAGGAAGAAAAATCAGCACCTACCCAAGGTACTGTTGTGCTCTATGCCTATACACAGGGGCGGCACTGTGGCACAGCGAGTAGAGCCGCTGCCTCACAGCGCCAGAGGCCCAGGTTCGATCCTGACCTTGGGGTGCTGTCTGTGTGGAGTTTGCATGTTTTCCCTGTGACCCACGTGGGTTTCATCCGGGTGCTCCGGTTTCCTCCCACATCCCTACGACATGCGGGTTTTTAGGTTCATTGGCCCTCTGTAAATCGCTCCCAGTGTGTAGGGAGTGGATGAGAAAGTGGGATAACTGGGAAATAGTGGGAACGGGTGAGTGAAGCTCAGCATGGACTCGATGGGCTGAAGGGCCTTTATCGATGCTTTATCTCTGAACTACGCTAAAACATCAACCAAGGTCAAGTTCACCGATATAACGTAGAATTTTATGTATATATTTTTAGGTATTTTGTTGGTTCGCATGCTTGATCAATGGTGTTTTATCATTAATGTTTTATTATTATTAATGTTTAGTGTTTTCTGAGTCATTGGTAACTGTCACTGTATGTCATGTTGTTACTTGTGGGCGGAGCACCAAGGCAAATTCCTTGTATGTGAATACTTGGCCAATAAACATACTTACTAGATACTTTACTGCCAGTGTGCATACATTAAATGGTAACTTCTCTATCTCATGTTTAAGAAATTCCTCTCCATCTTCTTTCTAAATGTACGTCCTTTGATTCTAAGGCTATGCCCTCTGGTGGAAAAATCCTCTCCACATCCACTCTATCCAGGCCATTCACTATTCAGCAGTTTCAATGAGGTCCCCCCCCCCCCCCCCCCCCCCCCACTCATCCTTCTAAACTCCAGGGAGTACAGGCCCAGTGCCATCAAATGCTCCTCATACATTAACCCAATCATTCCATCAAACATTCTCGTAAACCTCCTGTGGGCCCTCTCCAACGCCAGCACATCCTTCCGCAGATACGGCGCCAAAAACAGCTCCCATTCTGGCCTGGAGCTCCAAATAGGGAGATACCCCCATCTTGACCTCACTTGGCAGAACAGAATTCCTCAACGGATATCCTAACGTCAAAAAAATATTGGATGATATGCAGCTGAATTTCTGAGGAATCTTGGCAATGAAGCTCCGAGTCTTCAGGGCCAAGACGAGAAAAGAGCCTCTTGTAGGTATGTGGACTAATAGTGTCAACAGCACGCTTGGCTGAGAAGCCAGAAGCATTCAGGCATCCCCAGGAGAGGATAAAAGCCATAAAAACTCAAAGGTTGTACAGAAAGGTCCAATTCTATTTTGCTTTTATTAGACAATCAATAAAATGTCCTCACTCTGTGCCTTTCTGTGAAACAGTACAAAGATTGTGAACATACATGGTTCAGAAGGGGCATGGGGAATATATGGGAATAAATAGGTGGCGCAGCGGTAGAGTTGCTGCCTCACATGTCAGAAACCCTGGTTCGATCCCAGCCTCGGGTGCTGTCTGTGTGCATTTCGTACGTTCTCCCCATGAAGGCCCGTGTGGGTCTTCACCGGGTGCTCTGGTTACCTCTTACACTCCAAAGACGCGTGGGCTTGTAGGTTAATTGTCCCTCTGTAAATTGTGCCCCAGTGCGCAGAGAGTGGGTGAGAGAGTGGGATAACATAGAACTGGTGTGTACGGGTGGTCGACGGTAGACGTGGACTCGTTGGGCCGATGGGACTGTTTCTGTGTTGTATCTCCAAAGTAAATTACACTAAAACTAATTGGCGGTCACAGGGAGAACGTACAAACTCCGCACAGACAGCACCCGAGGTCAGGATCGATCCCTGGCGTGGTGAGGCTGCAACTACCGCTGCGCCACCTTGCCGCCCCCTTGGTCTCCTAATCTGAGGAAAGACATTCTTGCCATAGAGGGAGTACAGAGAAGGTTCACCAGACTGATTCCTGGGATGTCAGGACTTTCATATGAAGAACGACTGGATAGACTCGACTTGTACTCGCTAGAATTTAGAAGATTGAGGGGGGATCTTATCGAAACTTACAAAATTCTTAAGGGGTTGGACAGGCTAGATGCAGGAAGATTGTTCCCGATGTTGGGAAAGTCCAGAACAAGGGGTCACAGTTTAAGGATAAGGGGGAAATCTTTTAGGACCGATATGAGGAAAACATTTTTCACACAGAGAGTGGTGAATCTCTGGAACTCTCTGCCACAGAGGGTAGTTGAGGCCAGTTCATTGGCTATATTTAAGAGGGAGTTAGATGTGGCCCTTGTGGCTAAAGGGATCAGGGGGTATGGAGAGAAGGCAGGTACAGGATACTGAGTTGGATGATCAGCCATGATCATATTGAATGGCGGTGCAGTCTCTCAGGGCCGAATGGCCTACTCCTGCACCTATTGTCTATGTTTCTATTCATCTGCAATGAAACGATGTATTTCTTTGAACAGGAAACAAGATGCGGTCTAAATGCAACCATGGGCCAAATGCCGTGAATGATCAGAGACCCCTTTCATATAGCCACAGAAGTTGTAACAAGCATCAGGATAAAGTTTAGTTTCACTTTTACTGAATGGCAGAATTCACCCGGCATTTTACCCAAAACAGTCATGAATTCCCAGCCATGAGAGAACTACACTTGAGGGGGAATCAAAACTAATTTGGAATGGTGTAATAATGCTTGTTTTTCCATAATCAGGGATTGATGGTGGTAGGGCTTAGCAGGATATTGACACATTGGCGGCACGGTGGCACAGCGGTAGAGTTGCTGCCTCACAGCCCCAGAGACCTGGGTTCCATCCCGACCACAGGTGCTGTCTGTATCGAGTTTGCACGTTCTCCATATTACCTGCGTGGATTTTCCCTGGATGCTCCGGTTTCCTCCACGCTCCAAAGGCGTACAAGTTTGTAGGCTAATTGGTTTAGTATATGCAAATTGTACCTAGTGTGTGTAGGATAGTGTTAGTGTGCGGGGATCGCTGGATGGCGTGGACTCGGTGGGCCGAAGGGCCTGTTTCCACGCTGTATCTCTAAACCAAACTAAACAATATACTGACACATTACCAGTCGACAGATCAGTTTAGACTCTGAGGTGATAAAGTGGGGCGTAGCACATTAAGTCGTAGCACACACTCCCATTAAGTCGTAGCACACACCTCAACAATGCCAGTAAACGTATACCATACCCCGTGAATACGACTTGTTGTAGGGGAACGAATAGTGAGGGCTAATAACTTGTTCCCAGTGTGTGGAGTGTAGTGTTAATGCGCGGGGATCGCTGGTCAGTGTCGAATCGGTGGGCCGAAGGGCCTATTTTCGTGCTGTATCTCTACTAACTAAACTAAAAATCTTCAGCATCGAGGATCCAATTCCACCCATTGTGATCCAATGGACATCACTTGCTAGCATGGTACCAGATTCCATTCTTTTTTGCAGCACAATGTTGACTTTATATACCATCGTAGGGGAAGGAATAGTAAGGCTAATAACGAGTAAACAAGATCAAGATTCAAGATCAAGATCAAGATTCAAGATTCAATTTATTTGTCATTTGGACCCTTTGAGGTCCAAACGAAATGACGTTTCTGCAGCCATACATTACAAACAAATAGACCCGAGACACAACATAATTTACATAAACATCCATCACATCGCTGTGATGGAAGGCCAAAAAAACTTATCTCTCCACTGCACTCTCCCCCCCCCGATGTCAGAGTCAAAGTCAAAGCCCCCGGCTGGCGATGGCGATTGTCCCGCGGCCATTAAAGCCACGCCGGGTGGTGCAAGGTCGCACACCGGGTCTTGGTGTTGGAGCCCCTGGCGTGCGCTCGCAGAGTCCCGCGGCCATTCCAAGCCGCGCGGGGCGGTGATGTCAGGCCCCGCTCCAGGAGCTCTTCGACCCCGCAACTCGGGCGGGAGAAGTCGCCGTTGCGGGAGCCCTGAAAAGCGGTCTCCCCCCAGGGACCCGCGGGCTCCCGGTGCCGCCGTCCGCCAGACCCGCAGTTGCAGCCTCCGAATCTCCAGCGCTCCACTGTGGCGCTACACCCGCTCTGGACTCGGCCAGCTCCGCGACGGTGAGGTGAGGTGAGTAGTCGGCACCAGAGCCCCCGGTCTTCCTGTTGGAGGCCGCTCCACGTTGCAGCCCCAACGACAACGGAGACCCGACAAAGAAAAGGACGGGTCTCCCGTGCAGGGAGAGATTTAAAAGTTACCCCTTCCCTCCCACACCCCCCCCCCCCACACACACCCCAACAAAAAATAACAAAAACTACATAAAAACATAGACAAAAAATAATAAAAACGCAGACGGGCTGCAGAGGCCGCTGCTGACGAGAGTCGCGCCGCCTACCTCTGCACATGGATGTGGATTGTGCTAATGTGGTGACAGGAACCGCAGACAAAGCCCAGAAGTAGAGACATGGAACGCAGCAGTGATGACACCCAAGTTTCAGGAACGTCATTGATTATGTTACAGCGTTCGCCCATCACTGTGACACAATAGTTGGATCTACTGCCAACTAAGTTAGACGTGGATTGTCATTTTATTCTGTAATCAAGACCTAGTTTCATAGGTTATAGGTGCACAATGAGGCCATTCGGCCCATCAAGTCTACACTGCCATTCAATCATGGCTGATCTATCTTTCCCTCTCAACCCCATTCTCCCCATAATCCCTGACCCCCGTACTAATCAAGTTTGTTACCTCTCTGTGACCTCCGCTCTGTAATCGAGACCTAGTTTTACCGTTAATCAATTTTCTGTGTAATCTTGTCAGCTGAGAATGTAAAAGCTGCACTAAGTCGCGATCAGGAGATCAGCTTTGCCTGGTTCCCTGGCGCGCATCGGTTTCAATAAATCGCCCGTTGCTTCAAACACCAACTCCACGTGGCCTTTCCATTTACTCATGCTGCACTGCTGGTAAACATTTTAAAATCTGCACTTGGCGAGCCATCTCTCTCGTAAACGACTGCACTTGCTGAGTATCCCATTGACATTCACCGTCGCTGGATTGTTAACACAACTTTGCAAAAGCTTTTCAGCTTCCAAATGTGTCGACATTCACAACACCAAATTGCTTCGTCATCTCCGTACATCCTGTAATCCATAATCTAATGTGCTTTTGGTACCTTGGCCTTCATCAGTCGGAGTATTGAGTATAGAATTTGGGAGGTCATGTTGCAGTTATGTATAAAGGGCCTGTCCCACTTGGCCGCCATTTACGCGACCTCCAAAAATGCGGTTGTCGCGTTGTGACGCAAGGTAGCGTGTGGGTAGCGCGGGACGGGCGCATGAAGAGGCGTGGAGGAGTGTGGAGTTGCGCACGGTATGGCGCGGCGCTCCAGGATTTCGTGCTGCACAAAATCCTCGCACGCCACCTGCATGATGTATCACGTACGCACGCTGACGCATTGGCGTCCCGACGTCTCACGTGTATCGCGTGGTGACACATGGTTACGTCACCGTGCGTAACAATGCGTCGCCGCGTGCCGCAGGGTTTTCTAATGACGTCATGCGCTCCAGACGGCGTGATGACGCGCGATTTGCGCGCGATGTCGTGCGTAACGACGTGTCGACCTATTTTACATATGACACGTAAATGAGGCACAAATGACGGGCAAGTGGGACAGGCCCTTAAGACGTAGGTGAGACCGCATTTTGAGTATTGTGTTCAGTTCTGGGCACCATGTTATAGGAAAGATGTTGTCAAGCTGGAAAGGGTACAGAGAATATTTACGAGGATGTTGCCAGGACTCGTGGGTTTGAGCTATAGGGAGAGGTTGAGTAGGCTGGGACTCTATTCCTTGGAGCACAGGAGGATGATGGGTGATCTTACAGAGGTGTATAAAATCATGAGAGGAATAGATCAGGTAGATGCACAGAATCTCTTGCCCAGAGTAGGGTGAATCGTGGGCCAGAGGACATGGGTTCAAGGTGAATGGGAAAAGATTTAATAGGAATCTGAGGGGTAACCTTTCCACACAAAGAGTGGTGGTGTATGGAATGAGCTGCCGGAAGAGGTAGTCGAGGCTGGGACTAATCCTAAGTTTAAGAAACAGTTAGACAGGTACATGGATAAGACAGGTTTGGAGAGATATGGGCCAAACGCGGGAAGGTGGGACTAGTGTAGCTAGTTGGCCAGTGTGGGTAAGTTGGGCCAAAGGGCCTGTTTCCACGCTGTATTGCTCTATGACTCTATAACTAAAATAAATGGAATAAAGGAAAAACATCCCAATAAGTACAAGAGGAATATTTATGTGATTTTTATGCATTCTGGTCTGTCGCATACAGTACATCATTAGGCACATCGAAAGTGAGAAGACATAATTTGACAAATATAATTACTGAATTAAAGAGTTAATACATTGTTGAATCAGTCCATATGAAATACAATTCAATGCCTGCAGAAGGCCTTTTCTATCAAAATATATTGGAATACAAGGTTACAGTTAAAAACTCGTCCCATCTCTCTGATGGTGCTCTGCCCATTGTAAGTCAAGGTCAAGAGAACTGCAAGGTCAAGATTTAAAATAAAAGACACAAAGTGCTGGAGTAACGCAGCAGCAGGTGACAAGGTGGTGACAAGGTGAAGTTTCAGGTCGGGACCTTTCTTCAGATTGATTGTGGGGGAGGTAGGTGGGGGGTGGGATATAGTCTGGTGAGTGATAGGTGGAAGCGGGGTTTTGATAGGTAGTGGGTTGGCCAAAAATGAAAGGACAAAAAGTATGAGATACAGAGAGAAGGGGCAAGATATGTGATGCCAGACCCGCGGAGTTACTCCAGCACTTTGGCACTTTTTCGGTAATCCTGCATCTGCAATTCCTTGTGTCCCAGGTCTAGACTAAAATATACATCTAGCATCAGAGAACTGCAAGGTTAAAGAAGTGCAAATGCACCCCAGACCCTTGACTTACAATGGTGGTGACCTGAATCTCTCCGTCCCCACCCCCACCCATTTAATTGTGCCTCAATCATTGCAGAAAAAGTGATTAAAAAGCAGATGAAGGGATATACATTAACTGGCACCAGCTTCATCTGTTAAGACTAATTGTCCTTTTTTGTGTAAGCACTGAATGGCTCCTTCAGTCCAAGGCTGTCAGGATCTGTGGGAGGAAGGAACACAAAGTGCAGTTAAACAACTCAGACAAGGCCCAGTCCAATTCACATTGACCTTCACCTGAAGGGAAATCACAGCAATTCATACTGAGGCTACGGTGGCGCAGCGGTAGAGTTGCTGCCTCACAGCGCCAGAAACCCGGGTTCGATCCCGACTGCAGACAATAGGTGCAGGAGTAGGCCATTCGGCCCCTCGAGCCAGCACTGGGATCATGGCTGATCATCCACAATCGGTACCCCGTTCCTGCCTTCTCCATATCTCCAGACTCCGCTATCTTTAAGAGCCCTATCTAGCTCTCTCTTGAAAGTATCCAGAGAACCTGCCTCCACCGCCCTCTGAGGCAGAGAATTCCACAGACTCACCACTCTCTGTGAGAAAAAGTGTTTCCTCGTCTCCGTTCTAAATGGCTTCCTCCTTATTCGTAAACTGTGGCCCCTGGTTCTGGACTCCCCCAACATCGGGAACATGTTTCCTGTCTCTAGCGTGTCCAAGCCCGTAACAATCTTATATGTTTCAATGAGATGCCCTCTCATCCTTCTAACCTCCAGAGTGTACAAGCCGAGCTGCTCCATTCTCTCAGCATATGACAGTCCCGCCATCCCGGGAATTAACCTTGTAAACTTACGCTGCACTCCCTCAATAGCAAGAATGTCCTTCCACAAATTAGGGGTCCAAAACTGCACACAATACTCCAGGTGTGATCTCACTAGGGCTCTGTACAACTGCAGAAGGACCTCTTTGCTCCTATATTCGATTCCTCTTGTTATAAAGGCCAACATGCCATTTGCTTTCCATTTCCATTCAAGTCGGGAAATTAACTTTTTTAATTTAATTTTTGGTAGGCCTTGAAGGACCGAGCGCAAGTGTTCAGCGAAATGGCCGCCGACTCTACGCTGGGCCTCGCCGATGTCTACTAGGCCTTGGTGAAAGAGGATTGCTTTGAGCTTACCATAAATCTCTCTCCTTATTTTCTTCATCTGCCTCCTGCAACGTCTGTTTTCTGAACTGGATTTCTTCATCTGAAAGGCAGACAGACCAGGCATCAAGCAGCTGAATAACACATATACTGGCAATCACTTTCTGAAGAGAACATTTCTCACAGGTCTCTTTTAGTCACGGAGCTGCATGGAGCGTACAGTTTAGGTTTATTATTGTCACATGTACTGAGGTACAGTGAAAAGCTTTGTCTTGCATGTTATCCAGTCAGATCAGATAATATTATATATAAATACGAATGAGTCAAACTCAAGGACAATATATAGCATACATGGAGTGGCACGGTGGCACAGCGGCAGAGTTGCTGCCTTACAGCGCACAGACCTGGGTTTGATCCAGTGTCAGGGGTTATGGAGAGAAGGCAGGAGAATGGGGTTAGGAGGGAGAAATAGATCAGCCATGATTGAATGGCGGAGTAGACCTAAAGGCCCAATGGCCTAATCCTGCTCCTATCACTTATGAAGTTATAACCCTGACCATGGTGCCGTGTGTACGGAGTTTGTACGTTCTCCCTGTGACCTGCGTGAGTTTCCTCCCACACTCCAAAGACGTGCAGGTTTGTAGGTTAATTGGCTTCGGTAAAACTGTAAATTGTCCCCAGTATGTGTAGGATGGTACTAGATCACTGGGCGGCGTGGATTCGGCGGGCTGGAGGGCCCGTTTCCACACTTTATCTCTAAAGTCCAAAAGCAATGGGGAAGATACAGAGTGCAGAATATAGTTCTCAGCTTTGTAGTGCATCAGTTCCAGAGACAAAGTCCAATGTCCGCATTGGGGTAGAGGTGAATCGGGTACAGTATTGGGCAGCAGAGGCTCTGTGCAACTCTAACCTCATCTACTGCATCTGGTATTCCCAATGTGGCCTCTTGTACATTGGCGAGACCAAGCATAGACTTAGCAACCATTTTGCCGAACACTTGCTCTCGATCTGCCAAGGCCTACTAGATCTCCCGGTTGGTCACCATTTTAACTCCCCTTCCAATTCCCTTTCTGTCCTGGGCCTCCTCCATTGTCAGAATGAGGCCAAACGCAAGCTGGAGGAACAACACCTCATATTCCGCTTGGGTAGCTTACAACCCAAAGGTATTAACGTTGAATTCTCCAATTTTAAGTACCATCTACAAATCACCCTCCCCCACCCCTTTCTCATCCATAAACCCCCCCCCCTCGTTTCCTCCCCTGACCCCTGTCCGACCTTTCATCTAACTCTCTCTTCCCATCCCCACCCCTCCACCTATGTCCTACCTGTCACCAGTCAATCCTCTAGCTTCACAATTCTCAACTCTCTAATCCTTTTGTCTCACGCCTTGTGTGTGTTCATCTCTGGCCTTTGTCCAACCATCCGCCTATCAAGAGCCCCTTTGCTGTGTTCACCTATGACCTGTCAGGCTATGCCCACCCCCTTCTCTCATCCAGCTTTCTTTCCCCCCACCCCTGCAATCAGTCTGAAGAAGGGTCCCGACCAGAAACGTCACCAATCCATGTTCTCCAGAGATGCTGCCTGACCCATTGAGTTACTCCAGCACTTCCTGCCAATCCTTGGTAAACCAGCATCTGCCGTTTATTCTTTCAACATAATCAAAGACTTGTCCCACCCCGGTCATTCCTCCTTCTCCCCGCTCCCATCAGGCAGAAGGTACAGAAGCTTGAAAGCGCGCACCACCAGACTTAGGAACAGCTTCTTATCAGGCTTCTGAACAGTCCTTCCATAAGCTAGGGCCCTGTCCCATTCACCTCTACCCCATTGCGGGCATTGGACTTAGTCTTAGGGTGGGTGGCGCGACTCACGTCACAGCGGCCTCTGCAGTCCGTCTGTCGTTTTTTTTATTTTTTGTCGTGTTTGAATGTTTGAATGTAGTTTAAAGTGCTTTTTTTTAAACTGGGGATGTGTGTGTGTGTGGGGGCGGGGGGTGGGGGGAAGCTTTTAAAATCTTTACCCTGCACGGAGAACCCGACCTTTTCCCTGTCGGGTCTCCGTTGTCGTTGGGGCCCAGCACCGTGGAGCGGCCTCCAGCAGGAACGACCTGGGGCTCCAGTTGCGGAGCTGCGGACTTACCCACCATCGCGGAGCTGGCCGAGTTCGGAGCGGGTGGAGCTGTGGTGGCGCGCTGCTGCGACCCGACCCTGGAGATTCAGAGGCTCCAACCGCAGGCCTGGTGGGCAGTGACACCGGGAGCCCGCGGGTCCCTGCTGGGAGACCGCTTTTCGTGGCTTCCGCAACGGCGACTTCTCCCGCCCGAGTTGCGGGGTTGAAATTTACCTGGAGCGGGGCCTTACATCATCGCCCGGCGCGGCCTTAAATGGCCGCGGGACTTGTTAGCGCCCGCCGGGGTCTCCGACACCAAGACACCTTGCATCACCCGGCGCGGCTTTAATGGCCGCGGGACACTTACCATCGCCCGCCCGGGGCTTTGACTCTGACATCGGGAGAAGAATGAGGAGTGCAGGGGAGAGATAAGACTTTGCCTTCCATCACAGTTAGGAGGAGATTCACTGTGATGGATGTTTGTGTAAATTATGTTGTGTCTTGGTTCTTTTTCTTGCGTGTATGACTGCAGAAACCAAATTTCGTTTGAACCTCAGTGAGGTTCAAATGACACAAATAAATTGTATTGTATTGTCTATAGAACTGGTGCACGACAATGCTGAGAACTATATTCTGCACTCTGTATCGTCCCCTTTTGCTCTACCTATTCATAAGTTAATTAGTTACAGGAGCAGAATTAGATCATTGGACCCTTCAGGTTACTCCACCATTCAATCGCTGGCTGGCCTATCCGTCCGTCTCAACCCCATTCTCCAGCCTTCTCCCCATAACCCGACACCAGTGTTAATCAAAAACCTGTAAATCTCTACCGAAAAAAATATCCATTGACTTGGCCTCCACAGCCGTCTGTGGCGAAGAATTCTACAGATTCATCACAGTCTGACTGAAGAAATTCCTCATCATCTCCTTTCTAAAGGTACGTCCTTTTATTCAGAGCCTGTGCCCTCTGGTCCTAGACTCTCCCACTAGTGGCAACACCCTCTCCACATCCATTCTACCCAAGCCTTTCACTATTCGGTACGTTTCAATGAAGTCATCCTTCTAAACTCCAGTGAGTACAGGCCCAGTGCCGTCGAACGATCATCACTTGATCGTACTTGAGTTTGACGATTGTTTTTATGTCTAGTGTCTGGTTTTTTTGGATAGCGTGTAGAACGAGGCTTTTAACTGTACCTCAGTACGTGTGACAATGATAAACCTAAACCAAGACCACCAATTCCCTTCTCTACCTTACTGGATTCAAACCACTTTTTCGAAAAATAAGTTTAAGTAAATTCGCAACGGTGGCGTAGCGATAGAGTTGCTGCCTTACAGCGCCAGAGACCCGGGTTCAAATCTGACTACAAGTGCTGTCTGTATGGAGTTTGTACATTCTCCCCGTGATCTGCGTGGGTTTTCTCAAGGATCTCGGATTTCCTCCGACACTCCAAAGATGTTCAGGTTTGCTGGTCAATTGGCTTTGTATAAATGTAAATTGGCCCTCGTGTGTGTAGTGTAGGGTTAGTGTGCGGGAGATCGCTGGTCGGCACGGACTCGGTGGGTTGAAGGGCCTGTTTCCGCGCTGTATATCCATCTCTAAACTAAATATATTCTTACCACAAGAATTCCCTTCTACATCATCCAGCAGGTTTGCTGTTGAGGCAGCTGTTCCAAGACTGCGTGGTTGAGATGGGTTAAGGAAAAACTCATTCAAACCTGCACTCCGCTATAAAATAGAAAGATTAAACGTTGCATTTATGCAACACCTGTCACATCCTGTTCAGTACTTTGCCCGCCATTGACCGCTTGTTCACATGAAGGGCACCCGCAGCCAATCGCTGCTCTTCATGGGATCTTGCTGTGTAGGCTACTGGTGGCCAGATTAGTCATTTGGAACATTGTGTGTATTCTTCACAAACTCGATTCATGATAAATCAGGATGGAGCTCTGAAAGCCTTTGTTAGGCCGCTTTGATATCAGCTGCATTTGGAGTTGTGTAGGGCCCTATTCTTCACAAACTCGAACTCTCATGATAAATCAGTTGATGCAGCTCTGAAAGCCTTAAGAGGGGTTATGTGGCCCGCATTTGATCATATGGAGAGAAGGCAAAGAGGTCGTTCTGCAGATCATATTGTATAGGGCCTCGAAGGGATGGCCTACCACACCTGGAGTTTCTATATTGTGTGCAGTTTTGGTCTTCAAATTTGAGGAAGGACGTTCTTGCTATTGAGGGAACGCAGCGTAGGTTCACAAGGTTAATTCCCGGGATGGCGGGACTGTTACATGCTGAGAGAATGGAGAGGCTGGGCTTGTACACTCTGGAGTTTAGAAGGATGAGAGGATATCTTATTGAAATATTTAAGATTATTAAGGGTTTGGGGGAGTCCAGAACCAGGGGCCACAGTTTAGGAATAAGGGGTAAGCCGTTTAGAACGGAGATGAGGAAACTTTTTCACACAGAGAGTTGTGAGTCTGGAATTCTCTGCCTCAGAGGGCGGTGTAGGCCGGTTCTCTGGATACTTTTCAGGGAGAGCTAGATAGGGCTCTTGAAGATATCGAAGTCAGGGGATATGGGGAGAAGGCAGGAACGGGGTACTGATTGTGGAAGATCAGCCATGATCACATTGGATGGCCTACTCCAGCACCTATTGTCTATTTGGAGTATTGTGTGCAGTTCTGGTTTGGAGAAGGTGCAGAGGAGGTTTACCAGATTGAGGCCTGGATTTGGGGATATTATCTACAGGGAGAGGTAGAATTGTTTTCTCTGGAATGCTGGAGGCTGTGGGGAGACCTGATAGAAGTATATAAAATTATGAGAGGCATAGAAAGGGTAGACAGTCACAGCCTTTTTTCCCCAAGGCTGGAAAAATCTAATTCTAGAGGGCAATGCTTTCAGGCATGAGGGGCAAAGTTTAAAGGAGATGTGCGGGGCAAGTATTTTTACACAGAGGGTGGCGGGTGTTGGGAACGTGCTGCCAGGGGTGGTGGTGGAGGCAGATACAATAGTGGTTTTTGAGAGGGTTTTGGATATGCAGGGAATGGAGGCATATGGATTATTTGCAGGCAGATGGCATCATGTTCAGCACAGACATTGTGGGCCGAATGGCCTGTTCCTGAGCTGTACTATTCTATGTTTAAGAAGGAACAGCAGATGCTGGAAAATTGAACGTACACAAAAATGCTGGAGAAACTCAGCGGGTGCAGCAGCATCTATGGAGCGAAGGAAATAGGCAACGGCTCTCTCTCCCCATCCCCCCCACTCGCAACAAGGGCAGAGTCCCCCTAGTCCTCACCTTTCACCCCACCAGCCATCACACACAACAAGTAATCCTCCGTCAGTTTTGCCACCTCCAACGTGACCCCACCACTCGCCACATCTTCCCATCTCCCCCCATGTCTGCCTTCCGCAAAGACCGCTCCCTCCGTAACTCCCTTGTCAATTCTTCCCTTCCCTCCCGTACTACCCCCTACCCGGGCACTTTCCCTGGCAACCGCAAGAGATGCTACACTTGTCGCTTTACCTCCCCCCTCGACTCCATTCAAGGACCCAAGCAATCGTTCCAGGTGCGACAGAGGTTTACCTGCATCTCCTCCAACCTCATCTATTGTATCCGCTGCTCTAGATGTCAGCTGATCTACATCGGTGAGACCAAGCGGAGGCTGGGCGATTGTTTCGCCGAACACCTCCGCTCGGTCCGCAATAACCAACCTGACCTCCCGGTGGCTCAGCACTTCAACTCCCCCTCCCATTCCGTATCCGACCTCTCTGTCCTGGGTCTCCTCCATGGCCAGAGCGAGCAACACCGGAAATTGGAGGAACAGCACCTCATATTCCGCTTGGGGAGTCTGCATCTTGGAGGCATGAACATTGAATTCTCCCAATGTTGTTAGCCCTTGATGTCTCCTCCTCTTCCTATCTCTCCCTCAGCCCTCGGGCTTCTCCTCCTCCTTTTTCCTTTCTTCTCCCCGCCCCCACCTCCCCCACATCCCCCATCAGTCTGAAGAAGGGCTTTGGCCCGAAACGTTGCCTATTTCCTTCGCTCCATAGATGCTGCTGCACCCGCTGAGTTTCGCCAGCATTTTTGTGTACCTGTACTATTCTATGTTCTGTGTTACACAGGAATGCCCGGCGGGCCAGGCAGCGTCTGAGGACAGAGAAACAGAGTTAAAGTTTCAGATTGATAATTACAGAAAAGGATTCTTCATGTAAAAAACATGTTGGGATACCCAATTACATGGCTGTGTCTCCGTGGTGCTGCACACGCGTGATGGGCCAGTGACTCTCACGTATGTGCTGTGAGGGTCGATTCCCCACGGTAAAATGGAACAGAAATATAGGTCAAATTAGGGGGGGCAGAGTGGTGCAGTGGTAGAGATGCTGCCTTACAGCACCAGAGAACCGGGTTCGATCTTGACTATGGGTGCTGTCTGTACGGAGTTTGTACCTCCGACCCGTGACCACGTGGGTTTTCTCTGGGTGCTCCGGTTTCGTCCCCACAGATGTATAGATTTCCTAGGTTAATTGCAAGATAGTGCTCGTGTATGGAGTGATTGCTGGTTGGCCTGGACTCAGTGGGTTGAAGGGCCTGTTTCTGCGCTGTTTCTCTAAAGCCTAAAAAGTCTAGTCTAAACAGTTTCTTGCTATGATTCCATGAAAATATCAACAGAGGTGATTTACTCAACACATCTGTTAGCTTTAGAAACATAAAAAATAGGTGCAGGAGGAAGCCATTCGGCCCTTCGAGTCAGCACCGCCATTCATTGTGATCATGGCTGATCGTCCCCAATCAATAACCCGTGCCTGCCTTCTCCCCATATCTCTTGATTGCACCAGCCCCTAGAGCTCTATCTAAAGGGCCTGTCCCACTGTACGAGGTAAGTCAAGACTTCTCCCGAGTTTTCCCCTGATTCGAATTCGGAGAATGTTCGCCGCGGGTCCGTAGGAGTTTGTGGATGTCTCGTAGCGGCTCGTACGAGTAAAAAGTAACAATTCTTTTCATCACGAGTATTTTTTTACTCGTGGACATTTTTTTGCAGGGATGAAAAAAACGTCATAAGTTTACCGGATTTCCCGAGTACCTACCGTTAGCATTACGAGCCGTTACGGGACATCCACGAACTCCTACGGACCCGCTACGGACATTCTCTGAGTTCGAATCAGGGGAAAACTCGGGAGAACTCTTGAATTACCTCGTACAGTGGGACAGGGGCTTAACACTCTCTTACATCCATCCAGTGATTTGGCCTCCACTGCCCTCTGTGGCAGGGAATTCCTCTCTGGGTGAAAACGTTTTTTATCGCCTCAATCAAATGGCCTCCCCTTTATTCCAACACTGTGGCCCCTGGTTCTATCAGCTTTTGTTCAGTTCAGTTTAGTTTAGAGATTCAGCATGAAAAGTCCACGTCAACCATCGACCACCCATTCACTAGGAGTAATTTACTGAAGCCAATTAACCTACAAACCCGCACGTCTTTTGAATGTGCGAGGATTAGATTGGGTAAATGCACAGTCTCTTGCCCAGAGTAGGGGAATCGAGAACCAGGTTTAAGGTCAGGGGGGTGGGGATGGGATTAAATGGGGTAACGTTTTTTTACACGAAGGATGGTGGGCGTATGGAACAAGCCGTCGGGGGCAGGTACTATCGCAACGTTTAAGAAACATTTAGACATCTCATCCAATCCCCACAGACTAGGGGCGATTTACAGAGGGCCAATTAACCTACAAACCCGCACGTCTTTGGGATGTGGGTGGTAACTGGAGCACCCGGAGGAAACCCACGTGGTCATGGGGAGAACGTGCAAACTCCGTGCAGACAGCACCCGATGTCAGGATAGAACCCGGGTCTCTGGCGCTGTGAGGCAGTAACTCTACCAGCTGCACCACTGGGTCCTGCAGAGGGGGCTCTTTTCTTTTGCTTTGTTCCATTAAAAAATAAATCGAAACTGGTCAAGGATACGTGTGATGTTTTAAGGAATGCTTTCGCTTCAACTTCCTCATCTTCGTCTTCTCCGAAAACGCGCGGGCCAGCTCGAACAGCTTCTTCCTCGTGGCTGCAGAGAGGAAGCAACAGGTCAGTCCCCGTACGTGTGTCCCAGGTGGAATCAGAACATGGGACACAGCACAGTACAGCACAGGGACAGGCCATTCGGTACACAGTGCCTGCACTGAAGATAACCATATCCATATCCCTGCTCTGCCTTAATGGAGATCGGCACCTGACTGACAAACCCCCGCAGAAACAGGGCAGCACGGCGGTGCAGCGGTAGAGTTGCTGCCTCACAGAGCCAGAGACCCAGGTTCGATCCTGGATACGGGTGCTGTCTGTACAGATTTTGTACCTTCTCCCCGTGACTGCGTGGTTTTCCCCGGGAGCTCCCGTTTCCTCCCCCTCTCCAAAGACGTGCAGGTTTGAAGGTTAATTGGCTTTGGTAAAATTGTTAGTTGTCCCTGGTGTGTAGGACAGTGCTAGTGTACGGGGCGATCGCTGGTCGGCGGGGAATCATGTTTCCGCACTGTATCTCTAAAGTCTGAATAGGCCTTTGGTTAAGCACATGGACATGTGGGGAATGGAGGGATATAGATCATGTGCGGGCAGATCAGAGATGGTCTTGGCATCATGTTCAGCACAGACATTGTGGGCTGAAGGGCCTGTTCTTGTGCTGTACTGTTCTATGTTCTATCTACCTGCCGTATGCTGGTGCAGGGGCCAACTTTGACCTGAGGGGGAAAAAATGGTGGAGGTTCAGAGGGGACCTGATAGAAGTTTAGAAAACAATGAGAGGCATAGACAGGGTAGACAGTCAGAACCTTTTTCCCCAGGATAGAGGTATCGTACACTAGAGGGCACAGCTTTAAGGTGAGAGGAGCAGAGTTTAGCGGAGATGTGTTAAGCAGGTTTTTTACACAGTGGGTGGTGGGTGCCTGGAACATGCTGCTGGGGGTGGTGGTGGTGATGGGGGCAGATATGAGAGCATCCTGCAATACAGCAGCCAAGGGCAGGATCGAACCAGGGTCTCTGGCGCTGTGAGGCAGCGGCTCTACACTGCCCAGTCCCGCACGGTTACTGACTGACCCCACCATCGCAGGGATCTACAGGAGTCGCTGCCTCAACAAGGCAGCCGGCATCATCAGAGACCCACACCAACCCTGGCCACACTCTCATCTCACTCCCGCCATCGGGCAAGAAGATACAGGAGCCTGAAAACTGTAACGTCGCATGGGCGGCAATCCTGGTGTACGGGGTGATTGCTGGTCGGCGCGGACACGGTGGGCCAAAGGACCTGCAGTTACCAGGTCGCTTGCATGCCCAGGTGGGCTCGCCTGGCCCGGGAATGGCTGTAGCGCCCAGGCCCCCCCCCCCCCCCCCCCCCCCCCTCTGCTCATGGTCCAAGTTCAGGAACAACTTCTTCCCCACATCCATTACACCACACAATGATGAACTATAGACTGTCTCTGGCTGCACTGACTGGGCCTTTTTTGTGTGCTAATATTGGAGTTATTAATTTATTGATTTTGTCATTTGTTATATATTATCTGTGTGTATCCTGTTACAGGCCTGTTATGTTATTGCAAGGAAGAATTTCATTGTTCCACTGTCAGTACATATGACAACAAAACACTGCTGACTTGAGATATCGCTACAGGTTATTTCTCCTCTGATGGACACAAAGTGCTGGAGCAACTCAGCGGGTCAGGCAGCATCTCTGGAGAAAACGGATAAGTGACGTTTTGGGTCGGGGACCTTCTTCAGACCGATCGATCACGGGGAGAACGTGCAAACTCCGCACAGACTGCACCTGGGCCTAGGATCGAACCCGGGTCTCTGGCGCTGTGAGGCAGCAACTCTACCACTGCTCCACTGTGCCACCCATGTATAGTATTATCCAGTCTGAAGAAGGGCCCCAACCCGAAACGTCACCTATCCATTTTCTCCAGAGATGCTGCCTGACCCGCTGAGTTACTCCAGCTTTGTGTCTTTCAGAGGAGAAATAAACGATAACAATATCTCAAGTCAGGAGTGTTTTGTTGTCACGTGTACTGACAATGGAACAATGAAATTCTTATCCGCAGTTCATTTTTAATACATAGTTTTTCCACAGCCCTTTTATCTTCTTAGTTTGGAGAAAGAAAATGGAAGTTTTGTTGTGGAAAAAATGTCCAAGCTCATGGATTTAATGAGCCAAGTAAATACATAAGAGGGTATATTGACAAGCATAAGTTGAGTTTAGTTTATTGTCCGAGGTATAATGAATAGCTTTTGTTTTGTGCTAACCAGTCAGCGGTAAGACAATACGTGATGACAATCGAGCTGTCCACAGTGTACAGATACAGGATAAAGGGAATAACATGAATAACGTTAGTGCAGGATAAAGTCCAACCAAAGACAGTCCAAGGGCCTCCAATGAGGTAGATGGGAGCTCACGACTGCTCTTTAGCTGATAGGAGTGTTTCATTTTAGTTTAGTTTAGATTAGAGATACAGCATGGAAACAGGCCCTTTGGCCCACTGAGTCTGCAGCGACCAGCGATCCTACACACACCAGGGCAACGTACATTTTCACCAAGCCAATTAACCTACAAACCTGTACATCTTTGGAGTGTGGGAGCAAAGAATAAAATCTCGGAGAAAACCCACACGGTCACGGGGAGAACTGCAAACTCCGTACAGACAAGCACGCGTAGTGAGGATGGAACCCGGGTCTCTGGCGCTGTTAGGCAGCAACTCTACCGCTGCGCCACCGTGCCGTCTGTGGTGCAGGGTGGAAGGTGTCTGTGGAGTTTAAAGCAATTGCTTTGCTGTGTAATAGTAATAATGTAATATAGGGAGGACTCACATTTCCCCATGTGCTTGAGTCTGTCCCTGAACAAGGCTTCATCGAGAGCGACCCCACTTGCTTCAGCTGCACCAGTGGCACCAGAGTCGGCTGCAAGGAGGAGAGGAAAGGGTTAAGGTTTAATGCCAAACACGTCCCGTCCACATGGCTGCGTCTCTCCCTCAGCAGCCCGCAGTCATGCATGGTCCTGGCTCCTGACCCGCTGGACTACAGCCAAAGACATTCACTCACTTCCCCGCTCTCAGCACAAGCGACCTTAAATTATCCTGAAACGAGCGGTCGAGACGGCCGTTAAATGTTTATTCCCCTTCGTCACTTCAATTCAAGGGTGAACGTGAAGTGAATTTAAAACAGGTTTCGGAGAGTGCCCTCAGCTCACCTGCCGCCTGGAACTTTATGAAGAAAAGTTTAAAAAGGCCCGTTGATGTTCTTCACACCTTATCCTTCCATATCTCTGTCTCTCCCTCTCTGCCCTGACGCTCAGTCCGAAGAAGGGTCTCGAGCCGAAACGGCGCCCATTTCTTTGTCTTACAGCCCAGTGGTATGAATATTGATTTCTGTAACTCCTGCATTCCCTCTCCCACCATCCCTCCCCCACCTAAGTCGTACCAGCTTCAAAGTCGTCTTGTTGAGTCTCATTGTCTGTAACTCGTTTTCACCCAGCCCTCAGCGAACAACCTGGTTCCTTTTTCATCATCACTTTTTTGCATATCTTTCATTCATTTCATTCATTCATAACAAGCCCTTAACAAAGATTGTTAAGGGTTTGGACACACGCTAGAGGCAGGAAACATGTTCCCAATGTTGAAGGAGTCCAGAACCAGGGGCCACAGTTTAAGAATGAGGAGTAAGCCATTAAGAATGGAGACGAGGAAACACTTTTTCTCACAGAGAGTGGCGAGTCTGTGGAATTCTCTGCCCCTGCAGTGGAGGCAGGTTCTCTGGATGCTTTCAAGAGAGAGCTAGATAGGGCTCTTAAAAATAGCGGAGTCAGGGGGATATGGGGAGAAGGAAGGAACGGGGTACTGATTGGGGATGATCAGCCATGATCACATTGAATGGCGGTGCTGGCTCGAAGGGCCAAATGGCCCACTCCTGCACCTGTTGTCTATTGTCTATTGGCTCTCCACATCACCGCATATATCTCTCATTTCCCACTTCCTTGACTCTCAGTCTGACAAGGGTCTCGACCCGAAACGTCGCCCATTTCTTCCCTCCAGAGATGCTGCCTGTCCCACTG
Organism: Leucoraja erinaceus; assembly: GCF_028641065.1. Lineage (NCBI taxonomy): Eukaryota > Metazoa > Chordata > Chondrichthyes > Rajiformes > Rajidae > Leucoraja > Leucoraja erinaceus. The sequence goes on along the minus strand of NC_073404.1, from coordinate 3,202,487 downwards.
AGTTACTCCACCATTTTGTGTCAATCTTTGATGTTTGTTTAGGTGTTTTACGAATTAAGTAAAAGTGTCAACCACTTTGCTCCCATAATGAGTTAATGATCAGACCACAGTTGTTAATAGAGTGGCACGGTGGCGCAGCAGGTAGAACCGCTGCCTCACGCCACCAGGGACTCGGGTTCGGTCCTGACCTCGGGTGCTGTCTGTGTGGAGTTTGCATGTTCCCCCTGTGGCCACGTGGGTTTTCTCTCTGTGCTCGTTGAGTCATACAGTGTGAAAACAGACCGTGTGGCACAACTTGCCCACACTGACCAACATGTCCCATCTACATTAGTTCCCCCTGCCTGCCTTTGGCCCATATCCCTTGAAACATGTCCTATCCATGTACATGTTTCTTAAAACGTTGTGATAGTCCCAGCCTCAACTACCTCCTCCGGCAGCTTGTTCCATACACCCACCACCATTTGTGTGAAAACGTTACCCCTTGGGTTCCTATTAAACCTTTCCCCCACGTCACCTTCAACCTATGTCCTCTGGTTTCTCTGATTTCCCCATTCTGGGCAAGTGACTGTGAGTCTACCCGATCTGATCCTCTCATGATTTTGTACAACAACTGCTGCGGAGGCTGCCGTTAGTGCAGATTTGGAGGCAGTAATTGCTTGGTGAACAGCCGCCGGAGCACCAGTTGATCACAGGCACCGTGTGTGTCACAGCAAAGATTTATCGGCAACAGCAGCGAAGGGCGAGAAATGATTAGCAGGACTGGGTCCCATTAGGCAGACAGCACTACATCACCAGCAGGCCGCAAGGGGAAATTATAGCCTCATAAATTACAGGGGGGCAGGAATTAGTGCTGGCCTCACCTGGAACGGGTGACAGCAAACTAATGTCGTCGCTGGGCAAAGACTCGTTTGCGCTCGTAGACTTGGATTTCATCGACTCGTACTTCAGCCGATCTGAAAATGGAAACAAAAGTCACGATGGTCACGGGCTGCTGTCGTGTGGTGTCTCTCTGTTCAATCTCGTCTTGTGGACATCACCAGCCGTTATTGCCCCACTCCCCCCTCCCCACTCCCCCATCACTCCCCCCTCCCACCCCCGTCAAACCCCCCCCCCCACAATATCACCCCTTGTTAGCACACTGCAGGGAGAATAGAAGATTCATCTACAGTGCTGGGGGTTTTGTGCAGGCCGGAATCTGTAACGTCAGCAAACGTTAAACATAGAAACATAGACAATAGGTGGAGGAGTAGGCCATTCGGCCCTTCGAGCCTGCACCGCCATTCAATATGATCCTGGCTGATCATCCAACTCACTATCCCGTACCTGCCTTCTCTCCATACCCCCTGATCCCTTTAGCCACAAAGGCCACATCTAACTCCCTCTTAAATATAGCCAACGAACTGGCCTCAACTACCTTCTGTGGCAGAGAATTCCAGAGATTCACCACTCTTTGTGTGAAAAATGTTTTCCTCATCTCGGTCCTAAAAGGTTTCCCCTTTATCCTTAAACTGTGACCCCTTAAACACACTTAAACACTGCAGCCTCCAAAAAAATCTCCATACTACATTGACTCAGGGTGGCACAGCGGTGGAGTTGCTGCCTTACAGCACCAGAGACCCGAGTTCCATCCTGACTACGGGTGCTGTCTGTACAGAGTTTGCACGTTCTCCATGTGAGACCTGCGTGGGTTTTCTCCGGGTGCTCTGGTTTCCTCCCACGCTCCAAAGACGTACAGGTTAGTAGGTTAATTGGCTTTGGTTAAATTGTAAATTGTCCCTGGTGTGTAGGATAGTGCTAGTGTAGGGGTATCGCTGGTCGATGGGCCGAAGGGCCTGCTTCCAAGCTGTGTCTCTAAACTAAAGATCGTGGTTTGTCCTTTCTCTCAAGTCGAAGTTCTCCCTCAATTCCCATGTCCCTCAGACATTAGACTTTTGAGGTACAGCGCGGGAAACAGGCCCTTCTGCCCACTGAATGCGTGCAGACCCGCAATCACTAACACTATCCTACACTAGGGACAATTTACATTTATACCAAGCCAGTTAACCTACAAACCTGTACGTCTTTGGAGTGCGGGAGGAAACCGAAGATCCCCGAGAAAACCCACGCAGGTCACGGGGGGAACGTGCAAACTCTGCACAGACAGCACCCGTAGTCAGTATGGAACCTGGGTCTCTGGCGCTGTAAGGCGGCAACTGTCCCGCTGTGCCGCCCGTATGTGTGGTGTTGACTCTAGCCACGGTGAGCCCGCGGGCAAGGGGGGAGGTGCCACTGGCCACATGCCTGCTGAGGGGGGGGGGTCTGTGAGCTCATTGCTGGCCGAGCTTGACGACTTTCTCCAGGGACCAGAAAGGTCAGAGGACACATGTCGGATAGATGCAAAGGAATAACACAAAACGTTGTGTGGTCAGTGTCCTTGGAGTGTGCGTATTATATGCGGATCAAGGCGAGGATCTGACAGTGAGCCCAGTCTGAAGAAGGGTCTCGACCCGAAACGTCACCCATCCCTTCTCTCCAGAGACGCTGCCTGTCCCACTGAGTTCCTCCCGCTGAGTTACTCCAACATTTTGTGTCTATCTTCAGTTTATACCAGCATCTGCAGTTCCTCCCTACACATTGACCAGTCCCTTATCTCTCATGTTTAAGAAGGAACTGCAGATGCCGGGAAATCGAAGGTAGACAAAAATGCTGGAGAAACTCAGCGGGCGAGGCAGCATCTGTGGAGCGAAGGAATAGGTGACGTTTCGGGTCGAGACCCTTCTTCAGACTTTATCTCTCACCCCTGCTGACTGTTCCAATGTGGAGAAATTCCAATCATTTACCCGGCTAAGACACGTGCAGTGTAGTACGAGACAATTAATGGCGCCTTTTGCTCAGCCCATTGATTGAAGACAGCCCCCAAACAACGGAAGTACAGACTAGTATCTGGAGACTCCCTCAGCTTTGCCGGCCGGCCGGTTGGTCCGTCACTTACCCTTCTCCAGTGCCAGCAGGAAGTCACGGTTCCTCTGCAGTTCCTTCATGAACTCTTCGTTCTGCAGGAAGAGGGCGATACGTTCATCCTCCAGGTACTGCTTCAGCCTCCGCTCCTGGTCCAATGAGCCCTGTGACTCCTGGCCACTCCCCGCCACCTTGGCCTTCTGCGAGTTCTGCAGGGAAAGAACAGCTCACTCTTTAGACTTTACACGTTAGAGATTCAGCGCGGAGACGGGCCCTTCGGCCCACCGCGTCCACTCCGACCCCACACACTAGCAATATCGAAATTTACTTTTAGGCCAGAGATACAACATGGAAACAGGCCCTCCGCCCCATTGAGACCGCAACAACCATCGATCACCCGTTCACGCTAGTTCTATGTTATCCCACTTTCTCATCCAATCCCTACACAACAGAGGCAATTTACAGAGGGCCAGCTAACTTACAAATGTATTGAGATGTGGGAGGAAACTGGAGCACCCGGAGGAAACCCACGTGGTCACGGGGAGAACGTACAAACTCCGTACAGACAGCACCCGTGGTCAGGATCAAACCCTGGTCTTTGGCGCTGTGAGGCGACAACTCTACCGCTGCGCTACCGTGCCACCTCTAAAGCTTCGTTCAGCAGCTTTTGGATATGTTCCGAATGGAAGGATATGGATTATGTGTAGGTGGATGAGAGATGGTCTTGGCATGATGGTTGGCACAGACATGGTGGGCCAAAGGGCCTGTTCCCATGCTGTACTGCTGTGCTATGTTCCATGTATCTGGGACGTGGGCTGCCAGAAACCGGCACCATACCCAGCCCACCTGCACCTGCACCTGCACCATACCCAGCTCACCTGCACCATACCCAGCCCACCTGCACCATACCCAGCTCACCTGCACTATACCCAGCACCTGCACTATACCCAGCTCACCTGCACCATACCCAGCTCACCTGCACCATACCCAGCTCACCTGCACCCAGCTCACCCAGCTCACCTGCACTATACCCAGCTCACCTGCACCATACCCAGCTCACCTGCACTAAACCCAGCTCACCTGCACTATACCCAGCTCACCTGCACTATACCCAGCTCACCTGCACCATACCCAGCCCACCTGCACCATACCCAGCTCACCTGCACCACACCCAGCCCACCTGCACCAAACCCAGCTCACCTGCACAATACCCAGCCCACCTGCACCATACCCAGCTCACCTGCACTATACCCAGCTCACCTGCACCATACCCAGCTCACCTGCACCACACCCAGCCCACCTGCACCATACCCAGCTCACCTGCACAATACCCACCTCACCTGCACCATACCCAGCTCACCTGCACCACATCCAGGTGTACCTGCATTTTGGTGGCCACACCCAGCCCACCTATCTAAACTATACCCAGCCCAGGGGGAGATGCACCATACCCATGGCTCACAGTCTGCACTAGGCACCCAGCTCACAGGCACTATAGAAAGCGAATGGTATGTTACCATTGCACTATACCCAGCCCACCTGCAGCAGGGAGGTTCCAGCTGCACCTGTACAGGGTATACCCAGACCCACCTGGACCGTACAGTTTTGGCTCACCTGCACTATACCATAGAGGGAGTGCAGAGACGGTTCACCAGCACTATACCTGGGATGCTCAGGACTGCACTATAGAAAGACTGGATCACCTGCACCATACCCTCCCACCTAGAAGATTATACCCATCCACCTGCACTAGATACCCATTGTTCCCGACCTGGCAGGTCCAGGACAAGGGGTCCAGCTTCACCTGCATCCTATACCCAGCTCAGAAGAACTTTTATACCAGAGCTCACCTGGCACTCTGCCCAGAGGGTAGCTGACCTGCACTATATTTACCCAGCTCACCTGCACCACACCCAGCCCACCTGCACCAAACCCAGCTCACCTGCACCACACCCAGCCCACCTGCACCAAACCCAGCTCACCTGCACAATACCCACTTCACCTGCACCATACCCAGCTCACCTGCACCACATCCAGCTGCTGTGGTAAAATCCGAAGGAAATCGTCGGGCAGGTTCCCAAGTAATGGCGGATTCCAATTCCGGTACCGTCTCTGAGACTGACCCCCACTCGGACTCTGGATGTCAAGCCTGCAAGTACAGTGGAACAATAGAGTCCGACATTTAACAACCTCTTGGCTGGTTAGGTTCAGGTTCATTATTGCCACGTGCACCGAGCTACGATGAACAACTTTCTATTGCTTGTTGTCCAAACAGATCAGATAATACCTTACATCAATACAGTGTCCTCCACAAAGACCCATCATTTATTTGGAATGCCCTGAAATGGGGGGGACTATGTATAAACATTGCTGTAATTTCTACATGGTGAAACTCAAATGTGTAAAAATGGCCTTTATTAAACTCTGACAATGTGCTTTTTTTCTATTACATATCTCAAATTGTGGAGTACAGAAGCAAATAAATAAATGTCCCAAACATTATGGAGGGCACTGTATAATCAAGTCAAAGTCAAGTATGACAGGTAGAGCTAAGGGGAAGATACAGAGTGCAGGATATAGTTCTCAGCATTGTAGCGCACCAGTTCCAGAGACAAAGTCCAATGTCCGCAATGGGGTAGAGGTGAATGGGACAGTGCCCTAGCTTATGGAAGGGCCGTTCAGAAGCCTGATAACAGAGGGGAAGAAGCTGTTCCTGAGTCTGGTGGTGCAACGTTTTCAAGCAATCAAGATGGTGCCAGTCATGACGACTCTTTGCATGCTCTTCCCAGAGGAAGATCTACTATCATAGAGTGATACAGTGTGGAAACAGGCCCTTCGGCCCAGCTTGCCCACACTGAACAACATGTCCCATCTACGCTAGTCCCACCTGCCTGCGTTTGGTCCTATCCATCTACCTGTTGAAATTTTTCTTAAACATTACGATAGTCCCAGCCCCAACTACCTCCCCCGGCAGCTCGTTCCATACAAACACTCCCGGGTTCCTATTAAACATTTCTCCCATCACCTTGAACCTATGTCCTCTGGTTCTCGATTCCCCTACAATGGGCAAGAGACTCTGTGTATTTACACGATCTATCCCTCATGATTTTGTACACCTCTATAAGATCACCCCTCATCATCCTGTGCCCTGAGGAATGAAGTCCTAGCCTGCTCAACCTCTCCCTGTAGTTCAGGCCCTTGAGTCCCGGCAACATGCTCGTAAATTTTCTCTGCATGTGTGAGCCACACGTTAAATATTAAAGCAAATGTTATTCTTCACAGGATCTGGACATTGCTGTCCATGCCACTATTAATTGCCACCACGTTCAGGACTGGTGTTCACCACCACACCAGCATGCCTGTAACCATCGGCTTCTTGAACCGACCCACGCAACTGTGAGGGTGGCACCGAGATCCGGGTTAGATCCTGGCTATGGGTGCTGCCTGTATGGAGTTTGCACGTTCTTTCCGTGACCTGCGTGGGTTTTCTCCGTGTTCTCCAGAGATGCTGCCTGACCCCCTGAGTTACATCAGCGCTTTGCATTTTTTTCTGTATATGTACTGTCTGCTGTGTGAAAAAGCTTGTGTGTGCGGCACGGTGGCGCAGCAGTAGAGTTGCTGCCTCACGGCGCCAGAGAGCCGGGATCGATCCTGACCACGGGGGTGCTGCCCGTACGGAGTTCGTACGTTTTCCACGTGACCGCTCCGGTTTCCCCCCACATTTCAAAGACCTCCAGGTTTGTAGGTTAATTGGCTTCAGTAAAATTGTAAATTGTCCCCAGTGTGTGTAGAAGCGTGTTAGTGTGCGGGGATCGCTGGTCGGTGCAGACTCGATGGGCCGAAGGACCTGTTTCCTCGCTGTATCTCTAAACAAAATTAAGCTAAACTTAACCCTAATACTACAATGGTAACAGAACATTGCAGACATCCACTTGCGCTACCATGGACTAGTTGTTTTTTCCTAATTGTGTTTTGCTCTGAATGTCTTGTTTTTTTAGTCTTATTTTTAATCTTGCAGAAATTGTGAATTTTACATACAATTTATGTATAATTTATTTATGTACATGTTGTCAATGAGCCTGAGATGCTGCTGAAAGCAAGATTATCATTGTACCTGCCCTGCACTGTACTTGCACTTATGACAATTAACTACAAAGAGACACAAAGTGCTGGAGTTACTCAGCGGGTCAGTCAGCATCTCTGGAGAAGGACGTGCTGCCGAGAACAAGAGTTAAATTGGTTAGCAACCGGGAGATCCAGCAGGCCTTGGTGGACTGAGCACAAGTGTTCGGCAAAATGGACGCCGTGCCTATCCTTGGTGTCGCCAATGTATAGGAGGCCACATTGGGAACACCGGATACAGTAGCTGAGGTTAGAGGAGGTCCACGTGAACCTCCGTCTCTACGATTCAATGATACTTCATTGTCACACGTACCGAGCTACAGTGATACTCTTTGTTCTTGCACACAACAGGCAAAGTACACAAAAGAGTCGCCATGTTTCTGGCGCCAACACAATTACAAAAGAGCTACTCATGGAGTCACGTTAGTCCCTCTTTCTTCTCCGCAGCCCGATCTCTGGGACTCCATGGCCCTTCCACCCCGTTGGGGCCCCTGGATGGAGGCGAGGGAGGAGGTACGGGAACAGGCTCCACATCTCCTGCGGTTGCAGGGGAATGTACCTTGGGAGTTTCGGGTGGGAAGGGATGAGGGATGGGTGAAGCATGGAGTTGTGGAGGGACTCGCATTGCCCATTGCCTCGATGGAAGGATAGGCAACTAAGAGAGAACCTCACTAGTGGGCCCAGGGTCACATATAGGCCAGACCGGATAAGACCAGTAGCTTTCCTTCCCTGGAGAACATTTGTGGGTTAGATTTATTTTCTTCTAGATGTTCTCTACGGCCAATACTAATATTAGTGGCATTTAATAGCACATTTATTTTTAAATCGGATTATATATATTTTAACATTGCTCCAGCGGCCTCAATGAGATTTGAACTCATGCCTCTCGATCAACACCCTGGCACCAGGACACAAGCTGGTGTGCTACTGTACTCCATTTTATATTATAGAACTTAGAACAGTACAGCACAGGAACAGGCCCTTCGGCCCACAATGTCTGTGCCGAACATGATGCCAAGCCCAACTCTTATCTGCCTGCACATGATCCATATCCCGACATTCCCTGCATATCCATGTGCCTATCTAAAAGTCTATCAAATGTCGCTATCATATCTACCTCCACCACCACCCCCCGACAGCACATTCCCGGCGCTCAGCGCCCTCTGTGTAAAAAACTTTCCCTGCACATCTCCTTTAACTGTTGATTCTCTCACCTTAAAGCTCTGTTTGAGTTTTCCATTCTGGGAATAAGGTTCTGACTGTCCACCCTATCTAAGCCTCTCATCATTTTATAAGTTTCTATCAGGGCTCCCCTCAACCTCCGGAGTTCCAGGGAAAAAACAATCCAAGTCTATCCAACCTCTCCCTGTAGCGAATACCCCCTAATCCAGGCATCGTCCTGGTAAACCTCCTCTGCTCCATCTCCAAAGCCTCCACACCCTTCCTGGAATGGGGGTGACCAGAACTGCACCTATTACATGGATGGAATTCCATGCCCTGGTGTTGATGGTCCACACACGTCTTCTCCCCAACTCAATGCCTCAAAGCACCAGGAGGATATAGTTTAGTTTACAGATACAGCATGGACAATAGACAATAGACAATAGGTGTAGGAGTTATCCATTCGGCCCTTTGAGCCAGCACCGCCATTCAATGTGAGCATGGCTGATCGCCCCCAATCAATACCCCGTTCCTGCCTTCCCCCCATATCCCCTGACTCCGCTATTTTTAAGAGCCCTATCTAGCTCTCTCTTGAAAGCATCCAGAGAACCGGCCTCCACTGCCCTCTGAGGCAGAGAATTCCACACTCACAACTCTCTGTGGAAACAGGCCCTTCAGCTAACCAAGTCCAGGCGAACCATCGATCGCCTGTTTACACCAGTTCTATGTTACTCCACTTTCTCATCCACTCCGTACACACACGGGACAATTTACAGGCGGATTAACCTGCACTCCTGCATGTCTTTGGGATGTGGAATGAATCAAACCCCTTTGGTCTACTTTTCGTGCTTGGGTTTGAATTGATTTATGATTTTATACACGGCTATAAGTTCAGTCCTCTGCCTCTGTGAGGTGCAGGAGCTTGAATGCACGCACCACCAGACTCAGGAACAGCTACTTCCCCCTTGTTATCAGGTCCTTCCAGCAGCTAGGGTACTGTCTGATTCACCTCTATCCCATTGCGGGCATTGGACTTTGTCTGTGGAACTGGTGCGCTACAATGCTGAGAACTATATTCTGCACTCTGTATCTTCCCCTTTGCTCTACCTGTTGTACTTGATCGTAATTATGTACGGTGTATATAATCAGGACACTAAATATTGGAGTAACTCAGCGGGTCAGGCAGCGTCTCTGGAGAAAAGGAATAGGTGACGTTTCGGGTCGAGACCCTTCTTCAGACTCTCATATCTGATACATCTGATCTGTTTGGATAGCATGCAAAGCAAAGTGTTTCATCGTACCACTTGGAATATTGTGACCAATTTTGGGCCCCATATCTGAGGAAGGATGTGCTGGCCCTGGAGAGGGTCCAAAGGAGGTTTACATGAATGATCTCGGGAATGAGTGAGTTAACATATGATGAGCATTTGATGGCACTGGGCATGTACTCGCTGGGGATTAGAAGGATGAGGAGTGAACCTCATTGAAACAAATAGTGAAAGGCCTGGATAGAGTGGATGTGGAGAGGGTGTTTCCACTAGTGGGACCAGAGGTCATAGCCTCAGAGTTAAAGGACGTTCCTTTAGGAAGATGAGGAGAAATTTATTTCGTCAGAGGGTGGTGAATCTGTGGAATTCTTTGCCACAGAAGGCAGTGGAGGCCAAGTCAGTGGATATTTTTAAGGCAGAGATAAATAAGATTCTTGATTAGTGCGGGCATCAGGGGTTATGGAGAGAAGGCAGGAGAATGTGGTTGGGAGGGAAAGATAGATCAGCCAGGATTGAGTGGCAGAGTAGACTCGATAGGCCGAATTCTGCTCCTATCACTCATAAACGTATGAACAATGTGACAATAATAAACCAAGACTGAACATGATGCTCCAAACACATTCCCCACCAACGTCTTGTAAAACTGTACCATAACATCTCAGCTTAAACACTCAATATCGTTGACAGACGCAAAGTAATGGGCCCGTCCCCCTTACGCAACTTTTTCGGCGCCTGCCGGCACCCGTCATAGGTCGTTGCAGGTTGCCGAAAATTTTCAACATGTTGAAAATCCAGCGGCGACCAGAACATGTTGGAAATTTTCGCCGACCTGTAATGACCTATGACGGGTGCCGGCAGTCGCCGAAAAAGTCGTGTGAGTGGGACAGGGCCATAACTCAGCGCGGCAGGCAGCATCGCTGGAGAGAAAGGGATGGGTGACGTTTCGGGTCGAGACCCTTCTTCAGACTCTCAATGTCGTGGCTTCCAGTGCGGTCGGTGGCAAAAGGGGACGTGGGCCAAATGTACGGGAGTGGAGCCGCTGAACCCACACTGGGCACCGCGATGCTGCCGAACCCGCGCGAGCAAGAGGCGGCGTCGGCAGGAGCAGCCGGACTTACCGTCGCGGTGGCAGGGGGGGCACGGTGTGGTACTGCCGGTCAAAGATGTGCATGTCGTAGGCTGGGGGTGAGTACACGGGGGGAGCTTCCTCGTCCGAGCTGTCCGGCTCCAGGGTCCTCTCCAGGATCTGAAAGGAGTAAAATCATAAACGGCATCAACTCAACCACCAGAGCTGGACAAAAGACGTTTGGTATTGGTATCGGACTCTATTTGTCACATGTAACGAGGTACAGTCAAATCCATTTATGTATATAGTTCAGAACACGTATCAGCTTGCTAAACACTTTAATTCTCCTTCCCATTCCCACACTGACCTTTCTGTCCCAGGTCTCCTTCATTGTCAGAGTGAGGCTAAACACAAATTGGAGGAACAGCATCTCATATTTCGCTTACAGCCCAGTGGTATGAATATTAATTTCTCCAACTTCAAGCAACCCCCGGCATTCCATCTCTCTCTATCCCTCCCCCACCCAAGTCGCACCAGCTTCTCGTTTTCACCCAACAAACAGCTATCAATGGCCTGCATCGGGGAGACTAAGCGTAGGTTGGGCGATCGTTTCGCCGAACACCTCCGCTCAGTCCGCAATAACCAACCTGACCTCCCGGTGGCTCAGCACTTCAACTCCCCCTCCCATTCCCAATCCGACCTCTCTGTCCTGGGTCTCCTCCATTGCCAGAGTGAGCAACACCGGAAATTGGAGGAACAGCACCTCATATTCCGCCTGGGCAGTTTGCATCCTGATGGCATTAACGTTGAATTCTCCCAATTTTGCTAGCCCTTGCTGTCTCCTCCCCTTCCTTAACCCTCGAGCTGTCTCCTCCCATCCCCCCGCCCTCGTGCTCCTCCTCCTCCCTTTTTCCTTCCTTCTCCCCCCACCCCCCATCAGTCTGAAGAAGGGTTTCGGCCCGAAACATCGCCTATTTCCTTCGCTCCATAGATGCTGCTGCACCCGCTGAGTTTCTCCAGCAATTTTGTGTACCTGCTATCAATGGCCTGTTTCCTTTATCATCGTTACTTTTTTGCATATCTTTCATTCATCTTCCGAGGGCATCCTGTCGCCAGCCCGCCCAATGTTGAGGACGTGACAGGCGCTCTGCATTCTACATCCGGAGCAGCAGCTCCTTGAGGCCTGTGTATTTCCCCACGACCGGCGGGTTATCCAGGTAAGGAATTACCTGACCGGCCGTCTGCTGGTCAAGGGCGCTTCCCACATAGTGATAGCGAGTCCCGCCAGCTGTAACACCGCGGATGTATAATTGGGATTCGACCTGTCGAAACCAAACCCTCGGCTGCGAGGTCCAAAATGTAGGCGGCGTCTAGCAGACCGCGTTAGATGAATGCTTCTTTTTTTTTTTCTTTTTTTTTTTTTTAATTTCCCTTCCAGGATTACACTCCTGGGCGTCTGGGGTCACCAATTGTGGAGGGGACTGGCAGGAGTTCAGCCAAAAACTAGTCAGTGAGAGTGCGTGCTCTAGACATGTTTAATCTTCTGCATACAGCTCCCTAACTCCTCAGCTGACACGGGCGTTGCCTGGCCTTGAGTAACAACTCAGATAACGACCCCGTGACTCACACCTCCCCCACCATGATGCCGCCCTCTAGAGCCCATGGTTCTTCGTGACCGTGGGTTGCTATCAGGTGCCGCCACAGTTCTTTATCTCTCCACATCATCATCTATATCCCTTGTTTCCCTTTTCCTTAACTAGTCAGAAGAAGGATCTCGACCCGAAACGTCACCCATTCCTTCTCTCCAGAGAAGCTCCCTGTCCCGCTGAGTTGCTCCAGCTTTTTGTGTCTATCCACCATTCAATATGATAGCTCGTCCACTTTCCCACCCGGAATTGAGGGATATGGATGTTCCAAGTGGATTCAGTGGGAGTAGAGATATAGAAGCATAGAAAATAGGTGCAGGAGGAGGCCATTCGGCCCTTCGATCACATTCATTGTGATCATGACTGATATTCCCCTATCAATAACCCGTGCCTGCCTTCTCCCCATATCCCTTGACTCCACTAGCCCCTAGAGCTCTATCTAACTCTCTCTTAAATCCATCTAGTGACTTGGCCTCCACTGCCCTCTGTGGCAGGGAATTCCATAAATTCACAACTATCTGGGTGAAAAAGTTTTTTTCTCACCTCAGTCTTAAATGCCTCCCCTTTATTCTAAGACGGTGGCCCCTGGTTCTGGACTCGCCCAACATTGGGAACATATTTCCTGCATCTAGCTTGTCCAGTTCTTTTATAATTTTATATGTTTCTATAAGATCCCCCCCTCATCCTTCTAAACTCCAGTGAATACAAGCCTAGCCTTTTCAATCTTTCCTCATATGACAGTCCCGCCATTCCAGGGATCAATCTCGTGAACCTACGCTGCACTGCCTCAATCACAAGGATGTCCTTCCTCAAATTAGGAGACCAAAACTGTACACAATACTCCAGATGTGGTCTCACCAGAGCCCTATACAACTGATAGGATGGAGCAGGAGTAATGGAGACCTTTCTCCCAGGTTTAAAATAATTCCCGAAGGGCCAAGATCCTCAATGTCCAGCTCAGATCAACCAAAGTTACTTGGTTGCCAACTCAAGCACTCTCACCCCTTATATTTGAGACTAATTATACAGATTTGCTGCTGAGAGCAATGGAAACAATGACTACTTTCTTTTCATTACTCCACAGATACGACACAGGGTCAGAACTGCACACGATATTTTTAAAAAAATATGATACACAAGTTTATGAAAAGAAAGACACATAGAGAGATACAGCACAGAAAGGAGGCCATTCAGCCCACCGAGTCCAAGCCGACCATCAGCCACCCATTCACACAAATCCTACACTTATCAAAACCAACTTTCCTCTTTCCATATTGTTATCAATTTCATAGAAACATAGAAAATAGGTGCAGGAGGAGGCCATTCGGCCCTTCGAGCCAGCACTGCCATTCATTGTGATCATGGCTGATCGTCCCCAATCAATAACCCGTGCCTGCCTTCTCCCCATATCCCTTGATTCCACTAGCCCCGAGAGCTCTATCTAACTCTCTCTTAAATCCATCCAGTGACTTGGCCTCCACTGCCCTCTGTGGCAGGGAATTCCGCAAATTCACAACTCTCTGGGTGAAATACATTTTTCTCACCTCAGTCTTAAATGGCCTCCCCTTTGTTCTAAGACTGTGGCCCCTGGTTCCAGAAACTGAATTTCTTCCAGTTTCTACCAGTATCGAAGGGCCGAATGGCCTACTTCTGCACCTATGTTTCTATGTTTCTACACACGCAGACCGTGCCTGAGGTCAGGATCGAACCCGGGTCCCTGGCGCCGTGAGGCGACAACTCTACCAGTTGCCCCACCGTGCCAGGGCAAGATGTATTTACCTAGTATAACCACACTGTAATATAATAATGGCCAGCATCATTGGCGAACATGTATATATTACTCCTGCCTCCCTTATACAAATAGTTCATAAATATGGTGAGAAGTTTAGTTTAGTTACTTAAGAGCACGGAAATAGGCCCTTCGGCCCATCGAGTCCGCATCAAGCTGATATCCCCACACATTAATGGACAATTTACAATTTTACCAAGCCAATTAACCTGCAAACCTGCACGTCTTTGGAGTTTGGAAGGAAACCGGAGCTCCTGGGGGGAAACCCACGTGGGTCATGGGGAGAACCGCTGCGCCACCGTGCCGCCATGCCCCAGCCCATCGATCCCAAGGTAACAACACAAACCCTGAGCCACGTGAGGACACTATAGGGCCTGTCCCACTTGGCAGTCATTTGCGTCTCATTTACGCGTCATATGTAAAATAGGTAGCACGGGACTGGCGCCTGGAATGACGTGGAGTGTGGAGTTGCACGCGGTATCGCGTGGCGCTCCAGGGTTTTGTGCTGAACAAAATCCTCGCGCACCACCTGCGTGGCGTATCGTGGTGACACATGGTTACGTCACCGCTGCGTAACCATGCGTCAGCTCGCACCGCACGGTATTCTAATGACGTCACGTGCACCAGACGGCATGATGACGCGTGATTTGCAGGCGACGTCACGCTTAACGACGCGTCGACCTATTTTACATATGAGGCGTAAATGTGGCGCAAATGACAGCCAAGTGGGACAGGCCCTTAACATCCTCACTCTACCTCCCAGAGAATGACCAACCTGCACCATGACGTTCTCTCCCATTGTCCTTGGTTTTATTATTCCAATAATTGCAAGCATTTGTTACATTTATTAAATGCCTTTAAGATATCCTGGATATAAAATTTACCATCAATGAGCGATAAAAATGTTGAACTACCCCTTAGATAGACAGGGCAGACAGTCAGAAATATTAAAAATAGAGGGCATAGCTTTAAAGCAAGAGGAACAAAATGTAAAGATGGGTAGGGCAAGATCTTTACACAGACACTCCAACAACACACAGGTTTGTCGGATAATTGGCTTGTTGTCCCTAGTGTGTGTAGGATAGTTTTAATAAATGAGGTGATCGGAGGACGGTGGGCCTGTTTCCGCTCTGTAAGTCTAAACTAAACTAAACTAGACACAAATAATAATTAGCAAAATGGGCCAGATTCCTAAATCAATTAAAAACATAGAAACATAGAAAATAGGTGCAGGAGTAGGCCATTCGGCCCTTCGAGCCTGCACCGCCATTCAATATGATCATGGCTGATCATCCAACTCAGTATCCCGTACCTGCCTTCTCTACATACCCCCTGATCCCTTTAGCCACAAGGGCCACATCTAACTCCCTCTTAAATATAGCCAATGAACTGGCCTCAACTACCTTCTGTTGCAGAGAGTTCCAGAGATTCACCACTCTCTGTGATTTGAAGAGTTTTATTTCTTCATGGAATGTGGATGTCAGTGGGAAGATGATCAGGCCCAACTGATAAACAACTTCCCAATGGCCAATTGGAATGGAGAATAGGACATACTACCCTGCACTCCTGCCGTTTCCATGGCAACTCATTGTGGGCTCCTCCCAGACAAGCATTTACTTCCATCTTTAGTTTAGTTTAGTTCAGAGACACAGTGCAGAAATAGTCCCTTCATCCTACCGAGTCCGCGCCGACCAGCGATCCCCGTGCGCTAACGCTTAATCAATACACACGAGGGACAATTTACAATTAAGTCTTTAGAGTGTGGGAGGAAACCGGAGAGATCTCGGAGAAATCCCACGCAGGTCACGGGGAGAACGTACAAACTCCGTACAGACAGGCGCCCGTAGTCAGGATCGAACCGGGTCTCTGGCGCTGTAAGGCAGCAGCTCTACCGCTGCGCCGCCGTGCCACCCATCTGATATGATCAATCCACTCTTTTAAATCTCTTTTCTGCCTGTTGGTATAGCACAACATCTAAATGCTCTAATGACCCCTTTTGTTCTCTACTTGATGTTGACTTGATTGTATTTATAGATAGTATTATGTGATCCGTTTGGTAAACAAAGCATTTCACTGCGCCTCTGTACACAAGACAATAATAAACTTAAACCTAAACATTTGGCATCCGTCAAGCATCACATGCATTGTCATCTTGCGGCTCATTCAGGAACTTCACCATCTACAAAAACAGCAACAATGCATTATATGTGAAATGTTTTTGAGTAAACAGACACCAAGGGTCTGTAGAAAAAAGACCAACAATGCTGGAGTAACTCAGCGCAGTGTCCCTAGAGACCATGGATAGGTGGCGTTTAAGAAGGAACTGCAGATGCTGGAAAATCGAAGGTAGACAAAGGTGCCGGAGAAACTCAGCGGGTGCAGCAGCATCTATGGAGTGAAGGAAATAGGCAAAGTTTTGTCCCAAAACTTTGCCTATTTCCTTCGCTCCATAGATGCTGCTGCACCTGCCGAGTTTCTCCAGCACTTTTGTCTACCATGGATAGGTGGCGTTTCGGGTTAGAACGGCGTGGTGGTGCAGCGGTGGAGTTGCTGCCTCACAGCGCCCGAGACCCGGGTTTGATCCCGAACACGGGTGCTTGACGGAGTTTGTACCTTCCCCCCGTGACCTGCGTCCGTTTTCTCCGGGATCTCCGGTTTCCTCCCACACGTACAGGTTTGAAGGTTAATTGGCTTCGGTAAAATTGTAAATTGTCCCTAGTGTGTACGATAGTGCTAGTGTACGGGGTGATCGCTGGTCAGTGCGGACTCGGTGGGCTGAAAGGCCTATTTCCGCGCTGTATCTCTGAATTAAACTAAAAATGAAACCCCCCCCTTTCTCCCCCCCCCCCCCCCACCCCGTGCCCCACGTAGACCTGCACCTACTTCGCTCCTCCCCCTCCTCCCACATTCCTTCCTCTGGCTTCACAATTTACAACTCTTCAATCCTTTTGTCTTGCACCTTTAAAAAAAATCTTTGTCCTTTGTCCAACCTTCTGTCTATCGAAAAAACCCTCTTACCCGTGTCCACCTATTACCTGCCCCTCCTCTCTTCCAGCTTTCTCCCCCCCCCCCCTCCTCTTCCCCCACCCCCACACAATCCATCTGAAGAAGGGCCCTGACCCGAAACGTCACCTATCCCTATTCTCCACAAAGATGCTGCCTGACTTGCTGAGTTAGTCCACCTTGTTCTGTACTTTTTTTGTAAATCTGCAGTTCCTTGTTTCGACCAAGAGTCTGCACATTTCCAAGTTCCTTTTAACAGTAGAGCGATCCCAAATTAGTCGTGTTTTACTTTTCATTTTACTGCTATTTCCCAATTTATCTTTCACTTCCTCCATTTTTCAGCCAACTTAGTCGTTGGCAAGACAGTAGCATGATGTCATATTTGGCCGTGTTTCTTGCAGCGACAGGCACGAGTGTGTAACGTCGAATCTTCTCACTCACTGAACTGAGAGAAAAGATCTCTGGTGCATTTTTATGTTGTAGGAACTGTAATGCAGAGCACATTAACAAAATGTTGGACAGTAGACAATAGGTGCAGGAGCAGGCCATTCGGCCCTTCGAGCCTGCACCGCCATTCAATGTGATCATGGCTGATCATCCCCAATCAGTACCCCGTTCCTGCCTTCTCCCCATATCCCCTGACTCCGCTATTTTTAAGAGCCCTATTGAGCTCTCCCTTGAAAGCATCCAGAGAACCTGCCTCCAACTGCCTGAGGCAGAGAATTCCACAGACTCACAACTCTCTGTGAGAAAAAGTGAGAAAAAGTGTTTCCTCGTCTCCGTTCTAAATGGCTTACTCCTTATTCTTAAACTGTGGTCCCTGGTTCTGGACTTCCCCCAACATCGGGAACATGTTTTCTGCCTCTAGCGTGTCCAATCTTAAATGTTTCAATGAGATACCCTCTCATCCTTCTAAACTCCAGAGTGTAGAATCCCAGCCGCTCCATTCTCTCAGCATTTGACAGACTGAAGAAGGGTTTCAGCCGGAAATGTTGCCTATTTTCTTCGCTCCATAGATGCTGCTGCACCTGCAGAGTTTCTCCAGCACTTTTGTCTGCCTTTGATTTTCCAGCATCTGCAGTTCCTTCTTAAACACTATTGTATCTGCCTCTACCACCACCACCGGCAGTTAATTCCAGGCATTCACCATCCTCTGTGTAAAAAAACATGCCCCGCACATCTCCTTTAAACTTTGCCCTTCAGGACCTTATGACATCGCCCTCTAGAATCAGATTTTTCCATCATGGGGAAACGTTCTGACTGCCGACCCTATTTGTGCCTCTGATAATTCTATATACATCTATCAGGTCTCCCCTCAACCTCTAGAGAAAATAATCGGTCTCTCCAACCTAAACCTGTAGCTACGACCATGTAATCCAGGCAGCATTCAGGTAAACCTGGTGCGACAAGATCAGCATCATCCAACACTGACCAAAGTCCTATAAAGCTGCATCAAGACAAGGAGATACTGCTGGGCTAAAAACACAAAGTGCTGGAGTAACTCAGCGGATCAGGCAGCAGCTCCGCAGAACATGGATAGGCCACAGTTTTAGCTTTGAAACAGGCCCTTCGGCCCATTGAGTCCACACCAACCAACTATTCTATCCTACACTCTAGGGGCAATTTGCAGAAGCCAATTAACCTACAAACCTGCATGGGTGGAGGAGGAAACCGGAGAACCCGATGAAAACCCACGCAGGTCACAGGGAGGACGTGCAAACTCTGCACAGACAGCATCTGTGGCCGGAATCGGACCTGGGACTCTGGCGCTGAAAGGCAGCAACTCTACTGCTGCGCCACCAGGTCACCCCAATGGGACTAGCTTTGATGGGGCGTCTTGGTCGGTGTGGATGGAGTGGACTGAAGAGTCCAGTTTTACATGGGACAAGAGACTTCAAGCAAGTGCCTGTAGTCGCCTAAAAAAATCACCTAAGTGGGACAGGCCCATAAACTTTCTCGGACTTTGGTCTGGCCGTATTTGGAGTATTGCGTGCAGTTCTGGTCACCCCCAATACAGGAAGGATGTGGGGGCTTTGGAAAAGATGCAGAGGAGGTCTACCAGGATGATGCCTGGATGAGGGGGTATTAGCTACAGGGAGACAGGCTCGTAGGGCCGAATGGCCTACTCCTGCACCTAATTTCTAAACAAAAAAAAATTTCTAAGAGTGGCTCCTGGTATTTATAGGGGAAGAAAAGGGCCAGATTACACAATATAGGAACAGAAAGGGCAAGATGAACAATTAAAGTGAGGACCTTTTACTCAGACCAACAATCATGAAACATGAAGCGTATATCTCTGTCCACAGATGATGCCTGACTGAGCCGTGTCTGTTTCTACTCAAGCAGGAATGCACACTCGTTAGTAATCTTAGGCTCTGGCAGTTTCAAGGGAAGTGGATGCCTAGGCTCTTCGTTAAACGCAGTTCATGTGATTCGATTCCATCCACATGCTTTACTGCAAAACTTGAGGGAAGCAGGCCCCTCGTTTCTCTCGGTCCCAGACAAGAGAGTTTCTCTATTTGTTGAGTCAGTATGTCTGCTAATCTCAATTCTAGCCAGCACACATGATTTTAATGAGAGTATTTGTCTTTTTGTTTCCCAATGCCTCGAGTAGCACCTGACCGTTGTAATCATGCATGGTTTAGTTTTGTTTTGTGTTTAGTTTACAGATACAGCGCGTAAACAGTCCCGTCGGCCCACCGAGTCCGCGCTGACCAGCGATCCCCGCACACTAAAGGGCCTGTCCCACTTAGGCGACTTTTTAGGCGAGTGCAGGAGACCGGTAATGTTAAATGTCCGCCGAACTTCACAGCTGTATATCTCAGGCCTATTAAAAGTTGTCCACTCCCCCCCTCCCCCCTTCTCCCCTCTTTTAAAGGCTTGGTATGTGTCTGTTCTACTCGGACAGTCGCCGTTCTAGTTCCAGTTCCCGGTTTTTCAGGCGAGTCCGCTGAAAATTGCCTTAGTGGGACAGTCTACCTTCAATTTTTCCAGCATCTGCAGTTCTTTCTTAGACATCAGGATTGGTCAGCAGTGTTCACTCCTATGCGGGCCTATTTTCTTAGATCCCTTTAACTGGGAAAATATATAATTAATGGCTTGACCCTTAAAGGGCATTGCTGTACAGAGGGATCTTGGGGATCAAGTCCATAACTGCCTAAAAGTGGCCACACAAGTAGATAGAATGGTAAAGAAGGCGTATGATGTGCCTGCCTTCATCGTTGAGTATAAGAGTCAGGAAGTCACAATGCAGCTGCATCATGGCCGCACGGTGGCGCAGCGGTAGAGTTGCTGCCTCACAGCGCCAGAGAACCCGAGGTCGATCCCAACTACGGGTGCTGAATGTACGGAGTGTGCACGTTCTTCCCGTGACCGCGTGGGTTTTCTCCGGGCGCTCCGGTTTCCTCCCACACTCCAAAGACGTGCAGGATTGTGGTTAATTAGCTTCTGTAAGTTGCCCCGAGTGTGCAGGATAGAACTAGTGTAGGGGTGATTGATGGTTGGCACGGATACGGTGGCCTGAAGGGCCTGTTTCCACGCTGTGTCTGTAAACTAAAGTAAACTCAACTAAACTAAACTTTTTGGGCCTGTCCCACTTTGGTGATTTTGTTCGGTGACTGTCCTAGTCATAGCAGGTGGCCAAAAAAAACAGCGACTGGACCCCCCCCCTCCCCACGACAATCTCTACGACAACCTACCTCTTAGTCAACGTCATGCTACCGACAACCGGCGACCATTAGGACGTCCACCTACGACCACACTGCGACAAGCTACGACCATTCAGTCGCCGTTACCTGTCGCCAGTTGACGCCAATGGAATTCACCAAAGTCAGCACTGTCCACAACCTACGTTAACCTGGCGACAACCTACCACACCATCTACGTCAGGAGAAGTTTAGATACGCTCATATGCATCAAACCCACTGTCGCCAAACATTTGTCAACGTTTTGAACATTTTGCGGCAACCAGAAAAGACGCTACGACTCTTTGGGCGACTGAGGAGACGACTCACGGCCGTACAGGCGACACCCCGGCGACCATGTGGTGACAGACAGCCAAGTGGCCTGTAGCCGCCTAAAAAAATCACCTAAGTGGGACAGGCCCATAAACTTTCTCGGACTTTGGTCTGGCCGTATTTGGAGTATTGCGTGCAGTTCTGGTCGCCCCCAACACAGGAAGGATGTGGGGGCTTTGGAAAAGATGCAGAGGAGGTCTACCAGGATGATGCCTGGGTGAGGGGGTATTAGCTACAGGGAGAGAGGTTGGACAGACTCGTATTGTTTTCTCTTGGTGGAGGTGGGTGTTGTAGTGACCCGGCCACAGACAGCTTGGCTTGGACGACTGCTGCACTTTATTGAACGTGATCCTTCATCTCAGTGAGGTCCACACTGGGCACGGCCATTATACCAGACGTTTTCACAGCTCGGAGGGGAGGCAAATGTCTCCAAGACACTGGGCCAACGACTGGGATTCAGTGGGTTTTAAGTTGAATCAATGAATCAATGAAGGACACAGTATGGAAACAGGCCCTTCGACCCACCCAGTCCATGCTGCCCTGCGATCACCAGTACAACAGTTCTATCGTACACACTCGGAACAATTAACAGAGGGCCAATTAACCTACAAACCCGCACGTCCTTGGCACACGGGAGGAAACCGGAGCGCCCGGACAAAACCCACGCGGGTTCCAGGGAGAATGTACAAACTCCGCACAGACAGTGCCCGACGTCAGGATTGAACCCGGGTCCCTGGTGCTGTGAGGCAGCAGCTCTACCAGTCATGCCACTGTCGCACCCTAAAGGGGCGGCACAGTGGCGCAGCGGTAGAGTTGCTGCATTACAGAGCTCACAGCGTCGGAGACCCGGGCTTGATCCTGACTACGGGTGCTGTCTGTGCGGAGTTTGCATGTTCTCCTTGTGACCACGTGGGTTTTCTCTGAGAATTTCGGTTTCCTCCCACATCCAAAAACATACAGGTTTGTAGGTTAATTGGCTTGGTATGAATATAGAATTGTCCCTAGAGTGTGTAGCATAGTGCTAATGTGCGGGGATCGCTGGTCGGTGGGGACACGGTGGGCCGAAGTGCCTGTTTCCACGATGTATCTCTAAACTAAACTAAACTCACTCATTCACACTAGTTCTATCCTACACACTGGAAACAATTCACAGAGGCCAATTAACCTAAAAAACTGCACGTCTGTCCAACGTGGAAAGAAATCGGAGCACCCGGAGAAAACCCACGCAGGTCACGGGTGGAACGTTCCAACTCCAAACAGACAGCACCCGAGGTCAGGATCGAACCAGGGTCTCAATAGACAATAGACAATAGGTGCAGGAGTAGGCCATTCGGCCCTTCGAGCCAGCACCGCCATTCAGTGATCATGGCTGATCATCCCCAATCAGTTCCCCGTTCCTGCCTACTGCCCATATCCCCTGACTCCGCTATTTTTAAGAGCCCTATCTAGCTCTCTCTTGAAAGTATCCAGAGAACCTGCCTCCACCGCCCTCTGAGGCAGAGAATTCCACAGACTCACCACTCTCTGTGAGAAAAAGTGTTTCCTCGTCTCCGTTCTAAATGGCTTACTCCTTATTATTAAACTGTGGCCCCTTGGTTCTGGACTCCCCCAACATCGGGAACATGTTTCCTGCCTCTAGCTTGTCCAAGCCCCTAACAATCTGATATCTTTCAATGAGATCTCCTCTCATCCTTCTAAACTCCAGAGTGTACAAGCCCAGCTGATCCATTCTCTCAGCATATGACAGTCCCGCCATCCCGGGAATTAACCTTGTAAACTACGGTCTCTGGCGCTGAGAGGCGGCAACTCTACCGCTGCTCCATTGTGCTGCTCTGCGTGACTGCACGCCCAACAAGGCCCTTGGTACAATGTCGAATTTGAATGACTTTACAATGGCTGGAGTGTTCTTGGCCACATTAAAACACGGTATAGAAACACAAACCGCTCGGAAGCTCAATGCCTTGCACGGGCACGTGTCCTCCTACTGGTTTTTCGCAGCAGGTCCCTCTGTCTAGAGACAGAGCTCGGCCTAGAGGAGCAGGTAACCATGGCAATTCCTTCACCATGACAACCATCGATTGTGGTGTCCTGCGGTACCCAGGGTGAAGAAGGGTCTCGACCCGAGTCGTCACCCATTCCATTTCTCGAGAAATGCTGTCTGACCCGCTGAGTTACCCCAGCATTGTGTCCATGTGTGGATCCAGATCCCGAGATCGTAGTCAGGGCTCCCCCAAAAAGCCTGGCACTGCCGAGCTGAAGAGTTGCTCCTCAAGTTATGGAGGATGGAACGTGGTCAAGCTGGAAAGGGCGCAGAGAAGATTTACCAGGAGGGCCTGAGCTCCAGGGAGAAGTTGGATGGGCTGGGTCTTTATTCCCTGGAGCGTAGGAGGCTGAGGAGGGATCTTATAACCATATAATAACCATATAACCATATAACAATTACAGCATGGAAACAGGCCATCTCGACCCTTCTAGTCCGTGCTGAACACGTATTCTCCCCTAGTCCCATCTACCTGCACTCAGACCATAACCCTCCATACCTTTCCCATCCATATAACTATCCAATTTATTTTTAAATTATAAAAACGAACCTGCCTCCACCACCTTCACTGGAAGCTCATTCCACACAGCCACCACTCTCTGAGTAAAGAAGTTCCCCCTCATGTTACCCCTAAACTTCTGTCCCTTAATTCTCAAGTCATGTCCCCTTGTTTGTATCTTCCCTACTCTCAGTGGGAAAAGCTTATCCACGTCAACTCTGTCTATCCCTCTCATCATTTTAAAGACCTCTATCAAGTCCCTCCTTAACCTCCTGCGCTCCAAAGAATGTTTTTCCCTAACTTGTTCAACCTTTCTCTGTAACTTAGTTGCTGAAACCCAGGCAACATTCGAGTAAATCTCCTCTGTACGCTCTCTATTTTGTTGACATCCTTCCTATAATTAGGCGACCAAAATTGTACACCATACTCCAGAATTGGCCTCACCAATGCCTTGTACAATTTTAACATTACATCCCAACTTCTATACTCAATGCTCTGATTTATAAAGGCCAGCACACCAAAAGCTTTCTTTACCACCCTATCTACATGAAATTCCACTTTCAGGGAACTGTGCACAGTTATTCCCAGATCCCTCTGTTCACCTGCATTCTTCAATTCCCTACCATTTATCATGTACATCCTATTTTGATTTGTCCTGCCAAGATGTAGCACCTCACTCTTATCAGCATTAAACTCCATTATAGAGGTGTATAAGATAATGAGGGGAATAGATAGGGTGAATGCATCATCTTTTAGCCAGTGGGGGAATTAAGAACCAACGGGCATAGGTTTAAGGTGAAGTGGAAAGATTTTATAGGAACCTGAGGGGCAACTTTTTCACCCAGAAGGTGGTGGGTAAATCAAACAAGCTGCCAGAGGAGGTAGTTGAAGCAGGTACTATAACATAATTTAAAAGACCTGTACTTGGACAGGTACATAGATAGTGTAGGTTTGAACTGCCGGAGGAGGTAGTTGAGGCAGGTACCAATTTGGACCAATACATGAGTAAGAAACATTTAGAGAGATATGGGCCAAACGTGGACAAGTGGGACTAGGTTAAACGAGCAATCCTGATCAGCATTGACAATTTGGGCTGAAGGGCCTGTTTCCATGTTGAATATGACTCTATGGAAACAGGGCTTTTGGCCCAGCTTGTCCGTACCAAGCTAAATGTGTAAATATACTTGTCTTATTCAGCCTACATTTGACCCAGAACCCTCTAAACCTCTCTTACGACATTAAATATTGTTATTGTACCTGTCTCAACAAACTCGCTCTGGCAACTTGTGTAGGTCTGATGAAAAGCCCCAATCTGAAACATCACCTCTCCGTGTTCTCCAGAGATGCTGCCTGATGGGGCTGTCCCACTGTACGAGCTAATTCAAGAGTTCTCCCGAGTTTCCCCTGATTCAAACTCAGAGAATTACGGTAATGGCCGCTTGTAGGTACTCGGGGCTCTCGTGGACATTTTTCAACATGTTGAAAAATCTTCACGAGTCTTCCTGAGCTTACCGCGTTTCCCGACTACCTGCCGTTTGCGTTACGAGCCGCTAAGAGACGTCCCGAGCTCCGACGTACCCGCTACGTACATTCTACGTGTTTACCACGAGTTAATTTTTTTTTTTAAACTCGGGAGAGCTCTTGGGTAAACTCGTACAGTGGGACAGGGCCATGACCCGCTGAGTTACATCAGCGCTTTGCTTTTTATTTCTGTATATGTACTGTGTTAAAAAGCTTTTGTGAGCGGCACAGTGGCGCAGCGGTAGAGTAGCTGCCTCACAGCGCCAGGGACCCGGGATCGATCCTGACTACTGGTGCAGTCTGTAAGGAATTTGTGCATTTTCCACGTGACCGCATGGTTTTCTCCGGGTGCTCCGGTTTCCTCCCACACTCCAAAGACGTGCAGGTTTGTAGACCAATTGGTTTCTGTAAAATTATCCCCAGTGTGTCGGATAGAACTAGTGTGAATGAGTGGTCGAAGGTCGGCGCGGACACGGTGGACCGAATGGCCCGTCTCCACACTGTATTCTAAATTAAACAACAAAACTAAGTTGCCCCTCAGGTTCCTATTAAATCTGTCTCTTCTCATCAGAAATCTTTTGAATGGTCTGTGGAAATCTCTGCCTCAGAGGGCGGTGGAGGCCGGTTCTCTGGATGCTTTCAAGACAGAGCTAGGTAAGGCTCTTAAAAATAGCGGAGTCAGGGGATATGGGGAGAAGGCTGATTGGGGATGATCAGCCATGATCACATTGAATGGCGGTGCTGGCTCGAAGGGCCTAATGGCCGTCTCCTGCACCTATTGTCTATTGTCTATTGACATTCTCAAGGCAACATGGACCCTGGGAGACAACAGCCTCCAGTGATTTTGCTGCCACACAGTTTATGCACCCAGCTCCATCCATTAACTGCATTGTAGTTCTAGGTGAGGCAGAGGTTCACTTGCACCTCCTCCAACCTCATCTATTCTATCCGTTGTTCCAGGTGTGGGCTCCTGGATATTGGCGAGACCAAACACAGGCTGGGCGATCGTTTCGCTGAACACCTCCGCTCAGTCCGCGATCTTCCGGTTGCCAAACAATTTAACTCCCCTTTCCCATTCCCACACTGACCTTTGTGTCCTGAGCCTCCTCCACTGTCAGAGTGAGGCCCAGCGCAAATTGGAGGAACAGCGACTCATATTTCGCTTAGGCAGCTTACAACCCCTGGATCTGGAGGTAGTACGCTGAAAAACTCTTAGAGCATCACCCAGCAACCCAGCGGTATGAACATTGACTTCTCTAATTTCAAGTAACCCCTGCATTACCCCCTTAGTCATCTTACTAGTTCCCCCCCCCATTCCATCTCTAATTTCAGTCTGAAGAAGGATCCTGACCTGAAACATCACCCGTCCTTTCTCTCCAGAGATGCTGCCCGACCCGCTGAGTTCCTCCAGCACTTTGTGTCTATCTTTGGTATTAAACCAGCATCTGCAGTTCCTTTCTACAGATAGCCATGGAGCCGATGGCATACCAACCCAGCTGTGCAAGAAGGGTCTCAACCTGAAACATCACCCATTCCTTCTCTCCAAAGATGCTGCCCGACCCGCTGAGTTACTCCAACACTTTGTGTCTATCTTTGGTATTAAACCGGCATCTGCAGTTCCTCCCTACATGTGGTGGTGGGGCTGATCCTCAACCAAGGCCTCACCTCTGCAGGGATGCTGTCCTCCGAGTCCGAGCTGTCGTCGTAGCCATTGTCAAGGCCAGAGTCCAAGTTCATCTGCAGGAGCTGGTCGATGGTGGCGTCCACCGCGCCGTTGTTGGCCCTCAGGACGCACTCGATCACGTCGTAGTCCATGTTGGGGAACATGACCTTGAAGTCCTCCATGGCCTGGTTAAACTCCAGCCTGCGAACCTGCCGGGACGGCCGGCTGTTGTTGAGGAGCTGGGACGGCGAGGAGGTGGCGGTGGAGCCGGCGGCGGCGGTGGTGGTGGTGGTGGTGGCGGTGCTGGAGCCGCCCTTGGAGTTGCCGCCGCTACTGCTCCGTCGGAAGAGGCTGGTCATCTTGACGAGGGTCTTCCGTAATCTGCTCAGCTTGGCGGTGCGGGATGGCGGGGGCTTCGTCCGGGGTCAGGGCTCGTTCCTGAAGCCGGCGCAAAGCCGCATCCCAGGGATGGAGAACCAGAGGCAGCAAATCCCAGTGGGAACATCCAAACCACCTTGGGGGGGTGGGGGGGTAAACCAAACCCCAGGGAGACACGCAGCCGTCAAACCCCGGAGAAGAAGATCCAGCGAGGCAGCGTGAACCTTCACCCGTTACACCCCGATCCTCACGCAAACCAAAGTCTCGCAAACCATCCCCGAATTAATGGAACATCTGTAAGAGAGAAGAGAGGTTGATTAATGATAGTGGGTGGTACAGCGGTAGAGTTGCTGCCTTACAGCGACCCAGGTTCGTCCTGACTACGGGTGCTGGCTTTGTGGAGTTTACACGTTCTACCAGTGACCGCGTGGGTTTTCCCACCGCAAACAGGCCATCCGCTGATGACACTGGAGTGACACAAGGAATTACAGATGCTGGAATCTACAGTAGAACACAAAGTGCTGGAGTAACTCAGCGGGTCCGGCAACGTCCTCTGGAGAACATGGATTGGTGACGTTTCAGGTCAGGACCCTTCTTCAGTCTCATCTTCTTTTTTCTTCAGGGCTTCTTTGACCAAGTATAACCCAACTCTTCCCCTGCCCAGAAGCAAAGTTTTCAAGACATGGATCTCTCATGATCAATCTTTAGCCTTTACACTTTAGAGATACAGCGCGCAAACCGAGCTGAAGGTCCACTGAGTCCGCGCCGATCAGCGATCACTCCGCAGACTGAAGAAGGGAGACAAAAATGCTGGAGGAACTCAGCGGGTGCAGCAGCATCTATGGAACGAAGGAAATAGGAAACGTTTCGGGAGGAAAACCCTTCTTAGACCACAAACGTCACCTATTCCTTTTCTCCACAGATGCTGCCTCCCCCGCTGAGTTTCTCCAGCATTTTTGTTTACTCTGTAGACTAGCATTATCCTACACACTAGGGACAATTTACAATTATCCTGATGCCAATTAAACTACAAACCTGCACGTCTTTGGAGTGTGGGAGGAAACCAGAGCACTCGGGGGAAAACCCACAGGGTCACACGTGCAAACTCCGTACAGAGAGCACCCGTAGAGGATGGAACCCGGGTCTCTGGCGCTGTGAGGCAGCAACTCTATCGCTGCGCCACCGTGCCGCCCCTGGAGATAGAATTGCCTCTGGGTAGCTGCCTGGATAGAGAATCATCTTCATGGAAGGAAGCATGAAGTCCAGTGACTAGTGTGGCGTCTCAGGGATGGATCGGTGCTGGGCCCATTGCTGGTTGCAGTTTATATCAACCATTTGGATGAGAATGTAGATGATTCGCAAGTTTCGCAATGACACCAAAGTAGGTTGTATCAGAGATAGTCATAAGATCATAAGTGATAGAAGCAGAATTAGGCCCATCAAGTCTACTCCGCCATTCAATCATGGCTGATCTATCTCTCCCTCCTAACCCCATTCTCCTGCCATTTCTCATGACCTGTACTAATCAAGAATCTATCTATCTCTGCCTTAAAAATATCCACTGACTTGGCCTCCATAGTGAAGATGGCTATCATAAACTGCAGCAGGATCTTGATCAGTTGGGCAAGTGGCCTGGGGAATAGTGAATGCAGTTTAATGCAGATAAGTGCGAGGTGTTACATTTTGGGCAGGACCTTCACAGTGAATGGCGGGGCAGGACCTGCTTCCACACTGTGTTTCACAACTGCAACTAAAGGCAAACCCTTTAGCTCTGGCCTGTATGTGAACCATGCTCACAGCAATGTGCTCGATTCCTAACTGCCCTCAAATTTTAGTTTAGTTTAGAGATACAGCATGTTCGATCTTCAGCCCACCGGGTCTGCGCAACCAGCAATACCCTCGCACACCAACACTATCCTACACCCACTAGGGACAATTTTTACATTTACCAAGCCAATTAACCTACATATCTGTACGTCTTTGGAGTGTGGGAGGAAACCGAAGATCTCGAAGCAAATCCACGCAGGTCTTGGGGAGAACGTACAAACTCCGTACAGACAGCACCCGTGGTCAGGATCGAACCCGGGTCTCCGGTGCTGCATTCACTATAAAGCATCAACTCTACAGCTGCGCCACCGTGCCGTCCTAGTTATGACCCGAGGTACTTTGTGCAAGGTGTAGGAAGGAACTGCAGATGCTGGTTTATACCAATGATAGACTCAAAACACTGGAGTAACTCTGCGGGTCAGGCAACATCTCTGGAGAAAAGGAACGGACGACGTTTTGGGTCAGAACCCTTCTTCAGACAGTTAAGGGCCTGTCTCACTTGCCGATTTTTTCGGCAACTGCCGAAGTCATATCAGGGTCCCAAAAAGATTTTGAACATTTCAAAATCCAGCGGCGACAAAAAAAATGTTGCGACACTTGAAAAAACACGAAAAAACACTCTAATTTCAAGTCACACGTCATCACGCCGCGAATTTTTTCGGTGACCTGTTACGTCAGTCGCCGAAAAAAATCGCCAACTGGATCAGGCCCTTAAGGAGATAGAGTTAGGAGACAGTTAGAGTTAGGGGATAGTTTATTTCCATCGATCAAGTCGTAATTCACACTCGCGTGAACTCCCATTATTCGCCTGTCGGTCGGTCGAGTGGATGATCAACTCTCTGGGTTGTTAAAACAAGCTGCGACAATTATTTTAGTAGCGGAATGAGCAAGACAAATGGTGACAATTGGTCAAGGGTGGCGCAGTGGCACAGTGGTAGAGGTACAGCCTTACAGCGCCAGAGACCCGGGTTCAATCCTGACTACAGGTGCTGTCTGTATGGAGTTTGTACATTCTCCCGGTGATCTCGGAGAGCTTCGGTTTCCTCCCACACTCCAAAGACGTACAGATTTGTAGGTTAATTGTCTTGGAATAAGTGTAAACTGTCCCTAGTGTGTGTAGGATAGTGTTAATGTGCGGGGATCGCTTGTCGGTGCGGACTCGGTGGGCCTGTTTACGCCCTGTATCTCTAAACTAAACAATTGTCGAGGCTCTGGTCTTTAAACAGTACAATCTTTAACTGTAGGCCGAGCACAATGATCACACACTGTAATTATCTCAAAGGGCACGTTGCACTGTTTGGGCCAACTAGCCCAGGGTAATGGAGTCAGAGTCAAACGGCACAGAAACAGGCCCTTCAGCACACATCATCCACGCCGACCAAGATGCCGCATCAACGCTAGTCCCATTGGGGCGGCACGGTGGCGCAGCGGTAGAGTTGCTACCTCACAGCGCCAGAGACCCAGGATCGATCCTGTCTACGGGTTCTGTCTGCACAGAGTTTGAACATTCACCCTGTGACCTGCGTGGATTTTGTCCGACATCTTCGGTTTGCTCCCACACTCCAAAGACGTACAGGTTTATAGGTTAATTGCCTTGATATAAATGTTATTGGTATAAGTGAAGGGTAGTGTTAATGTGCGGGGATCACTGGTTGGCACGGTCTCTGTGGGTCGAAGGGCCTGTTTCTGCGCTGTATCTCTAAACTAAACTAAATTTGCCCACATCTGGCCCATGACACTTTTAACTTGCCTCAACTACCTCCTCTGGCAGTTCATTCCATATAGCCACTACCCTCTGATGAAAAAGTTGCCCCTTGAGTTCCCAATAGATCTTGCCCCTCTCACCTTAAACCCACTGGTTCTTGATTCCCCTACTCTGGGTAAAAGACTGTGCATTCACCCTGTCGATTGCCTTCATGATCTAATACCCTCTATAAGATCCCCTGTTAGCCTCCAGCTCTCCAGAACAATAATGTCCCAGCCTGCTCAACCTCTCCCTTTTTAGCTCAGGCCCTCGAGTCCTGGTAACATCCTCATAAATCTTCTCTGCTCCCTGTCCACTTAATGGCACATTCCTATAGCAGGGTGATCAATATTAAACGCAATACTCCAAATGTGGCCTCACCAGCATCTTATACAACTGATGCTGAAGTATTACTTTTTAGTTTTTTTAAACTCCAAAGACGTACAGGTTTGTACGTTGGTTGACTTCAGTAAAAATTGTAAATTATCCCCAGTGTGTAGGATAGTGCTAGTGTGGTCGCTGGTCGGCACGGACTCGCTTGATTGAACGGGCTGTTTCTGCGCTGTGTCTAATGTCTAAAGATTACTTGTAAACCATCGTGAATCCACTGATTTAACAGTGTTGGTCATGCTTTACATTCTACATTCATTAGTCTCAGGGCCCCAGGGATGTTTTACTACATGGTTTGCAAATCGTTTCTGCACTCTTCCAAACTTATGTCATCCTTCCAATAGCTAGGCGACCAGAACTGCACACAGTACTCCGAGCGTCATCTCACCAACGGCTTGTACAGCTGCATCATGATGTCCCGACTTCTGAACTCAATCCCATTCCCAACAACAATCACTCCAAAGTCCCTCTTCACCACAGTGACCACCTGCATCGCTACATTTAGGGAACTGTGCACCTGAACGGTGGTCAGTTCAGGGCAGTCACGGTGGCGCAGCGGTAGAGTTGCTGCCTTACAGCGAATGCAGCGCTGGAGACCCGGGTTCAATCCCGACTACGGGTGTTGTCTGTACGGAGTTTGTACGTTCCCCCGAGACTGTACAGGTTTGCAGGTTAATTGGCTTGGTAAATGTAAAAACTGTCCCTAGTGGGTGTAGGATAGTGTTAATGTGCGGGGATCGCTGGTCAGTGTGGACCCAGTGGGCTGAAGGGCCTGTTTCCGCGCTGTATCTCTTAACTAAACTAATAACTAAACTCCCAGGTCTCTCGGTTCTGCAACCTCCAGCGTTCCAGAGAGTTTGTCCAAAGGTAGACACAACATGCAAATGTATCTCTAAACTAAACATGTGCCAGCATCTGGCCCATATCCCTCTAACCTTTCCCATCCATGTATCTGTCCATGTGTCTTTTAAATGCTGTTACAATACCTCCTGTGGCAGCTTGTTCCATACACCTACCACTACTCGAGACTAAATGTTGCCCCTCAGGTCCCTATTAAATCTTTCCCCTCTCACTTAAACCTATGTCCTCTGGTTCTTGATTCCCCTACTCTGCATTCACGGCATGGTGGCGCAGCAGTAGAGTTGCAGCCTCACGGCACCGGAGACCCGGGTTCGATCCTGGCTACAGGTGCTGTCTGGATGGAGTTTGTACGTTCTCCTGTGTGGGTTTTCTCCGAGATCTTCAGTTTCCTCCCACACTCCAAAGACGTACAGATTTGCAGTTAATTTGATTGGTATAAATGTAAAAAATTGTCCCGATTGTGTGTGTGTGGGATAGTGCTCGTGTACGGGGATCACAGATCGGTGCGGACTCAGTGCGCCTAAGGGCCTGTTTCCGGGCTGAATCTCTAAACTAAACTAAACCTACCAATTCCCCTAATGATATTTTAATCAAAACTGATATAAAAAAGAGAAACGGCTAAAAGTAGCTCCTGGTTACTAAGATGGATGTCTTCTGCTGACAAACCCGAAGTGAGTTTTGTTTCATGCCCTCTGTTAGATTCCATTAACCAAGAGTCTGAGCTAAATCATTAACTCTCTTTCCACAGATGCTGCCTGAACTGCTGCTTGCCTCCAGCATATAGTCTTATTATTCAGATTTATTAAACCATTAAGCTGGAAAGAGTGCAGAGAAGATTTACGAGGATGTTGCCAGGATTCGAGGGCATGAGCTATAGGAAGTGGTCGGGTAGGCCATGACTGTTTTCCTTGGAACGCAGAAGGTTAAAGGGCCAGTCCCACTTGGCGATTTTTTTCGGCGACTGCTGACATCATTGACTGACGTATAAGGTCACCGAAATATTCACGCCGTGATGCGGCGTTGACGTGGCGGTGATGACGTATGGACGCGCGGTGTTTTTTCAAGTGTCGCAACATTTTTTTTGTCGCCACTGGATTTTCAAATGTTCAAAATCTTTTGGCGACACTGATATGATGTCGGCAGTCGCCGAAAAAAATCGGCAAGTGGGACAGGCCCTTAAGGGATGGACTTGTAAACGTGAGGGAGATAGATAGGGTGAATGGACAGAGTCTTTTACCCAGGGTAGGTGAATCAAGAACCAGAGGACTCAGATTTAGGAAGCCGAGGGCAGAGGAACCTGAGGGGCAACTTTTCCACTCTAATAGACATTTCACTCAGTGTAATCTCTGTGAAAGGCAACACAAACTGAGTGGGACACTATCTTTAGATTCATTAGATAGAGCTCTAGGGGCTAGGAGTCAAGGGATATGGGGAGAAGGCAGGCACGAGTTATTGATAGGGGATGATCAGCCATGATCACAATGAATGGCGGTGCTGGCTCCAACAGCCGAATGGCCTCCTCCTGCACCTATTTTTCATGTTCTATGTTTCTATGTTTCTCATCTCCTTCCTAAAGGAATGTCCTTTAATTCTGAGGCTACGACCTCTGGTCCTAGACTCTCCCACTAGTGGAAACATCCTCTCTACATCCACTCTCTATCTAGGCCACTCTTGCTGGATAAAATATAGAACATAGAATAGTACAGCACAAGAACAGGCCCTTCGGCCCACAAAGTCTGTGCCAAACATGATGCCAAGACCAACTTTTATTTGACTGTGCATAATCCATATCTCTCCATTCCCTGCATATCGATGGGCCTATCCAAAAGCCTCTTAAACACCACTGTCATATTAGTCTCCACCACCACCCCTGGCAGCGTGTTCCAGGTACTCACCACCCTCTGGGTAAAAAAAGCTGCCCCGCACATCTCCGTTAAACTTTGCCCCTCTCACCTTAAAGCCACGCCCTCTATCACTTGATATTTCCATCCTGGGAGGAAACCAGAGCACCTTGGGAAAACCCACATGGTCACAGGGAGAATATGCAAATTCCACACACGCACAGCACCTGAGGTCAGGATCGAACCCGGGAATCTGGCGCTGTGAGGCAGCAGCTCTACCCGCTGCGCCACTGTGCCTCCTTTGTTGACAGAAGTTGCCATGTAAGGAGTCACCTGCAGCATCAGAGGAGCCAAGTCATAGAGTCATACAGCACGGAAACAGGCCCTTCAGCCCTACCACTCCATGCCGACCAAGATGCCCATCTACGCGAGTTCCATTCACTCATGTTTGGCCCAAATCCCTCTCGGCCATCCCTACTCATGTACATGTCCAAGTGTCCATTAAAAGCTCCACTGGCAGCTCGTTCTATACACCCACCACCCTCTGTGTGAAAAAGTTGCCCCTCAGGTTCCTATTAAATCTTTCCCCTCTCACCTTAAACCTATGTCCTCTGGTCTTAATTCCTCTGCTCTGGGTAAAAATA
The DNA here is from genome assembly GCF_028641065.1 of Leucoraja erinaceus. Taxonomy (NCBI): domain Eukaryota; kingdom Metazoa; phylum Chordata; class Chondrichthyes; order Rajiformes; family Rajidae; genus Leucoraja; species Leucoraja erinaceus. The sequence continues at coordinate 3,168,070 of NC_073404.1, read as the reverse complement.
AGCCCATGAAGTCAGTTCCCCCAGAGTGAAAATAGGCAGCTCCCTCTCATTCAAGTGTTGTAATTAGAACTCAGGCCGTCCAAATTATAGTATCAACTTCCTCCAGTAAACAAAGGAAAGTAGGTGCATAGAGTCCCATTCGGCTTAGTTTGGTTATAAGATACAGCTTGGATACAGGCCGAGTCTATACTGTCCAACAATCGCTCGTTCACTAGATCAATCCTACACACTGGGAACAATTTACAGAAGCCAATTATCCTACAGACCTGCACGTCTTTGGAGTGTGGGAGGAAATCGGAGCACCCGGAGAAAACCCACACGGTCACGGGGAGAACATGCAAACTCTGTACAGACAGCACCCGTACTCAGGATTGAACCCGGGTCCCTGGCGCGGTGAGGCAGCAACTCGGCATGTCCCACAACCAACACAGTACTTTAAAATATTCAGTTTCTGCATCGCCAGAGCTCAGGAACAATAATAATGTCATTAAACCGTTAGTCTTTGATGTAATCAATGACAGGTGGGAGAGTTTAAATATATGACGTAGATACAGGCCCTTTGGTCCACTGAGTCAAGGTACAACAGTAGATAAACAGCTTCTTCTCCTCTGTTATCTGGCTTCTGAAAGGTCAGAACCCTTTTCCCAGGATGGAAATACCAAATGCTACAAGGACACAGTTTTTTTAGTTTTACACGCAGTAACAGGCCTTCTTGGCCCACCCAATCCACGCCGACCAGCGATCCCCACACATTAACACCACCCTACACACACTAGGGACAATTTACATTGGTACGGAGCTTGGTAAACAATCCTAGTACATCTGACCTCTCCCTGTAGCTGATGCCCTCAAATCCAGGCATCATTCTGGTAAACCTCCTCTGCAGCCTCTCTAAAGCCCTTACTTCCAATAAATTCATTAAGTTAATTTAATTTAGTTTAGTTTAGAGATAGAACGTGGAAACAGGTCCTTTGGCCCACCGAGTCCGCGCCGACCAGCGATCCCTGTGCACTAGCACTATCCTATACACACCAGGGACAATTTACAGAAGACAATTAACCTACAAACCCGTCCGTCTTTGGGAAGTGGGAGGAAGCTGGAGCACCCGGAGAAAACCCACACGGGTCATGGGGAGAACGTGCAAACTCCGTACAGACAGCACCTGTAGTCAGGATCAAACCCGGGTCTCCGGCGCTGTGAGGCAGCAACTCTACCGAAAGGCCTGTACCTCTAAACAAAAATTAAACTAAACATGATAATAAAGAAATCATTGAACCCCAAGCCGAGAGCGTTCCTATCCTGAGCAGTGAATCTCTGATGAGGAAGGACTGAATGCTCCAGAATGCTGCCAGGGTCAGTGTTCATGAGCAGTGTTCACAGCTGTTTAACCCTCTGCCTCTGTAACACGAGACTCTGCTGATCCAACTCTATATTTGGCTGGACAATCCCGGAGACAAAATCCCAGAGTTGCAGCAGGCAACTTCCTGCCAGCAGCTGTGTCGGCCATAAATTCTGGAATTCCCTTCCCAAAGCTCTTCGCCGCTCTTTCCAACACACTTTAGAGATACAGCGTGGAAACAGGCCCTTCGGCCCACCAAGTCCGTGCCAACCAGTGTTCACCCCGTACACTAGCACTATCCTACGCACTAAGAACAATTTACAATTTTTTACCAAAGCCAATTAACCGACAAACATGCATATCTTTGGAGCGTTGGAGGAAACCGGAGCAAGCGGAGAAAACATACGCAGTCACAGGGAAAATATATATTTTTTGTACAGCTAGCACCCGTAGTCAGGATCGAACCTGTGTCTCCGCAGTGTAAGGCAGCAACTCTACCACTGCACCACCATGCTGTCTTGTAAAGCTCATCTTTAAAGCTGGTGGAGCTGCGATCCCACAGCGCCAGGTTCAAGCTAGACGGTGGAATTTATGTGTGGAATTTGTACGTTCTCCCCAAGACCACGTGGGTTTCCTCCAGGTGCCCCGATTTCCACCCAGGCTCCAGACGTGTGGGTTTGTAGGTTAATTGGCTTCTGTAAATTGCCCCCTAATGTGTTGGGAGTGGATGTGAAAGTGGGATAACATAGAACTAGTGTAAATGGTTGGCATGGTCTCGGTGGGCCGAAGGGCCTGTTTCCATGCTGTGTCTCTAAACTAAACTATGTATGTGTAGGAAAGAACTGCAGATGCTGGTTTAATTCGAAGATAAGACACAAAATGCTGGAGTAACTCAGCGGGACGGGCAGCATCTCTGGAGAGAAGGAATGGGAGATGTTTCGGGTCGAGACCCTTCTACAGACTCTGCCACAAGGATTTTACTGCTACAAGGAACATATGGCTTTTGATTGTTAATTCTAAGATGCTTCACTTCCTGACAACAGGGGGTTATCGCCCCTTAAATGGATGGGTGACGTTTCAGTCAGTCTGAAGAAGGGTCTCGACCCGAAACGCCACCCATTCCTTCTCTCCAGAGATGCTGCCTGCCCCGCTGAGTTACTCCAGCATTTTGTGTCTGTCTATACTAAACCAAATTCAGAGCTGACACAAAGTGCTGGAGTAACTCAGCGGGTCAGTGAGCATCTCTGGCAAACATTGCTCACCCTGTTGTGAAACGCCCTGGGGTGATTTTACTGCCAGGAGGAACATATGGCTTTTGATTGTTAAATCTAAGATGCTTCACTTCCTGACCCCAGGGGGCATCTCCCCTTGAGTGAAGCCACACCACTGGCCACAACATCAAAAGCATCAATGAGATGTAAAAACACACAAAGTGCTGCAGTAACTCAGCGAGTCAGGCAGCATCTCTGCCAAGTGGAAACAAAGAATGTCGGCACAGTGGTGCAGCCGGTAGAGTTGCTGCCTCACAGCGCCAGAGACTCGGGTCCCATCCTGACTACGGGTGCTGTCTGTGTGGAGTTTGTACGTTCTCCCCGTGACCTGCGTGGGTTTTCTCCAGTTTCCACCCACACTCCAAAGACACACAGGTTTCTAGGTTAATAGGCTTCAGTAACAATTGTAAATTGTCCTCAGTGCATAGTGTACATTGGTTGGTGCTGAATCGGTGGGCCGAAAGGCCTGTTATCGGCGCTGTATCTCTAAAGTCAGCCTAAAGATGAATGGAAACCATTATTAATCCACATGCTATAATTGTATCTTTATTCATGTATTCCACAGCCCCAGGGCTGGTTTTACTAAAATAGTTGGCAAACTACAGACTATTTGTCAAGGCAGAGAGAGGCCTTTAATCCTTAGAGTGCAGGAAGCTGATGGGTTCTGGGTGTATAGGATCATGAGGGTAATAGACAGGGGGAATGCACACAGCCTTTGACCCAGAGTAGGAGAATCGCTGGTCGGCACGGAATCGCTGGGCCGAAGCGCCTATTTCCTAAAGGGTTTATCTCTAAAGTAAACTTAAAAAAGAACTGCTGGTGCTGGTTTATTCCAAAGATAGGCACACAGTGCTGGGGTGAAGAAGGGTCCCGACCCAAAATGTCACCCATCCGGAACTTTATGTCTACTGTAAATGACCGCTAGTGTGAGGTAAGTGGGATAACATAGGTGTGGACACAAAGAACTGCAGATGCTGGTTTACAACAAAAGACAAAGTGCTGGAGTAACTCAACAGGTCAGGCAGTATATCTGGACAGGTGACGTTTCAGGGCGGGACCCTTCTTCAGGCTGATTAGGATAGGGGGTGGGGAAAGAAAACGGGAAGAGAGGTTGGGACGGGACAAAGCCTGGCAGGCAATAGATGGGGAAAATGGAGGAGAACTGGCCAAACTTTGTGCCTTCCACCACAGTGATGAATGCTGTGGTGGATGTTTGTGTACATTTGTATTGTGTATTGTGTGTTCTTTTTTTATTGTACCGCTGTTATGTGCAAGTGACGAATAAAACTGACGACTTGATGAGGGGAGCGGTGCGATTAGGGGGGGATCGATAGGCAAATGGATAGACAATGGTCAGTGATGAAAAGAGAGGTTGTGAGACATTGTGAAGTGTGTATACTCTGTATACACACATTTTTGCTGTTCACACTCTGACTCTGTCTTGTTATTTAAGTTTGCAGATGACACATCTGTGGCAGGTCTTATTACCAATAACATCAAAACCGTTTACCGTAGTGAAGTAGAGGAGCTAGTAAGGTGGTGTGAGAACAACAACCTCATACTTAACATCTCAAAAACTAAGGAGCTGGTTGTTGATTTCAGAAAGAAGGCCACCCCCCTCCTCCCTCTCTTCAACAATGGAGAGGTGGTTGAGAGGGTCACCTCCTTTAAGTTCCTCGGGACCACCATACATCAATCCCTATCATGGGAGCTCAACAGCAGTCTCATAATCAGTAAGTGGGTCTCCTCCATGGCCACAGCGAGCAGCACCGGAAATTGGAGGAACAGCACCTCATATTCCGTTTGGGGAGTCTGCACCCCGGGGGCATGAACATCGAATTCTCCCAATTTTGTTAGTCCTTGCTGTCTCCTACCCTCCCTCAGCCCCCCTGCCGTCTCCTCCCATCCCCCAGCCTTCGGGCTCCTCCTCCTTTTCCCTTTCTTGTCCCCGCCCACGCCCGCCCCCGATCAGTCTGAAGAAGGGTTTCGGCCCGAAACGTTGCCTATTTCCTTCGCTCCATAGATGCTGCTGCACCCGCTGAGTTTCTCCAGCTTTTTTGTGTAACCTTCGATTCTCCAGCATCTGCAGTTCCCTCTTAAACACAAGTGCCACCAGCAACTCTACTTCCTGCGGCAGCTCAAAAAATCAGGGTCGGTCGACCAGCCATGACCCACTTCTATAGGTCTACCATAGAAAGCATACTCACATTCTCCATGCTTGTCTGGTATGGCCACACAACCTCGCAGGATAAGACTCGGCTGGAGAGAATAGTGCGCCGAGCTTCTAAGATCATCGGTTGCAGCAGACTTCCCTCAGTGACATCACTTTACTCAACAAGACTCACCAGAAAGGCCAAAAAAAATCATAGCAGACCACTCTCACCCATTCTCACATTACCTCTTTAATCTCCTCCCAGCAGGAAGGAGATATAGAAGCATTAAAAGGAAAACATCTCGCTTCAGAGACAGCACCTACCTCCAAGCCATCAGAGATTTGAATTTGCACTAAACACTTTGCACTTTCTTTTGCACTTGCACTTACACTTAACATGACGCTGCTGGGTACTGTCCTTCCTGTATATATTGTCCTTCGCACAGTATTGTCTGTATTATCCATTGTGGTGTATGTGGTGCTTGTATTGTACTGTATTGTATCTGTTTGAGAGCGAACCAAGACACATTCCTATCAACTTGTTGACACGGCAATAAATTTCTTGAATCTTGAATCTATATCGGGATCCTTCACAAGTTCATAAGTGACAAGAACAGAATTAGGCCATTCAGCCCATCAAGTCTACGCCGCTATTCAGTCATGGCTGATCTATCTCCCTCCTAACCCCATTCTCCTGCCTTCTCCCCATAACCCCTGATGCCCACACTAATCAAGAATCTATCCATCTGTGCCATAATAATATCCATTGACTTGGCCTTCACAGAATCACCACCTTCTGACTAAAGAAATCCACCCTCATCTCCTTCCCAAAGGAACGTCCTTTAATTATGAGGCGGTGACCTCTGTTCCTAGACTCTCCCACGATTGGAAACATCCTCTCCACATCCACTCTATCCAGAAGAAACATAGAACATAGAACAGTACAGCACAACGCTCATCATATGTTAACCCACTCATTCCTTGGGATCATTGTCTGAAACCTCCTCTGGACCAGCTCCAGCTCCAGCACATCCTTCTTCAGATACGGGGCCCAAAACTTCACACAATACGCCAAATGTGTCCCGACCAGCGACGTATAGAGCCTCAGCATAACATCCCTATTTTTGTATTCAAGTCATCTTGAAATAAATGCTGGATCCTATTGCCCTGAGACTTCTGCTAAAGAGACATCTGTGGGATTTTCGACAGCCATTAACGAAGTGGCAACTGCATGGTAATAAGATGTTTAACCCTTTTCCTCAGCTATTCCCAGCCCTCACGTTATTTGCTCCACCCCATTTAGAAGAGATACAGCATGGAAACAGGCCCTTCAGCCTTCCGAGTCCATGCCGACCATCGATCTCCCGTTCATACTAGTTCTATGTTATCCCACGTTCTGATCCACTCCCTACACACCAAGGGGCAATTTACAGGCACCAATTAGGGGTGGCACAGTGGCGCAGCAGTAGATAGACCCAAGTTCGATCTTGACTACGGGTGCTGTCTGTGCAGAGTTTGCATGTTCTCCCTGTGACCACGTGGGTTTTTCCCACGTGGGTTTTTCCACCCAAAGACATAGGTGAAATTAGGTGCAGGAGTTTCTTCCACATTCCAACTCAAAGACGAAGGTCTATACCCTTGATCTCTTTGGGCCAAAAGGGCGTCATCTAACTCCCTCTTAAATAAGATAGCCTGACTACCCTCTGTGTAGGTTAATTGGCGGGGGGGGAAAATTGGTCGCTGTGGCCTCGATAGGCCGGGGGGATGATTGGTCGCTTCTCGATGGGCTGAAGGGCCTGTTTCTGCACTGGATCTTGGAAGTCTAAAGTCTAAAGAAAAGTCCAATTAATCAACAAACCCACAAGTCATTGGGATGTGGGAGGAAAGTCCCGGGAGGAACACCGCGATCACAGGGAGAACATGCAAACTCCCCACAGACAGCACCCGAGGTGAGGATCGAACCAAGTGGCTGGAACTTAGGCACGAGGTGTGCACTGTACTCTATCTAATGTCCCAAAGATAGTATCATCTGGCAGCTTGTTGGTCCTGTTGTGGGTGAATATGCTGCAGGTTTTTCCTGTTTTACAACATAGTGTTTGGTCTTTAAAGGTACAGGTACTTCAACATGAAAACAAAAAGACTGATGCTGGAAATCTGGAAAACAAATGCCAGTAACTACCAGCAAACACCCATGCAACATCAGACTGCATTGTGGCGCAGCAGGTAGAGCTGCTGCCTCACAGTGCCAGAGACCCAGTTTTGATCCTGACCTCGGATGCTTCACTGTGTGGAGTTTGCACGTTCTCCCTGTGGCCACGTGGGTTTCCTCCGGGTGCTCCGGTTTCCTCCCACGTCCCAAAGGCGTGCGGGTTTGTAAGTTAATTGGCCCTCTGTAAATTGTCCCATGGTGTGTAAGTGGGATAACACAGGACTAGTGTGAAGGGGTGGTCGGTGTGGACTCGGTGGGCCGATGGGCCTGTTTCCATGCTGTATCTCTAAACTAAACCAGAAAGAGATCTAATGCTTCATATCTAGATTCAATTGAGGAAGGATGCTCAAGAAAGCACACCAACGCCTCTAGTTCCTCAGTTCGGGGCTGCGCAGTGGTGCAGCGGTAGAGTTGCTGCCTTACAGAGTCGCGGGTTCGATCCTGACTACGGGTGCTAGGTGTACGGAGTTTGTACGTTCTCCCTGTGACCTGCGTGGGTTTTCTCCGAGATCTTCGGTCACTTCCCACACTCCACACTCCAGGTTTATAGGTTAATTGGCTTGGTGTATGTTTAAATTGTCCCGATTCTGTGTAGGATAGCGTTAATGTGTGGGGACCGTGGGTCGGTACGGACTTGGCGGGTCGAAGGGCCTGTTTCCATGCTGTATCTCTAAAGACGATTCGACATGTCTCGAATGACTACGATTTTTTTGGATATACCATGGAAAGCAGATGATCAGGATCAGGCGTCTCAGCTTGGTTTGCCAACTGCCCTGCCCTGCACCACATGACATGACTGAGTTATGGATGAAGCCCAGTCCATCACACAGAGCAAACCTCCCCTGCCCATGGACTCCATCTACACTTCACACTGTGTCAGGAAAGCAGCCAACATGACCATGGACCACTCACACCCCGCTCATTCTTCTCCTCCCCTTCCCCATCAGACAGAATATACAAAAGCTTTCAAATTTAGACACAAAATGCTGGAGTAACTCAGCGGGACAGGCAGCGTCTCTGGAGAGAAGGAATGGGTGATGTTTCGGGTCGGGGCACTCAACATCCATTCCTTTTCTCCAGAGACGCTGCCTGTCCCGCTGAGTTCTCCAGCATTTTGTGTCCATCTTCGATGTAAACCTGCATCTGCAGTTCCTTCCTACAGCTTTAAAGATTAGTTTTAGTTTAAATTAGTTTAGTGTCATGTGTACCGAGGTACAGTGAAAAGTCTTTTTTGTTGCGTGCTAACCAGTCAGCGGAAAGACAATACATGATTAC